>NC_140467.1:35492615-35842615 GCF_051167445.1 Perissodus microlepis | reverse complement strand
AGCACACAGAGACACAGGATTTTTGCAGTCTATTTCTCATAGTGAAGACTCCCCTCAAACAAATGACCATAATTTCCTAACCGTAGGGGCTAGAATGGTCATTCTTACACCGTTTTGTTCAGAAGAGATTGGGGAATCTTCAAGTGTTGACAATTTATCATTAAAATATGAATTTTTAGAGATATATGACATGGTTGACTTCTTGACTTAGAAGCCACGAATTCCCCAATATGCAAATTTGAATGCCTCAGCCCACATATATGATTGGCTGGCTGGGAAGCCGTGCACGCCCTGATTTGTGGATTTGAATTCCTCAGCCCTCAGATATGATTGGCTGGCTTAGAAGCCATGAAGGCCCCAATATGCAAATTTGAATGCCTCAGCCCACATATATGATTGGGCTGGGAAGCCGTGCAGGCCCTGATTTGAAAATTTGAATGTCTCAGTCCTCACAGAGGATTGGCTGCCTGGGAACCTGGCAGAAATATATAGAAATAGTATGATTAAGCATAAATACTACATTTAGTAGAAATACTATGTTTTAGCACAAATCCTATAAAAAGCAGAAATACTATATTAAGCAATATAAATATCCTATAAAAATCCTATAAAAAGCAAAAATACTGTACTATGATTTGGCAGAAAAATTATAATTAATCAGAAATACTATATTTGGCACAAATCTTATAAAATAGCAGAAATAGTATGATTTAGCACAATAGTAATAACTTAAACAGAAAAATTGGAAAAGCAAAATGGACAGCTGAAAAAATGCTGAACATGCTGAGGGTCCCTCAAATATACTTGCTAAATGAAAAAAATCAGCAAAAAAATATATAACTGCCACACAATCACAAAAAATTGTCACATAAGGAAACACACATGCACAGAGAGACACACACACAAGATCCAATTCAGTCAACCAGTCTAAATATATTGAATTTGAATCTTACAATGAGATCATCCCATAAAAAGGCTCTCACACACACACACACACATGGAGAGAGAAGCAAGTTTTCAGTCAAGCAGCCTGGGAGCTGCTGAATTTGAATCCACCAATCAGAGAGCCTGTGCACTTTTTCCCGCCAAAACAGGTGCACGCAGCACAGAGAGACACAGGATTTTTGCAGTCTATTTCTCATAATGACGACTCCCCTCAAACAAATGACCATAATTTCCTAACCGTAGGGGCTAGAACGGTCATTCTTACACCGTTTTGTTCAGAAGAGATGGGGGAATCTTCAAGTGTTGACAATTTATCATTAAAATATGAATTATTAAAGATATTTGACTTGTAATGCACCATAACTGAGTAGAGCCGAAGCAAAAACTGCCTTGACCTGCCCTCAAACAACGCTTTGTAACTCGAAATCTATTTGGAGTATCGATATCATTCTTTCACCGTAAGAGACAGCAGGCCTTGGTGAACAGTAATGGAAATTTTCAGGTCTCTGTGGAAATCCAAAAAAAAGATATGACGAGAGAAAAAAGTGGTTCATTTCCAGAGTTTGAAATCTGAAGAAATCTGAGCGAAGGACGAATTTCCTACCCTCAAACAAGTCCAACTCATCTCAGAACGGTAATAGGTGAGAAAAAAATTCTTGAATTGTGAGCGTCAGGAGTGTCTGAAGATATACGGGGACAAGCCTCATGTTTGAACTTCGATTCGTTAAGGAGATATGACGATTCGAATATGCCTCTCATTACAGAAATCAAGCGGTGATTTTGAACAAACTCTCCATTGACTTTCTATGGAGAGTTTTGAGACCTTGTGTTGGTCTGAGGAGATTTGCCAAAATTTTATAAATCCCACAACAATGATAGTGACATTTTCTGAAAGCCAGCAAAAATACCTACGTTTTGATGTATAATTTGTGGAAGTTGAGTGAAAATTGAGCAAGTAGCAAGAAGTTGTTCGGACATGAAGAGAAGACTGCGAAACCCTCAGTGGCACACTGGAAGCCAAGAGCATAGCAACCATAACAACGCATGTATTTTGTGAAAAATCAAAAAGATGAAACTCAAAACTTGAAGAGGGATAAGATGAAAACGGTAACAGATATGAAAAAGCTGAATCATACATGAATAGCCCAATAATTTGTGAACATTTTAAAATTTGAATGGTTGTTCTAGGCGAAAGTATGAGGAAGTAGTTAAGTTTCAAAAACGAGCAAGTTTTAGCAGAATTGCGGAAGTTTCCCATTCATTTCAATGGGACAAATTAAAGGAAAAAAGCTTAATATTTTAAAAAGTATAATAGCAGAAAATACCAAAAGTCATAGCAGTCATTAGCAGAAATAGCAGAATAGTTTAAAATTTGAATGGTGAAAATCGGACAAAAATTGTGGAAGTAGTTAATCGGCGAAATACGGAGCAACTAGAAGAATAATAATAAAGTATAAAGTATAAAGAACTAGAAAAATTTTGCATTTCCTGCGAAAATGCAGTGTGGATGCTTTAAAGCTGAAGCTGTCTGCAAAAACTAGCTGAAAAAGCTGAAAAGTTGCAGAAATTGTAAAAACTTTGCAGAAGCAAAGGAACTTTGCTAAAATGGAATAACTTAGCAGAACTGCAATATCTTAGAGGAAATATAATACTTGGCAGAAATACAATAGCATAGCAGAACTTTGCAGAAATATTGTAACTTACCAGAAACATGATAACTTCTCAAAAATACAAGAATTTAGGAGAAATAGTATAAGATAACAGAAAGAATATATTTAGCCAAAAATACTTAAACATTACGGAAACACTATGATTTAGAAAAATAGTACAACATAGCAGAAATACTGTGTTTTACCAGAGACACTGTGATGAACTATGAATATTGTCATTTTAAATTAATACTATGTTTTATCACAAATACTATAATTTGACAGAAATACTATCATTTGGCAGAAATACTATGTTTCAGCACAAATACTCTGTTTTAGCACAAATATTATAACATAGCAGAAATACAATTATATAGCAGAAATGCTTTATTTAGAAAGAAAAATATAATATAGTAGAAATAGTATGATTTAGCAGAAATACTGCAATATAGCATAATAACAATGATTTAGAACAAATACTATGATTGAGCAGAATAGTAATAACTTAAGTGAAAATACTGGAAAAGTAAGATGACAAGCTGAAAAAAAGAACGGAACATGGTTAAGTTCCCTCAAAACTAATTGTTGTTCACCTGTGAAAAAAAAATAAAGAAATAAAAATAAATTTAAAAAACAAGAAGGAACAGCCAACAGATACACACAAAATCAAATATGTATACACAAATGCACAGAGAGAGAGACACACAGAGGGTCTATGCCAGTCAACCAGTCTGAATATGTTATATTTTTTTCCAACAATGAGATGCTGCCCTAGAGAGGGTCTCTCTCTCTCTCTCTCTCTGTCACACAAACACACACACACACACACACGATCCAATTCAGTCAACCAGTCTAAATATATTGAATTTGAATCTTACAATGAGATCATCCCATAAAAAGGCTTTCTCTCTCTCTCTCTCTCTCTCTCTCTCTCTCTCTGTCACACACACACACAAGATCCAATTCAGTCAACCAGTCTAAATATATTGAATTTGAATCTTACAATGAGATCATCCCATAAAAAGGCTTTCTCTCTCTCTCTCTCTCTCTCTCTCTGTCACACACACACACACACACACACACACACACACACACACACACACACACACACACACTCACTCACACACACAGAGGGAGAGAGAAGCAAGTTTCTAACTCAGTCAGGCAGCCTGGGAGCTGCTAAATTTGAATCCACCAATCAGAGAGGCTGTGCACTTTTTCCCGCCAAAACAGGTGCACGCAGCACAGAGAGACACAGGATTTTTGCAGTCTATTTCTCATAGTGAAGACTCCCCTCAAACAAATGACCATAATTTCCTAACCGTAGGGGCTAGAACGGTCATTCTTACACCGTTTTGTTCAGAAGAGATTGGGGAATCTTCAAGTGTTGACAATTTATCATTAAAATATGAATTTTTAGAGATATATGACATGGTTGACTTCTTGACTTAGAAGCCACGAATTCCCCAATATGCAAATTTGAATGCCTCAGCCCACATATATGATTGGCTGGCTGGGAAGCCGTGCAGGCCCTGATTTGTGGATTTGAATTCCTCAGCCCTCAGATATGATTGGCTGGCTTAGAAGCCATGAAGGCCCCAATATGCAAATTTGAATGCCTCAGCCCACATATATGATTGGCTGGGAAGCCGTGCAGGCCCTGATTTGAAAATTTGAATGTCTCAGTCCTCACAGAGGATTGGCTGCCTGGGGACCTGGCAGAAATATATAGAAATAGTATGATTAAGCATAAATACTACATTTAGTAGAAATACTATGTTTTAGCACAAATACTATAAAAAGAAGAAATACTATAATTTAGCAGAAATACTATATTAAGCACAAATCCTATAAAAAGCAGAAATACTATATTAAGCAATATAAATATCCTATAAAAATCCTATAAAAAGCAAAAATACTGTACTATGATTTGGTAGAAAAATTATAATTAATCAGAAATACTATATTTGGCACAAATCTTATAAAATAGCAGAAATAGTATGATTTAGCACAATAGTAATAACTTAAACAGAAAAATTGGAAAAGCAAAATGGACAGCTGAAAAAATGCTGAACATGCTGAGGGTCCCTCAAATATACTTGCTAAATGAAAAAAATCAGCAAAAAAATATATAACAGCCACACAATCACAAAAAATTGTCACATAAGGAAACACACATGCACAGAGAGACACACACACAAGATCCAATTCAGTCAACCAGTCTAAATATATTGAATTTGAATCTTACAATGAGATCATCCAATAAAAAGGCTTTCTCTCTCTCTCTCTCTCTGTAGCACACACACACACACACACACACACACACACACACACACACACACACACACACAGGGAGAGAGAAGCAAGTTTTCAGTCAAGCAGCCTGGGAGCTGTTAAATTTGAATCCACCAATCAGAGAGGCTGTGCACTTTTTCCCGCCAAAACAGGTGCACGCAGCACAGAGAGACACACAGGATTTTTGCAGTCTATTTCTCATAGTGAAGACTCCCCTCAAACAAATGACCATAATTTCCTAACCGTAGGGGCTAGAACGGTCATTCTTACACCGTTTTGTTCAGAAGAGATTGGGGAATCTTCAAGTGTTGACAATTTATCATTAAAATATGAATTTTTAGAGATATATGACATGGTTGACTTCTTGACTTAGAAGCCACGAATTCCCCAATATGCAAATTTGAATGCCTCAGCCCACATATATGATTGGCTGGCTGGGAAGCCGTGCAGGCCCTGATTTGTGGATTTGAATTCCTCAGCCCTCAGATATGATTGGCTGGCTTAGAAGCCATGAAGGCCCCAATATGCAAATTTGAATGCCTCAGCCCACATATATGATTGGCTGGGAAGCCGTGCAGGCCCTGATTTGAAAATTTGAATGTCTCAGTCCTTACAGAGGATTGGCTGCCTGGGAACCTGGCAGAAATATATAGAAATAGTATTATTAAGCATAAATACTACATTTAGTAGAAATACTATGTTTTAGCACAAATACTATAAAAAGAAGAAATACTATAATTTAGCAGAAATACTATATTAAGCACAAATCCTATAAAAAGCAGAAATACTATATTAAGCAATATAAATATCCTATAAAAATCCTATAAAAAGCAAAAATACTATACTATGATTTGGCAGAAAAATTATAATTAATCAGAAATACTATATTTGGCACAAATCTTATAAAATAGCAGAAATAGTATGATTTAGCACAATAGTAATAACTTAAACAGAAAAATTGGAAAAGCAAAATGGACAGCTGAAAAAAGGGTGAGAGAAGTAAGTTTCTAGCTCAGTCAAGCTGCCTGGGAGCTGCTGAATTTGAATCCACCAATCAGAGAGGCTGTGTACTTTTTCCCGCCAAAACAGGTGCATGCAGCACAGAGAGAGACACAGGATTTTTGCAGTCTATTTGTCATAGTGACGACTCCCCTCAAACAAATGACCATAATTTCCTAACCGTAGGGGCTAGAATGGTCATTCTTACACCGTTTTGTTCAGAAGAGATGGGGGAATCTTCAAGTGTTGACAATTTATCATTAAAATATGAATTATTAAAGATATTTGACTTGTAATGCACCATAACTGAGTAGAGGCGAAGCAAAAACTGCCTTGACCTGCCCTCAAACAACGCTTTCTAACTCTAAATCTATTTGGAGTATCGATATCATTCTTTCACCGTAAGAGACAGCAGGCTTTGGTGAACAGTCATGGAAATTTTCAGGTCTCTGTGGAAAACCGTCAAAAAGATATGACGAGAGAAAAAAGTGGTTCATTTCCAGAGTTTGAAATCTGAAGAAATCTGAGCGAAGGACGAATTTCCGACCCTCAAACAAGTCCAACTCATCTCAGAACGGTAATAGGTGAGAAAATAATTCTTGAATTGTGAGCGTCAGGAGTGTCTGAAGATATACGGGGACAAGCCTCATGTTTGAACTTCGCTTCGTTAAGGAGATATGACGATTTGAATATACCTCTCATTACAGAAATCAAGCGGTGATTTTGAACAAACTCTCCATTGACTTTCTATGGAGAGTTTTGAGACTTTGTGTTGGTCTGAGGAGATTTGCCAAAATTCTATAAATTCCACAACAATGATAGTGACATTTTCTGAAAGCCAGCAAAAATACCTACGTTTTGATGTATAATTTGTGGAAGTTGAGTGAAAATTGAGCAAGTAGCAAACAGTTGTTCGGACATGAAGAGAAGACGGCGAAACCTAGAGTGGCACACTGGAAGCCAAGTGCATAGCAACCATAACAACGCATGTATTTTGTGAAAAATCAAAAAGATGAAACTCAAAACTTGAAGAGGGATAAGATGAAAACGGTAACAGATATGAAAAAGCTGAATCATACATGAATAGCCCAATAATTTGTGAACATTTTAAAGTTTAAATGGAGTTTCTATGTGAAAGTATGAGGAAGTAGTTAAGTTTCAAAAACGAGCAAGTTTTAGCAGAATTGCAGAAATTTCCCATTCATTTCAATGGGACAAATTAAAGGAAAAAAGCTTAATATTTTAAAAAGTATAATAGCAGAAAATACCAAAAGTCATAGCAGTCATTAGCAGAAATAGCAGAATAGTTTAAAATTTGAATGGTGAAAATCGGACAAAAATTGTGGAAGTAGTTAATCGGCGAAATACGGAGCAACTAGAAGAATAATAAAGTATAAAAAATAAAGAGAAACAGGAACTCAATAGTGTGGATGCTTAAAGCATCCACACATTAAAGAGAAACAGGAACTCAATAGTGTGGATGCCTTAAAGCATCCACACAATAAAGTATAAAGTATAAAGAACTAGAAAAATTTGCATTTCCTGCGAAAATGCAGTGTGGATGCTTTAAAGCTGAAGCTGTATGCAAAAACTAGCTGAAAAAGCTGAAAAGTTGCAGAAATTGTAAAAACTTTGCAGAAGCAAAGGAACTTTGCTAAAATTGAATAACTTAGCAGAACTGCAATATCTTAGAGGAAACATAATACTTGGCAGAAATGCAATAGCATAGCAGAACTTTGCAGAAATATTGTAACTTACCAGAAACATGATAACTTCTCAAAAATACAAGAATTTAGGAGAAATAGTATAAGATAACAGAAAGAATATATTTAGCCAAAAATACTTAAACATTACAGAAACACTATGATTTAGAAAAATAGTACAACATAGCAGAAATACTGTGTTTTACCAGAGACACTGTGATGAACTATGAATATTGTCATTTTAAATTAATACTATGTTTTAGCACAAATACTATAATTTGACAGAAATACTATCATTTGGCAGAAATACTGTTTCAGCACAAATACTCTGTTTTAGCACAAATATTATAACATAGCAGAAATACAATTATATAGCAGAAATGCTATATTTAGAAAGAAAAATATAATATAGTAGAAATAGTATGATTTAGCAGAAATACTACAATATAGCATAATAACAATGATTTAGAACAAATACTATGATTGAGCAGAATAGTAATAACTTAAGTGAAAATACTGGAAAAGTAAGATGACAAGCTGAAAAAAAGAACGGAACATGGTTAAGTTCCCTCAAAACTAATTGTTGTTCACCTGTGAAAAAAAAATAAAGAAATAAAAATAAACTTAAAAAACAAGAAGGAACAGCCAACAGATACACACAAAATCAAATATGTATACACAAATGCACAGAGAGAGAGACACACGGAGGGTCTATGCCAGTCAACCAGTCTGAATATATTATATTCTTTTCCAACAATGACATGCTGCCCTAGAGAGGGTCTCTCTCTCTCTCTCTCTCTCTCTCTGTCACACACACACTCACACACACACACACACACACACACAAGATCCAATTCAGTCAACCAGTCTGAATATACTGAATTTAACTCTTACAATGAGATCATCCCATAAAAAGTCTCTCTCTCTCTCTCTCTCTCTGTCACACACACACACACACACACACACACACAAGATCTAATTCAGTCAACCAGTCTAAATATATTGAATTTGAATCTTACAATGAGATCATCCCATAAAAAGGCTCTCTCTCTCTCTCTCTGTCACACACACACACACACACACACACAAGATCCAATTCAGTCAACCAGTCTAAATATATTGAATTTGAATCTTACAATGAGATCATCCCATAAAAAGGCTCTCTCTCTCTCTCTCTCTCTCTCTCTGTCACACACACACACACACACACACACACAAGATCCAATTCAGTCAACCAGTCTAAATATATTGAATTTAAATCTTACAATGAGATCATCCCATAAAAAGGCTTTCTCTCTCTCTCTCTGTCACACACACACACACACACACACACACAAGATCCAATTCAGTCAACCAGTCTAAATATATTGAATTTGAATCTTACAATGAGATCATCCCATAAAAAGGCTTTCTCTCCCTCTCTCTCTCTCTCTGTCACACACACACTCACTCACTCACACACACACACACACACAGGGAGAGAGAAGCAAGTTTCTAACTCAGTCAGGCAGCCTGGGAGCTGCTAAATTTGAATCCACCAATCAGAGAGGCTGTGCACTTTTTCCCGCCAAAACAGGTGCACGCAGCACAGAGAGACACACAGGATTTTTGCAGTCTATTTCTCATAGTGACGACTCCCCTCAAACAAATGACCATAATTTCCTAACCGTAGGGGCTAGAACGGTCATTCTTACACCGTTTTGTTCAGAAGAGATGGGGCAATCTTCAAGTGTTGACAATTTATCATTAAAATATGAATTTTTAGAGATATATGACATGGTTGACTTCTTGACTTAGAAGCCACGAATTCCCCAATATGCAAATTTGAATGCCTCAGCCCACATATATGATTGGCTGGCTGGGAAGCCATGGAGGCCCCAATATGCAAATTTGAATGCCTCAGCCCACATATATGATTGGCTGGGAAGCCTGATTTGAAAATTTGAATGTCTCAGTCCTCACAGAGGATTGGCTGCCTGGGGACCTGGCAGAAATATATAGAAATAGTATGATTAAGCATAAATACTACATTTAGTAGAAATACTATGTTTTAGCACAAATACTATAAAAAGAAGAAATACTATAATTTAGCAGAAATACTATATTAAGCACAAATCCTATAAAAAGCAGAAATACTATATTAAGCAGTATAAATATCTTATAAAAATCCTATAAAAAGCAAAAATACTGTACTATGATTTGGTAGAAAAATTATAATTAATCAGAAATACTATATTTGGCACAAATCTTATAAAATAGCAGAAATAGTATGATTTAGCACAATAGTAATAACTTAAACAGAAAAATTGGAAAAGCAAAATGGACAGCTGAAAAAATGCTGAACATGCTGAGGGTCCCTCAAATATACTTGCTAAATGAAAAAAATCAGCAAAAAAATATATAACAGCCACACAATCACAAAAAATTGTCACATAAGGAAACACACATGCACAGAGAGACACACACACAAGATCCAATTCAGTCAACCAGTCTAAATATATTGAATTTAAATCTTACAATGAGATCATCCAATAAAAAGGCTTTCTCTCTCTCTCTCTCTCTCTCTCTCTCTGTCACACACACACACACACACACACACACACACACAAGACCCAATTCAGTCAACCAGTCTAAATATATTGAATTTGAATCTTACAATGAGATCATCCAATAAAAAGGCTCTCTCTCTCTCTCTCTCTGTCACACACACACACACACACACACACAAGATCCAATTCAGTCAACCAGTCTAAATATATTGAATTTGAATCTTACAATTAGATCATCCAATAAAAAGGCTCTCTCTCTCTCTCTGTCACACACACACACACACACACACACACACACACACACACACACACACACACACTCACTCACTCACTCACTCACTCACACACACACAGAGGGAGAGAGAAGCAAGTTTCTAACTCAGTCAGGCAGCCTAGGAGCTGCTAAATTTGAATCCACCAATCAGAGAGGCTGTGCACTTTTTCCCGCCAAAACAGGTGCACGCAGCACAGAGAGACACACAGGATTTTTGCAGTCTATTTCTCATAGTGAAGACTCCCCTCAAACAAATGACCATAATTTCCTAACCGTAGGGGCTAGAACGGTCATTCTTACACCGTTTTGTTCAGAAGAGATTGGGGAATCTTCAAGTGTTGACAATTTATCATTAAAATATGAATTTTTAGAGATATATGACATGGTTGACTTCTTGACTTAGAAGCCACGAATTCCCCAATATGCAAATTTGAATGCCTCAGCCCACATATATGATTGGCTGGCTGGGAAGCCGTGCAGGCCCTGATTTGTGGATTTGAATGCCTCAGCCCACATATATGATTGGCTGGGAAGCCTGATTTGAAAATTTGAATGTCTCAGTCCTCACAGAGGATTGGCTGCCTTGGGACCTGGCAGAAATATATAGAAATAGTATGATTAAGCATAAATACTACATTTAGTAGAAATACTATGTTTTAGCACAAATACTATAAAAAGAAGAAATACTATAATTTAGCAGAAATACTATATTAAGCACAAATCCTATAAAAAGCAGAAATACTATATTAAGCAATATAAATATCCTATAAAAATCCTATAAAAAGCAAAAATACTGTACTATGATTTGGTAGAAAAATTATAATTAATCAGAAATACTATATTTGGCACAAATCTTATAAAATAGCAGAAATAGTATGATTTAGCACAATAGTAATAACTTAAACAGAAAAATTGGAAAAGCAAAATGGACAGCTGAAAAAATGCTGAACATGCTGAGGGTCCCTCAAATATACTTGCTAAATGAAAAAAATCAGCAAAAAAATATATAACAGCCACACAATCACAAAAAATTGTCACATAAGGAAACACACATGCACAGAGAGACACACACACAAGATCCAATTCAGTCAACCAGTCTAAATATATTGAATTTGAATCTTACAATGAGATCATCCCATAGAAAAGGCTTTCTCTCTCTCTCTCTCTCTCTCTCTCTCTCTGTAGCACACACACACACACACACACACACACACACACACACACACACACACACACACACACACACGGAGAGAGAAGCAAGTTTTCAGTCAAGCAGCCTGGGAGCTGCTGAATTTGAATCCACCAATCAGAGAGCCTGTGCACTTTTTCCCGCCAAAACAGGTGCACGCAGCACAGAGAGACACAGGATTTTTGCAGTCTATTTCTCATAATGACGACTCCCCTCAAACAAATGACCATAATTTCCTAACCGTAGGGGCTAGAACGGTCATTCTTACACCGTTTTGTTCAGAAGAGATGGGGCAATCTTCAAGTGTTGACAATTTATCATTAAAATATGAATTATTAAAGATATTTGACTTGTAATGCACCATAACTGAGTAGAGCCGAAGCAAAAACTGCCTTGACCTGCCCTCAAACAACGCTTTGTAACTCGAAATCTATTTGGAGTATCGATATCATTCTTTCACCATAAGAGACAGCAGGCTTTGGTGAACAGTCATGGAAATTTTCAGGTCTCTGTGGAAATCCAAAAAAAAGATATGACGAGAGAAAAAAGTGGTTCATTTCCAGAGTTTGAAATCTGACGAAATCTGAGCGAAGGACGAATTTCCTACCCTCAAACAAGTCCAACTCATCTCAGAACGGTAATAGGTGAGAAAAAAATTCTTGAATTGTGAGCGTCAGGAGTGTCTGAAGATATACGGGGACAAGCCTCATGTTTGAACTTCGATTCGTTAAGGAGATATGACGATTCGAATATGCCTCTCATTACAGAAATCAAGCGGTGATTTTGAACAAACTCTCCATTGACTTTCTATGGAGAGTTTTGAGACCTTGTGTTGGTCTGAGGAGATTTGCCAAAATTTTATAAATCCCACAACAATGATAGTGACATTTTCTGAAAGCCAGCAAAAATACCTACGTTTTGATGTATAATTTGTGGAAGTTGAGTGAAAATTGAGCAAGTAGCAAGAAGTTGTTCGGACATGAAGAGAAGACTGCGAAACCCTCAGTGGCACACTGGAAGCCAAGAGCATAGCAACCATAACAACGCATGTATTTTGTGAAAAATCAAAAAGATGAAACTCAAAACTTGAAGAGGGATAAGATGAAAACGGTAACAGATATGAAAAAGCTGAATCATACATGAATAGCCCAATAATTTGTGAACATTTTAAAATTTGAATGGTTGTTCTAGGCGAAAGTATGAGGAAGTAGTTAAGTTTCAAAAACGAGCAAGTTTTAGCAGAATTGCGGAAGTTTCCCATTCATTTCAATGGGACAAATTAAAGGAAAAAAGCTTAATATTTTAAAAAGTATAATAGCAGAAAATACCAAAAGTCATAGCAGTCATTAGCAGAAATAGCAGAATAGTTTAAAATTTGAATGGTGAAAATCGGACAAAAATTGTGGAAGTAGTTAATCGGCGAAATACGGAGCAACTAGAAGAATAATAATAAAGTATAAAGTATAAAGTATAAAGAATAAAGAGAAACAGGAACTCAATAGTGTGGATGCCTTAAAGCATCCACACAATAAAGAGAAACAGGAACTCAATAGTGTGGATGCCTTAAAGCATCCACACAATTTGCATTTCCTGCGAAAATGCAGTGTGGATGCTTTAAAGCTGAAGCTGTATGCAAAAAGTAGCTGAAAAAGCTGAAAAGTTGCAGAAATTGTAAAAACTTTGCAGAAGCAAAGGAACTTTGCGAAAATGGAATAACTTAGCAGAACTGCAATATCTTAGAGGAAACATAATACTTGGCAGAAATACAATAGCATAGCAGAACTTAGCAGAAATATTGTAACTTACCAGAAACATGATAACTTCTCAAAAATACAAGAATTTAGGAGAAATAGTATAAGATAACAGAAAGAATATATTTAGCCAAAAATACTTAAGCATTACAGAAACACTATGATTTAGAAAAATAGTACAACAGAGCAGAAATACTGTGATTTACCAGAGACACTGTGATGAACTATGAATATTGTCATTTTAAATTAATACTATGTTTTAGCACAAATACTATAATTTGACAGAAATACTATCATTTGGCAGAAATACTATGTTTCAGCACAAATACTCTGGTTTAGCACAAATATTGTAACATAGCAGAAATATAATTATATAGCAGAAATGCTATATTTAGAAAGAAAAATATAATATAATAGAAATACTATGATTTAGCAGAAATACTATGATTGAGCAGAAGTACTAAGATGTAGTAAAAGTACTTTGATTTAACAGAAATACAATTATGGAGGAGTAATACTTTAAAATGGGAGAAATATTGATACACACACACACATACACAGAGCCTAAAGGGAAGAGTATTTGTGCCATGGAGTGTTAACAAGAATGTGAGGTCCATATTAGAAAAGCTGGTAAAATGCTAAAAGTTTGCAGAATTGTAATAAATGATGAATATGAATTACTGGTCTGTGATAGTGTATTAATTTGTAGGGAAAAAACCTGTTGACTAAGGTGGAATCGAACCCACGACCTTTGGTTTGGAGACCCCTGTCATTACCAACTGCGCCACTGGGAAAGAGAGCGGGCGCCTTGAAAAACAGGGTGATGAGCAGTCAGAATTAGATCGTGAGAGGCAAAAAGCGCCGTTTTTTGGAGTTACAACACGTTGTGTAACTCAAAAACTAGGTGGACTAGAAGCATAATTCTTGTACTGGCTGAATCAGCGGACTTTGGTGTACTTTGACCGCGATTTTCATTGCTCTTTGTACATCTGTCGCTGAGATATGACGAGAGAAGGAACGGCAGACCTCAGATATGATTGGCTGGCTGGGAAGCCGTGCAGGATTTTTGCAGTCTATTTCTCATAGTGACGACTCCCCTCAAACAAATGACCATAATTTCCTAACCGTAGGGGCTAGAACGGTCATTCTTACACCGTTTTGTTCAGAAGAGATTGGGGAATCTTCAAGTGTTGACAATTTATCATTAAAATATGAATTTTTAGAGATATATGACATGGATGACTTGTTGACTTAGAAGCCACGAATTCCCCAATATGCAAATTTGAATGCCTCAGCCCACATATATGATTGGCTGGCTGGGAAGCCGTGCAGGCCCTGATTTGTGGATTTGAATTCCTCAGCCCTCAGATATGATTGGCTGGCTTAGAAGCCATGAAGGCCCCAATATGCAAATTTGAATGCCTCAGCCCACATATATGATTGGCTGGGAAGCCGTGCAGGCCCGGATTTGAAAATTTGAATGTCTCAGTCCTCACAGAGGATTGGCTGCCTGGGGACCTGGCAGAAATATATAGAAATAGTATGATTAAGCATAAATACTACATTTAGTAGAAATACTATGTTTTAGCACAAATACTATAAAAAGAAGAACTACTATAATTTAGCAGAAATACTATATTAAGCACAAATCCTATAAAAAGCAGAAATACTATATTAAGCAATATAAATATCCTATAAAAATCCTATAAAAAGCAAAAATACTGTACTATGATTTGGTAGAAAAATTATAATTAATCAGAAATACTATATTTGGCACAAATCTTATAAAATAGCAGAAATAGTATGATTTAGCACAATAGTAATAACTTAAACAGAAAAATTGGAAAAGCAAAATGGACAGCTGAAAAAATGCTGAACATGCTGAGGGTCCCTCAAATATACTTGCTAAATGAAAAACATCAGCAAAAAAAATATATAACAGCCACACAATCACAAAAAATTGTCACATAAGGAAACACACATGCACAGAGAGACACACACACAAGATCCAATTCAGTCAACCAGTCTAAATATATTGAATTTGAATCTTACAATGAGATCATCCCATAAAAAGGCTTTCTCTCTCTCTCTCTCTCTCTCTCTCTCTCTCTGTAGCACACACACACACACACACACACACACACACACACACACACATGGAGAGAGAAGCAAGTTTTCAGTCAAGCAGCCTGGGAGCTGCTGAATTTGAATCCACCAATCAGAGAGCCTGTGCACTTTTTCCCGCCAAAACAGGTGCACGCAGCACAGAGAGACACAGGATTTTTGCAGTCTATTTCTCATAATGACGACTCCCCTAAAACAAATGACCATAATTTCCTAACCGTAGGGGCTAGAACGGTCATTCTTACACCGTTTTGTTCAGAAGAGATGGGGCAATCTTCAAGTGTTGACAATTTATCATTAAAATATGAATTATTAAAGATATTTGACTTGTAATGCACCATAACTGAGTAGAGCCGAAGCAAAAACTGCCTTGACCTGCCCTCAAACAACGCTTTGTAACTCGAAATCTATTTGGAGTATCGATATCATTCTTTCACCGTAAGAGACAGCAGGCTTTGGTGAACAGTCATGGAAATTTTCAGGTCTCTGTGGAAATCCAAAAAAAAGATATGACGAGAGAAAAAAGTGGTTCATTTCCAGAGTTTGAAATCTGAAGAAATCTGAGCGAAGGACGAATTTCCTACCCTCAAACAAGTCCAACTCATCTCAGAACGGTAATAGGTGAGAAAAAAATTCTTGAATTGTGAGCGTCAGGAGTGTCTGAAGATATACGGGGACAAGCCTCATGTTTGAACTTCGATTCGTTAAGGAGATATGACGATTCGAATATGCCTCTCATTACAGAAATCAAGCGGTGATTTTGAACAAACTCTCCATTGACTTTCTATGGAGAGTTTTGAGACCTTGTGTTGGTCTGAGGAGATTTGCCAAAATTTTATAAATCCCACAACAATGATAGTGACATTTTCTGAAAGCCAGCAAAAATACCTACGTTTTGATGTATAATTTGTGGAAGTTGAGTGAAAATTGAGCAAGTAGCAAGAAGTTGTTCGGACATGAAGAGAAGACTGCGAAACCCTCAGTGGCACACTGGAAGCCAAGAGCATAGCAACCATAACAACGCATGTATTTTGTGAAAAATCAAAAAGATGAAACTCAAAACTTGAAGAGGGATAAGATGAAAACGGTAACAGATATGAAAAAGCTGAATCATACATGAATAGCCCAATAATTTGTGAACATTTTGAAATTTGAATGGTTGTTCTAGGCGAAAGTATGAGGAAGTAGTTAAGTTTCAAAAACGAGCAAGTTTTAGCAGAATTGCGGAAGTTTCCCATTCATTTCAATGGGACAAATTAAAGGAAAAAAGCTTAATATTTTAAAAAGTATAATAGTAATAAATAGCAAAAATCATAGCAGAAATTAGCAGAAATAGCAGAATAGTTTAAAATTTGAACGGTGAAAATAGCACAAAAATTGTGGAAGTAGTTAATCGGCGAAATACGGAGCAACTAGAAGAATAATAATAAAGTATAAAGTACTAGAAAAATTGCATTTCCTGCGAAAATGCAGTGTGAATGCTGTAAAGCTGAAGCTGTCTGCTGAAAACTGCTGAAAAAGCTGAAAATAGCTGAAGAAGTTGAAGTCAGTATCAGAAAAGTTGTTGAAATTGTAATAAATTTGTAGATGAATAACAACTGAGCCAAAATATAATAACTTTGCAGAAACTTAAGAAGAAACATAAAGCGTTTGCAAAAATACTATATCAAAGGAGAAAAAAGCAGAAATGTTGTAACTCAGCAGAAACATAGAAACTTGGCCGAAATAGTACAACATGGCAGAAGTGTTATAATACAGCAGAAATGTTAATATGTAGCACAAACCTAAAAACTTGGAAAAATGTTGTAAGAGTACAACTTGACATACAGTAGTATAATAGTAACACCTAGTAGAAATGCAACATAGGAGCTGAAATAGTATAATTCAGCAGAAAAGTAATAACTTTAGCAGAAATATTGGAAACGCAAAACGGCCAGCTTCAAAAAGCTGAAGTTCCCTCAAAAGATTGGTTGTTGTTCAACTGTGAAAAATTGGCAGAAACATTAGAAAAGTTATAAAGGAACTGCCAGCAGATACACAAAGCTAAGGCAAAAATGACATGCCTAGCAATGTTTACAAATAGGGACATACACACACAGAGACACATAACCCATGTTCAGAAAACAATGTGTACAAACATAGATGCAAGCATAAACACAGACATACAAACATACACACACAAGGCCACACAGAGACAAACAGAGCATGAAGTGTCCTGTGTGTTTCTATGCCAGTCAATCAGTCTGAATCTGGTCAAGTTGAATCCACTAATGGATGCTGGTCACCAACGAATAAAAATTGAGTCACACAAGCACAGACAAAGACAAAGACACACACACACACACACACACACACTTCTGTAAAGTTATTAGAAGTTAAAAAACTTTTTCAAACACTGACATCGGCTTCTTCAGGTTTTTTTTTTCAGCTGTATCTATGAGAGTCAAAAAGCCTGGATCTGCTCATTTTGAATCCACCAATCAGAGCTGTCACTTCTGTCTGCTTCATCAGGCTATGTAGTTGTCCCTGTCAATGCAGCTGCATCCCTTGCTCACACCGACAGAGACATGGGCTTTCTGTAATGTATTTCAGACATGGAGCAGTAACATAACATCTTAGCAAAAAAATTGTGACTTAAGAGAAACATAATAACTTAGCAGAAATACTATTATTTGGAAGAAATAATAGTATTAGAAAAATTTTGCATTTCCTGCGAAAATGCAGTGTGGATGCTTTAAAGCTGAAGCTGTCTGCAAAAACTAGCTGAAAAAGCTGAAAAGTTGCAGAAATTGTAATAACTTTGCAGAAGCAAAAGAAGTTTGCTAAAATGTAATAACTTAGCGGAAACATAATACTTGGCAGAAATACAATAGCATAGCAGAACTTAGCAGAAATATTGTAACTTACCAGAAACATGATAATTTCTCAAAAATACAAGAATTTAGGAGAAATAGTATAAGATAACAGAAATAATATATTTAGCCAAAAATACTTGAACATTACAGAAACACGATGATTTAGAAAAAGAGTACAACATAGCAGAAATACTGTGATTTACCAGAGACACTGTGATGAACTATGAATATTGTAATTTTAAATCAATACTATGTTTTAGCACAAATAGTATAATTTGACAGAAATACTATCATTTGGCAGAAATACTATGTTTCAGCAAAAATACTCTGGTTTAGCACAAATATTATAACATAGCAGTAATACAATTATATAGCAGAAATGCTATATTTAGAAAGAAAATTATAATATAGTAGAAATACTATGATTTAGCAGAAATACTGTATTTAGCACAAGTACCAAAAAGAAGCAGAAATACTATGATTTAGCAGAAATACTATGATTGAGCAGAAGTACTAAGGTGTAGTAAAACTACTTTGATTTAACAGAAATACAATTATGGAGGAGTAATACTTTAAAATGGGAGAAATATTGATACACACACACACATACACAGAGCCTAAAGGGAAGAGTATTTGTGCCATGGAGTGTTAACAAGAATGTGAGGTCCAGATTAGAAAAGCTGGTAAAATCATAAAAGTTTGCAGAATTGTAATAAATGATGAATATGAATTACTGGTCTGTGATAGGGTTTTAATTTGTATGGAAAAAAACCTGTTGACTAAGGTGGAATCGAACCCACGACGTTTGGGTTGCAGTCCCGTGTCATTACCAACTGCGCCACTGGGAAAGATAGAGGGCGCCTTGAAAAACAGGGTGATGAGCAGTCAGAATTAGATCGCGGTGAGAGGCAAAAAGCGCCGTTTTTTGGAGTTACAAAACGTTGTGTAACTCAAAAACTAGGTGGACTAGAAGCTTAATTCTTGTACTGGCTGAATCAGCTGACTTTGGTGTACTTTGACCGCGATTTTCATTGCTCTCTGTACATCCGTCGCTGAGATATGACGAGAGAAGAAACGGCAGACCTCAGATATGATTGGCTGGCTGAGAAGCCGTGCAGGCCCTGATATGTGCATTTGAATGTCTGAGTCCTCACAGAGGATTGGCTGCCTGGCAGAAATATATAGAAATAGTATGATTAAGCATAAATACTACATTTAGCAGAAATACTATATTAAGCACAAATACTATAAAAAGCAGAAATACTATATTAAGCACAAATACTATAAAAAGCAGAAATACTGTACTATGATTTGGGAGAAAAACTATAATTATTAGAAATACTATATTTGGTAGAAATACTATGTTTTGGCAGAAATACTATATTTACCTCAAATCCTATAAAATAGCAGAAATAGTATGATTTAGCAGAAATACTGTATTTAGCACAAGTACCAAAAAGTAGCAGAAATACTATGATTTAGCAGAAATACTATGATTGAGCAGAAGTACCAAGATGTAGTAAAAGTACTTTGATTTAACAGAAATACAATTATGGAGGAGTAATACTTTAAAATGGGAGAAATATTGATACACACACACATACACAGAGCCTAAAGGGAAGAGTATTTGTGCCATGGAGTGTTAACAAGAATGTGAGGTCCATATTAGAAAAGCTGGTAAAATGCTAAAAGTTTGCAGAATTGTAATAAATGATGAATATGAATTACTGGTCTGTGATAGTGTATTAATTTGTAGGGAAAAAAACATGTTGCCTAAGGTGGAATCGAACCCACGACGTTTGGGTTGCAGACCCGTATCATTACCAACTGCGCCACTGGGAAAGAGAGCGGGCGCCTTGAAAAACAGGGTGATGAGCAGTCAGAATTAGATCGCGGTGAGAGGCAAAAAGCGCCGTTTTCTGGAGTTACAAAACGTTGTGTAACTCAAAAACTAGGTGGACTAGAAGCATAATTCTTGTACTGGCTGAATCAGCGGACTTTGGTGTACTTTGACCGCGATTTTCATTGCTCTCTGTACATCTGTCGCTGAGATATGACGAGAGAAAAAACGGCAGACCGCAGATATGATTGGCTGGCTGGGAAGCCGTGCAGGATTTTTGCAGTGTATTTCTCATAGTGACGACTCCCCTCAAACAAATGACCATAATTTCCTAACCGTAGGGGCTAGAACGGTCATTCTTACACCGTTTTGTTCAGAAGAGATTGGGGAATCTTCAAGTGTTGACAATTTATCATTAAAATATGAATTTTTAGAGATATATGACATGGATGACTTGTTGACTTAGAAGCCACGAATTCCCCAATATGCAAATTTGAATGCCTCAGCCCACATATATGATTGGCTGGCTGGGAAGCCGTGCAGGCCCTGATTTGTGGATTTGAATTCCTCAGCCCTCAGATATGATTGGCTGGCTTAGAAGCCATGAAGGCCCCAAAATGCAAATTTGAATGCCTCAGCCCACATATATGATTGGCAGGCCCTGATTTGAAAATTTGAATGTCTCAGTCCTCACAGAGGATTGGCTGCCTGGGGACCTGGCAGAAATATATAGAAATAGTATGATTAAGCATAAATACTACATTTAGTAGAAATACTATGTTTTAGCACAAATACTATAAAAAGCAGAAATACTATAATTTAGCAGAAATACTATATTAAGCACAAATCCTATAAAAAGCAGAAATACTATATTAGGCACAAATCCTATAAAAAGCAGAAATAGTATGATTAAGCATAAATACTACATTTAGTAAAAATACTATGTTTTAGCACAAATAGTATAAAAAGCAGAAATACTATAATTGAGCAGAAATACTATATTAGGCACAAATCCTATGAAAAGCAGAAATAGTATGATTTAGCAGAAATACTGTATTTAGCACAAGTACCGAAAAGTAGCAGAAATACTATGATTTAGCAGAATAGTAATAACTTACAAAATTACAAATATGGACGCATATTGAAATGCAAATGCACAGAGGGACACACAAACACAGGCTCTAATCCAGTCAAGCAGTCTAACTATATTCAATTTAAATCCTACAATGACATGCTGCCAAATAAGGGTAGGGTTCTCTCTCTCCCACTAAACACACACACACACACACACACACACACACACAAGATCCAATTGAGTCAACCAGTCTAAATATATTGAATTTGAATCTTACAATGACATCATCCCATAAAAAGGCTCTCTCTCTCTCTCTCTCTCTCTCTGTCACAAACACACACACACACACACACACAAACACACACACACACACACACACACACACACACAAGATCCAATTGAGTCAACCAGTCTAAATATATTGAATTTGAATCTTACAATGAGATCATCCCATAAAAAGTCTCTCTCTCTCTCTCTCTCTCTCTGTCACACACACACACACACACTCACTCACTCACTCACTCACACACAGAGGGTGAGAGAAGTAAGTTTGTAGTTCAGTCAAGCAGGCTGGGAGCTGCTGAATTTGAATCCACCAATCAGAGAGCCTGTGCACTTTTTCCTGCCAAAACAGGTGCACGCAGCACAGAGAGAGACACAGGATTTTTGCAGTCTATTTCTCATAGTGACGACTCCCCTCAAACAAATGACCATAATTTCCTAACCGTAGGGGCTAGAACGGTCATTCTTACACCGTTTTGTTCAGAAGAGATTGGGGAATCCTCAAGTGTTGACAATTTATCATTAAAATATGAATTTTTAGAGATATATGACATGGATGACTTGTTGACTTAGAAGCCACGAATTCCCCAATATGCAAATTTGAATGCCTCAGCCCACATATATGATTGGCTGGCTGGGAAGCCGTGCAGGCCCTGATTTGTGGATTTGAATTCCTCAGCCCTCAGATATGATTGGCTGGCTTAGAAGCCATGAAGGCCCCAATATGCAAATTTGAATGCCTCAGCCCACATATATGATTGGCTGGGAAGCCGTGCAGGCCCTGATTTGAAAATTTGAATGTCTCAGTCCGCACAGAGGATTGGCTGCCTTGGGACCTGGCAGAAATATATAGAATTAATATGATTAAGCATAAATACTACATTTAGTAGAAATACTATGTTTTAGCACAAATACTATAAAAAGCAGAAATACTATATTAGGCACAAATCCTATAAAAAGCAGAAATAGTATGATTAAGCATAAATACTACATTTAGTAAAAATACTATGTTTTAGCACAAATACTCTGGTTTAGCACAAATAGTATAACATAGCAGAAATACAATTATATAGCAGAAATGCAATATTTAGAAAGAAAAATATAATATAGTAGAAATACTTTGATTTAGCTTAAATACTACAATATAGCATAATAACAATGATTTAGAACAAATACTATGATTGAGCAGAATAGCAATAACTGAAGTAGAAATATTGGAAAAGTAAAATGGCAAGATGAAAAAAAAACAGAACATGGTTAAGTTCCCTCAAAATCTAATTGTTGTTCACCTGTGAAAAAAAAATAAAGAAATAAAAATAAATTAAAAAACAAGAAGGAACAGCCAACAGATACACATAAAATCAAATATGTATACACAAATGCACAGAGAGAGAGACACACAGAGGGTCTATGCCAGTCAACCAGTCTGAATATATTATATGTTTTTCCAACAATGAGATGCCCTAAAGTGGGTCTCTCTCTCTCTCTCTCTCTCTGTTACACACACACACACACACACACACACACACACACTCACACTCACACACACACACACACACACACAGGGAGAGAGAAGCAAGTTTTCAGTCAAGCAGCCTGGGAGCTGCTGAATTTGAATCCACCAATCAGAGAGCCTGTGCACTTTTTCCCGCCAAAACAGGTGCACGCAGCACAGAGAGACACAGGATTTTTGCAGTCTATTTCTCATAGTGACGACTCCCCTCAAACAAATGACCATAATTTCCTAACCGTAGGGGCTAGAACGGTCATTCTTACACCGTTTTGTTCAGAAGAGATGGAGGAATCTTCCAGTGTTGACAATTTATCATTAAAATATGAATTGTTAAAGATATTTGACTTGTAATGTACCCTAACTGAGTAGGGGCGAAGAGAAAACTGCCTTGACCTCCCCTCAAACAACGTTTTGTAACTCGAAATCTATTTGGAGCATCGATATCATTCTTTCACCGTAAGAGACAGCAGGCTTTGGTGAACAATCATGGAAATTTTCAGGTCTCTGTGGAAATCCATTAAAAAGATATGACAAGAGAAAAAAGTGGTTCATTTCCAGAGTTTGAAATCTGAAGAAATCTGAGCGAAGGACGAATTTCCTACCCTCAAACAAGTCCAACTCATTTCAGAACGGTAATAGGTGAGAAAGAAATTTTTGAATTGTGAGCGTCAGGAGTGTCTGAAGATATACGGGGACAAGCCTTATGTCTTAACTTCGCTTCGTTAAGGAGATATGACGATTCAAAAATGCCTCTCATTACAGAAATCAAGCGGTGATTTTGAACAAACTCTCCATTGACTTTCTATGGAGAGTTTTGAGACTTTGTGTTGGTCTGAGGAGATTTGCCAAAATTCTATAAATCTCACAACAATGATAGTGACATTTTCTGAAAGCCAGCAAAAATACCTACGTTTTGATGTATAATTTGTGGAAGTTGAGTGAAAATTGAGCAAGTAGCGAGAAGTTGTTCGGACATGAAGAGAAGATTGCGAAAGCTAGAGTGGCTCACTTAGAACCAACTGCATAGCAACCATAACAACGCATGTATTTTGTGAAAATTCAAAAAGATGAAACACAAAACTTAAAGAGGGATAAGATGAAAACAGTAACAGATATGAAAAAGCTGAATCATACATGAATAGCCCAATAATTTGTGAACATTTTAAAGTTTAAATGGTTGTTCTATGGGAAAGTATGAGGAAGTAGTTAAGTTTCAAAAACAAGCAAGTTTTAGCAGAATTTTGGAAGTTTTCCATTCATTTCAATGGGACAAATTAAAGGAAAAAAGCTTAATATTTAAAAAAGTATAATAGCAGAAAATACCAAAAATCATAGCACACTTTAGCAGAAATAGCAGAATAGTTTAAAATTTGAACGGTGAAAATAGCACAAAAATTGTGGAAGTAGTTAAACAGCAAAAAACGTACGGAAGCAACTTGAAGAATAATAAAGAATAAAGAGAAACAGGAACTCAATAGTGTGAATGCCTACAGCATTCACACAATAAAGTATAAAGAATAAAGAGAAACAGGAACTCAATAGTGTGGATGCCTTAAAGCATCCACACAATAATAAAGTATAAAGTATAAAGTATAAAGTATAAAGAACTAGAAAAATTTGCATTTCCTGCGAAAATGCAGTGTGGATGCTTTAAAGCTGAAGCTGTCTGCAAAAACTAGCTGAAAAAGCTGAAAAGTTGCAGAAATTGTAAAAACTTTGCAGAAGCAAAGGAACTTTGCTAAAATGGAATAACTTAGCAGAACTGCAATATCTTAGAGGAAATATAATACTTGGCAGAAATACAATAGCATAGCAGAACTTTGCAGAAATATTGTAACTTACCAGAAGCATGATAACTTCTCAAAAATACAAGAATTTAGGAGAAATAGTATAAGATAACAGAAAGAATATATTTAGCCAAAAATACTTAAACATTACGGAAACACTATGATTTAGAAAAATAGTACAACATAGCAGAAATACTGTGTTTTACCAGAGACACTGTGATGAACTATGAATATTGTCATTTTAAATTAATACTATGTTTTAGCACAAATACTATAATTTGACAGAAATACTATCATTTGGCAGAAATACTATGTTTCAGCACAAATACGCTGTTTTAGCACAAATATTATAACATAGCAGAAATACAATTATATAGCAGAAATGCTTTATTTAGAAAGAAAAATATAATATAGTAGAAATACTATGATTTAGCAGAAATACTACAATATAGCATAATAACAATGATTTAGAACAAATACTATGATTGAGCAGAATAGTAATAACTTAAGTGAAAATACTGGAAAAGTAAGATGACAAGCTGGAAAAAAAAAAACGGAACATGGTTAAGTTCCCTCAAAACTAATTGTTGTTCACCTGAGAAAAAAAAATAAAGAAATAAAAATAAATTTAAAAAACAAGAAGGAACAGCCAACAGATACACACAAAATCAAATATGTATACACAAATGCACAGAGAGAGAGACACACGGAGGGTCTATGCCAGTCAACCAGTCTGAATATATTATATTTTTTTCCAACAATGAGATGCTGCCCTAGAGAGGGTCTCTCTCTCTCTCTGTCTCACACACACACACACACACACACACACACACACACACACGATCCAATTCAGTCAACCAGTCTAAATATATTGAATTTAAATCTTACAATGAGATCATCCCATAAAAAGGCTTCTCTCTCTCTCTCTCTCTCTCTCTCTCTCTCTCTCTCTCTCTCTCTGTCACACACACACACACACACACACACACACAGAGGGAGAGAGAAGCAAGTTTCTAACTCAGTCAGGCAGCCTAGGAGCTGCTAAATTTGAATCCACCAATCAGAGAGGCTGTGCACTTTTTCCCGCCAAAACAGGTGCACGCAGCACAGAGAGACACAGGATTTTTGCAGTCTATTTCTCATAGTGAAGACTCCACTCAAACAAATGACCATAATTTCCTAACCGTAGGGGCTAGAACGGTCATTCTTACACCGTTTTGTTCAGAAGAGATTGGGGAATCTTCAAGTGTTGACAATTTATCATTAAAATATGAATTTTTAGAGATATATGACATGGTTGACTTCTTGACTTAGAAGCCACGAATTCCCCAATATGCAAATTTGAATTCCTCAGCCCTCACATATGATTGGCTGGCTTAGAAGCCATGAAGGCCCCAATATGCAAATTTGAATGCCTCAGCCCACATATATGATTGGCTGGGAAGCCTGATTTGAAAATTTGAATGTCTCAGTCCTCACAGAGGACTGGCTGCCTGGGGACCTGGCAGAAATATATAGAAATAGTATGATTAAGCATAAATACTACATTTAGTAGAAATACTATGTTTTAGCACAAATACTATAAAAAGAAGAAATACTATAATTTAGCAGAAATACTATATTAAGCACAAATCCTATAAAAAGCAGAAATACTATATTAAGCAATATAAATATCCTATAAAAATCCTATAAAAAGCAAAAATACTGTACTATGATTTGGTAGAAAAATTATAATTAATCAGAAATACTATATTTGGCACAAATCTTATAAAATAGCAGAAATAGTATGATTTAGCACAATAGTAATAACTTAAACCAGTCAACCAGTCTAAATATATTGAATTTGAATCTTACAATGAGATCATCCCATAAAAAGGCTCTCTCTCTCTCTCTCTCTCTCTCTCTCTCTCTCTCTGTAGCACACACACACACACACACACACACACACACACACACACACACACACACATGGAGAGAGAAGCAAGTTTTCAGTCAAGCAGCCTGGGAGCTGCTGAATTTGAATCCACCAATCAGAGAGCCTGTGCACTTTTTCCCGCCAAAACAGGTGCACGCAGCACAGAGAGACACAGGATTTTTGCAGTCTATTTCTCATAATGACGACTCCCCTCAAACAAATGACCATAATTTCCTAACCGTAGGGGCTAGAACGGTCATTCTTACACCGTTTTGTTCAGAAGAGATGGGGGAATCTTCAAGTGTTGACAATTTATCATTAAAATATGAATTATTAAAGATATTTGACTTGTAATGCACCATAACTGAGTAGAGGCGAAGCAAAAACTGCCTTGACCTGCCCTCAAACAACGCTTTGTAACTCGAAATCTATTTCGAGTATCGATATCATTCTTTCACCGTAAGAGACAGCAGGCTTTGGTGAACAGTCATGGAAATTTTCAGGTCTCTGTTGAAATCCAAAAAAAAGATATGACGAGAGAAAAAAGTGGTTCATTTCCAGAGTTTGAAATCTGAAGAAATCTGAGCGAAGGACGAATTTCCTACCCTCAAACAAGTCCAACTCATCTCAGAACGGTAATAGGTGAGAAAAAAATTCTTGAATTGTGAGCGTCAGGAGTGTCTGAAGATATACGGGGACAAGCCTCATGTTTGAACTTCGATTCGTTAAGGAGATATGACGATTCGAATATGCCTCTCATTACAGAAATCAAGCGGTGATTTTGAACAAACTCTCCATTGACTTTCTATGGAGAGTTTTGAGACCTTGTGTTGGTCTGAGGAGATTTGCCAAAATTCTATAAATCCCACAACAATGATAGTGACATTTTCTGAAAGCCAGCAAAAATACCTACGTTTTGATGTATAATTTGTGGAAGTTGAGTGAAAATTGAGCAAGTAGCGAGAAGTTGTTCGGACATGAAGAGAGGACTGCAAAACCTTCAGTGGCACACTGGAAGCCAAGAGCATAGCAACCATAACAACGCATGTATTTTGTGAAAAATCAAAAAGATGAAACTCAAAACTTGAAGAGGGATAAGATGAAAACGGTAACAGATATGAAAAAGCTGAATCATACATGAATAGCCCAATAATTTGTGAACATTTTAAAATTTGAATGGTTGTTCTAGGCGAAAGTATGAGGAAGTAGTTAAGTTTCAAAAACGAGCAAGTTTTAGCAGAATTGCGGAAGTTTCCCATTCATTTCAATGGGACAAATTAAAGGAAAAAAGCTTAATATTTTAAAAAGTATAATAGTAATAAATAGCAAAAATCATAGCAGAAATTAGCAGAAATAGCAGAATAGTTTAAAATTTGAACGGTGAAAATAGCACAAAAATTGTGGAAGTAGTTAATCGGCGAAATACGGAGCAACTAGAAGAATAATAATAAAGTATAAAGTATAAAGAACTAGAAAAATTTGCATTTCCTGCGAAAATGCAGTGTGGATGCTTTAAAGCTGAAGCTGTCTGCAAAAACTAGCTGAAAAAGCTGAAAAGTTGCAGAAATTGTAAAAACTTTGCAGAAGCAAAGGAACTTTGCGAAAATGGAATAACTTAGCAGAACTGCAATATCTTAGAGGAAATATAATACTTGGCAGAAATACAATAGCATAGCAGAACTTTGCAGAAATATTGTAACTTACCAGAAACATGATAACTTCTCAAAAATACAAGAATTTAGGAGAAATAGTATAAGATAACAGAAAGAATATATTTAGCCAAAAATACTTAAACATTACGGAAACACTATGATTTAGAAAAATAGTACAACATAGCAGAAATACTGTGTTTTACCAGAGACACTGTGATGAACTATGAATATTGTCATTTTAAATTAATACTATGTTTTAGCACAAATACTATAATTTGACAGAAATACTATCATTTGGCAGAAATACTATGTTTCAGCACAAATACTCTGTTTTAGCACAAATATTATAACATAGCAGAAATACAATTATATAGCAGAAATGCTTTATTTAGAAAGAAAAATATAATATAGTAGAAATACTATGATTTAGCAGAAATACTACAATATAGCATAATAACAATGATTTAGAACAAATACTATGATTGAGCAGAATAGTAATAACTTAAGTGAAAATACTGGAAAAGTAAGATGACAAGCTGAAAAAAAAACGGAACATGGTTAAGTTCCCTCAAAACTAATTGTTGTTCACCTGTGAAAAAAAAATAAAGAAATAAAAATAAATTTAAAAAACAAGAAGGAACAGCCAACAGATACACACAAAATCAAATATGTATACACAAATGCACAGAGAGAGAGACACACGGAGGGTCTATGCCAGTCAACCAGTCTGAATATATTATATTTTTTTCCAACAATGAGATGCTGCCCTAGAGAGGGTCTCTCTCTCTCTCTGTCACACACACACACACACACACACACACACACACAAGATCCAATTCAGTCAACCAGTCTAAATATATTGAATTTGAATCTTACAATGAGATCATCCCATAAAAAGGCTCTCTCTCTCTCTCTGTCACACACACACACACACACACACACACACACACACACACACACACAAGATCCAATTCAGTCAACCAGTCTAAATATATTGAATTTGAATCTTACAATGAGATCATCCCATAAAAAGGCTTTCTCTCTCTCTCTCTCTCTCTCTCTCTGTCACACACACACACACACACACACACTCACTCACACACACAGAGGGAGAGAGAAGCAAGTTTCTAACTCAGTCAGGCAGCCTAGGAGCTGCTAAATTTGAATCCACCAATCAGAGAGGCTGTGCACTTTTTCCCGCCAAAACAGGTGCACGCAGCACAGAGAGACACACAGGATTTTTGCAGTCTATTTCTCATAGTGAAGACTCCCCTCAAACAAATGACCATAATTTCCTAACCGTAGGGGCTAGAACGGTCATTCTTACACCGTTTTGTTCAGAAGAGATTGGGGAATCTTCAAGTGTTGACAATTTATCATTAAAATATGAATTATTAGAGATATATGACATGGTTGACTTCTTGACTTAGAAGCCACGAATTCCCCAATATGCAAATTTGAATGCCTCAGCCCACATATATGATTGGCTGGCTGGGAAGCCGTGCAGGCCCTGATTTGTGGATTTGAATTCCTCAGCCCTCAGATATGATTGGCTGGCTTAGAAGCCATGAAGGCCCCAATATGCAAATTTGAATGCCTCAGCCCACATATATGATTGGCTGGGAAGCCTGATTTGAAAATTTGAATGTCTCAGTCCTCACAGAGGATTGGCTGCCTGGGGACCTGGCAGAAATATATAGAAATAGTATGATTAAGCATAAATACTACATTTAGTAGAAATACTATGTTTTAGCACAAATACTATAAAAAGAAGAAATACTATAATTTAGCAGAAATACTATATTAAGCACAAATCCTATAAAAAGCAGAAATACTATATTAAGCAATATAAATATCCTATAAAAATCCTATAAAAAGCAAAAATACTGTACTATGATTTGGTAGAAAAATTCTAATTAATCAGAAATACTATATTTGGCACAAATCTTATAAAATAGCAGAAATAGTATGATTTAGCACAATAGTAATAACTTAAACAGAAAAATTGGAAAAGCAAAATGGACAGCTGAAAAAATGCTGAACATGCTGAGGGTCCCTCAAATATACTTGCTAAATGAAAAAAATCAGCAAAAAAAATATAACAGCCACACAATCACAAAAAATTGTCACATAAGGAAACACACATGCACAGAGAGACACACACACAAGATCCAATTCAGTCAACCAGTCTAAATATATTGAATTTGAATCTTACAATGAGATCATCCCATAAAAAGGCTTTCTCTCTCTCTCTCTCTCTCTCTGTAGCACACACACACACACACACACACACACACACACACACACACACACACAGGGAGAGAGAAGCAAGTTTTCAGTCAAGCAGCCTGGGAGCTGCTGAATTTGAATCCACCAATCAGAGAGCCTGTGCACTTTTTCCCGCCAAAACAGGTGCACGCAGCACAGAGAGACACAGGATTTTTGCAGTCTATTTCTCATAATGACGACTCCCCTCAAACAAATGACCATAATTTCCTAACCGTAGGGGCTAGAACGGTCATTCTTACACCGTTTTGTTCAGAAGAGATTGGGGAATCTTCAAGTGTTGACAATTTATCATTAAAATATGAATTATTAAAGATATTTGACTTGTAATGCACCATAACTGAGTAGAGGCGAAGCAAAAACTGCCTTGACCTGCCCTCAAACAACGCTTTGTAACTCTAAATCTATTTGGAGTATCGATATCATTCTTTCACCGTAAGAGACAGCAGGCTTTGGTGAACAGTCATGGAAATTTTCAGGTCTCTGTGGAAATCCAAAAAAAAGATATGACGAGAGAAAAAAGTGGTTCATTTCCAGAGTTTGAAATCTGAAGAAATCTGAGCGAAGGACGAATTTCCTACCCTCAAACAAGTCCAACTCATCTCAGAACGGTAATAGGTGAGAAAATAATTCTTGAATTGTGAGCGTCAGGAGTGTCTGAAGATATACGGGGACAAGCCTCATGTTTGAACTTCGATTCGTTAAGGAGATATGACGATTCGAATATGCCTCTCATTACAGAAATCAAGTGGTGATTTTGAACAAACTCTCCATTGACTTTCTATGGAGAGTTTTGAGACCTTGTGTTGGTCTGAGGAGATTTGCCAAAATTTTATAAATCCCACAACAATGATAGTGACATTTTCTGAAAGCCAGCAAAAATACCTACGTTTTGATGTATAATTTGTGGAAGTTGAGTGAAAATTGAGCAAGTAGCAAGAAGTTGTTCGGACATGAAGAGAAGACTGCGAAACCTTCAGTGGCACACTGGAAGCCAAGAGCATAGCAACCATAACAACGCATGTATTTTGTGAAAAATCAAAAAGATGAAACTCAAAACTTGAAGAGGGATAAGATGAAAACGGTAACAGATATGAAAAAGCTGAATCATACATGAATAGCCCAATAATTTGTGAACATTTTAAAATTTGAATGGTTGTTCTAGGCGAAAGTATGAGGAAGTAGTTAAGTTTCAAAAACGAGCAAGTTTTAGCAGAATTGCGGAAGTTTCCCATTCATTTCAATGGGACAAATTAAAGGAAAAAAGCTTAATATTTTAAAAAGTATAATAGTAATAAATAGCAAAAATCATAGCAGAAATTAGCAGAAATAGCAGAATAGTTTAAAATTTGAACGGTGAAAATAGCACAAAAATTGTGGAAGTAGTTAATCGGCGAAATACGGAGCAACTAGAAGAATAATAATAAAGTATAAAGTATAAAGTATAAAGTATAAAAATAAAGTATAAAGAATAAAGAGAAACAGGAACTCAATAGTGTGGATGCCTTAAAGCATCCACACAATAAAGAGAAACAGGAACTCAATAGTGTGGATGCCTTAAAGCATCCACACAATAAAGAGAAACAGGAACTCAATAGTGTGGATGCCTTAAAGCATCCACACAATAAAAACACACCCATGCTGATTTAACAAAGTCTGCAAAAATAAATACGTTTGCCTATCTTGTTACCTGCTAAACAAGATAAGCAAACATGAAAAGCGCTGTTGGTTTATTAGCCCTCTACCTTGCCTTACAGGCATAAACGTGTGTACATAAACTGTGGGGCAGTGACTTGCACTTGGCTCTCAGCGAAAAAAGAAAAAAAAAAAGACGGTCACCTCGGGCCTTCCTATGTGGATTGTGCATGTTTTTCCTGTACCTTGTTCTGTCTTGCGTCCTCTCAGTCCGAAAACATTTGTTAGGTTAACTGCCGATTCTGAATTGGGTGTAGAGTATGAAAACTTATGAACTTGTGAATTCTTGATGGTCATTTTCACCACTACCATCTTGGTGTTTTGAAGCCAGATGTAATGAGGGGTCTGAATGTGAAACTACACGCTCATTGATTAAATATTTGTCAATCAAAAGTTGGTAGCCAATGAGCTTGCCCTGGCTAATTTTCCACTCAACCCATAGAAGATCAAAATGTATTAAATGGACTCAGTGTTTCAAGATCTAAAGGCCATTTTCACAGCCACAGCCTGTGTTTGTCTTTTTACAATCACAGGTTGTGGCTATTAGAAACAACGAAGGCTTAACAAACTTGGCCATTGGATTCACTTTCTGCAACTGTAGCTGTCCAGGGTGCAACTTGCTTTTCTCCCAGTGACAGCTGAGATTGCCTTTAGTACCTCCTAGATACCCTAAATTGCATCAGTTAAGTCTAATTTGATTTTATGTTAATAAGCCAACCAGCAACAACAACAAAACAATATTGTAGTAGACAAAGCTATGAAATATCATTAAATTAAAATGTTTGTGACCATTATTGATATTTTATAATAACTTTTACAAAACTTATTTCTAGTCCATTCTCTTTTAAGGGTGGCTTCTCTGCAGAATCTCTGGCGTGTTTAGCAATTTTCAGAGACGCGCTAAAGCCGTTGTTCCGTATATAGGAGGTCCTGTAAGTCACAGAGCGGGGCAAAGCAAACGTATTCATGGTGTTACACAGAAAAGCGCCCGCCGTGTTCTTTCCACGCTAAGGTTCCTATCATCCACCAGTCATCTAATCTCATTGTACCGGAGTCCCAATGAAGGTGAGCGTGTTGCTCCGCTCTCTGTTTACCTGAGGCACCTGTGCTCCTGTGTTGTTAATACACACAGTCACCCCCAACGTCCGGCCGGGAGAGGACGAAAACTAGCTGCCACAAGGTCAGTGACAAAAGGCGAAGCGAGCTAGCTTCTGCTAACAGCGTTAACTTAACCGTCATTCATGTTAGCCACCTGTGCGGCTCAACTGCAAAAGAGGTTTTAGTTGGAGCTTAAAATTTCAGTCACCTTACACGTTACCGGAATTATTTTCTTCTATAACAGGTGTAGCTCACAGGCAGCTGTTCCTCTCATTTTTGTGTGTTTGTTACCTCTATGTAAACCAAATGTTCCTGTCTTTCACCTGACCTCCTCTTACCTGTGCATGTAGGATGAAGGGGCTGCCTGTGCTGTCCCTGCTCCTCTGGATGTGTGCGGTGTTCTTCGTGGGCATCTACCTGTTCGTGGGTGGATTTTTGCTGGTCAGGTTGGAGGTTAACAGAACCAGCACCTGCGGAGACGTGCTCGAGCCCGGAGAGGAGCAGGTGGACTTCTGTCGAGCTCAGCCGCGCTTCCGCAAGGTTGTCCTTCTCATTATCGACGCCCTGAAGATCGACTTCGCCCGGTATGACCCCGACAAGACGGCACCACGACCTTATGAGAATAAGTTACCTGTGCTGGAAGAGACAGTGTCATCCAGGCCTTTACAAAGCCGCCTGTACCCCTTCCGTGCTGACCCACCTACGACCACCATGCAGAGGATCAAGGGGTTCACGACTGGATCTTTGCCGACGTTTGTAGATGTAGGTAACAACTTTGCATCCAGTGCCATCTTGGAGGACAATCTTATTCACCAGTTTGGACAAGCAGGTGAGTTATTACAAGTGTCTGTAAATTATAAAAATATAATACATTCATGTAAAGAGCTTTATGGGAAACATACAGATGAGGACAACGTTATGGGATGTAGGGATTTTCAGCAAAGCATTTATAAACAATGGCCTCCCAGAAAACAGACCTGTTTATTGAGCCATAGCACAAACCACTGCTGTGCAATGATGGGCTTTAACTTTGTAATGGTCAAAGCTTGTAAAATCAAGGTAAAACTATGGGTTATTTATTACATTACACGCAATATGACAACTGGGCCGTCACTTGAGAAAGCATCGTGCCAAAAACAACAAAAAAATTTGTTTAGACTATTTGGTGTCAAAAACTTAAGTGAAATGTGAAGAGAGCCGCAGATTACAGAACAAGCCTTGCATAGGTAGGAAGTGAATGATTTTAAAGACTCTGGGGAAAAAAACTAATGAGTGATGTGTCTAAAGACCCCAAAACAACTGCCAAGACACCCATGACTGACTCGACCAAGTTAGGAAGCCAGCAAAACTGGGTCTAGGTAATCTCTTTGTCTTCCAACACGACAGCATCCCAAAAGATGCATCGTTCCTGATAAACAACCTGCTCTAGAAGAAGTAAATAAAAATGACTGACCTGCACAAAGACTCTGACTTGAATCTCATTAAAAATCTGTGGAGTGTATTGAAGCCCAAGGTCAATGCCAGAAGACCATAAAATCTGGAGGAGCTCGACAGATTTGTCAAAGAAAAATCAGTTAGGATTGCTCAGAAGACTTGTGAGCTTTGCTGAAAACTACAACAGATGACCACAGGCTGTTATCTGGCAAAAAGGATAAATAATCAACTATTAGCATCAGGAGGCTAATAATTTTGACCCTAATAGTGTTTGGTTTTGTTTCTGTGGGTAAAGTAAAATAATATAAGCATCATTGATTCTCTGCTCACCTGTAAACATGCTCTTTTCTGACTAGCAATACAAAAAAATCTAGGACTTTTAAAACCAGAAAACCAACTGTGCCATCTGATTTTGCTCATATAAATCTTTCTGTCTCTCAATAGGCAAACGAGTGGTGTTTATGGGTGACGACACTTGGGAGAGTCTTTTTCCTAAGAAGTTTTATCGCTCTCTGCCCTTCCCTTCTTTTAATGTCAAGGATCTGCACACTGTGGATAACGGGATTCTCCAGCACCTCTACAACACTAGTATGTAGCTATTTAATATGCATTTGTTGTGCAATTAAAACCTACATTTAACAAATAGCCTCTGTTGCCAGGAAACTGCAAAATCAAAATAATTTTGCACCAACACTTAAGATAAGATAAGATAAGATGGCCTTTATTAGTCCCACAGGTCCCACAGGTGGGAAACTTGTTTATGCGGTTGATGTATTTGTGTTTCATCTCCTTTCGTTTGTGTCTTGCTGTTGGTTTTAATAGTGGTGGGTGATGACTGGGATGTCCTAGTCGCTCATTTCCTTGGAGTCGATCACTGTGGTCACAGGTTTGGCCCGGATCACCCAGCCATGGCTGACAAACTCACACAGATGGATGGAGTCATCAGGTCAGGCAGTAGTACAGCTGCTACATGCTTGTTTCACACCATTATCCAGATGCAGCTGGATCATCAGCTGTTGCCACAGTGCACTTGTAGTGCTGTAGATATGTCATGATACCAGCACTATTATTGTTATTGTTGGCCCAGATCAAGCAGTTGAGCATTAGAAAGCACCTGGCACGACCTGTGAAAACTCTGCTTTTCCTCTAGGTCTGTGATTGATCGTCTGCAGAATGACACACTCTTGGTGGTGATGGGAGATCACGGAATGACAGATACTGGAGATCATGGTGGAGAAAGTCAGAAAGAGACTGATGCTGCCATCTTCCTCTACAGTCCTTCTCTCATGTTTCATGGACCCCCATCACAGGTGGGTAGAATGCACCTTTTGAAACAGTCACAGCATGACAGTAGGATTGATTCTTATTTAAAACACAACCAATTCTACATCACTTGACTTTGTATAAAATATAAAAAATTAACAGTGAAGACAAAACAAAGAAATTGCTAAATGACAGTTTTGGCAATGACAGTGTATACAATATCCATCAATTCATTTTGTGCTGCTTTTCTGGGTAGCAAGAGCAGCAATCCAAGCAGAGATGACTAGGCCTCATTCTCTAGCTCTCCTGGTGAGACACAGAGGTGTTCCAGAGCCAGCTCAGACACGCACAATCTTCATCATGTCCTGGGCCTACCCTGGGGTCTCCTCCCAGTAGGAGTTCCTAACCAAGGAAGCTACCAGGAGGCATCCTAGTTAGATGCCTGAACAGTCTCACCTAGCTCCTTCTGGTGTCAGGGAGTAGATGCTTTATGCTGAGCCCATCCTAAATGACAGAGGTCTTCAACCCTATCTCCAAGACACCCTTTTGAGGAAGCTCATTTCTGCCTCTTATAGTCTTGATGTAATTTTTGTGGTCACTACCCAGGGCTTGTTCCCATAGATGACGGTGGGATCCATGAGTAAATTCAGGGTTCAGCCCCCTGTTTATGACAACAGACTGGTACAGCATCTGCATTGCTGTGGACACTGCACCAATCTGTACAACGTCTGCTCCTCTCTCGCCTCCACTTGAGGCACTAGATCATTCCCACTGATATACATAGTATAATGACCAGTGCTTATATCAGTAATTTAACTATCTAAAAGAGCCGCTGAAAACTGCTGTAAAAGTCAGTTTAATTCAGAGTGAGAGTTGAGCACAAAACAAGAAGTTATGAGAGCACACTCATCATATTGTATCCCAGTAATGGGCAGTCACATGTTTAGTGGTAGAAACGTTTCACTCTTGTTGCTTTTCAGACCAACGTCATCAGTTCAGTCCACAAATGAGTTAAAAAGGAAGAACAAAGTCAAGTCAAATGTATAACTAACACAACTGCTTTCAGTTACTTGTGTGTTTGTCTTTATCCTGTCTGCAAAGGCACATTTGCGACATGTCGATCTCTCAGAATCACTGCTGTAATAAAAACATAAAGCATTAAACCACTGATGCATGCCCATTTCTGTTCACGCTTGGCTGTGCAGTTCCCAGAATCCATTAAATTGATGCTGGCAGGTGGTCTCCGCCTTTTTTTCATACATAAAAGTGGATCTCACACTAGAAAAGAGAGCTCAAGCACGGATTTCCATAATTGCAGCCTAACTGGAGAGCTATATCATATGCAGTGGAAAGTCATTAGATGCAAGAGAGAAATTACACTATTTAAAAAAAAAAAAAAAAAAAAAAGGCAGAACTTAGTAGACACTTTTTTTTTTCCCCCAAGGCATTTTTGCCACTGCTAGGAAATATTGCTGTTATCAAGCACAACCCTGATTTAAGAAAGGCTACAAGATAAAATATCACTCGCTGAGTTCAACTGACAACCCAGCCTTGGAACAGCTACAAGTTATTTTTCTATGTGCTAGAAATATTTACTTCAAAATATCACAGATGATTATAAGGGTCAAAGCACAATTTAGATCATGAGAACACAGAATAATGTAATGTGACACATCCCCCCCCCCTTTATTTCCCAGAATGAACCGGATGTAGTGCCACAGACTGACCTGGTGCCCACCCTGGCTCTGCTACTAGGAGTTCCTATTCCGTTCAGTAATGTTGGGCAGGTTCTCTTGCCTTTATTTCCACCGCACGAGCAGACAGAAGGTGCAGTTGGAGGTCTCAGCCAGCTGGAGGCACTGTGGATCAACACAAAACAGGTATGCTGCTCATGAAAGAACTGTCTAGAACATTTTTCGAGCATCTGTACACAGAAAAATGTTTTTATATATTCACATATCCTGGAGCCTTTTCAGGAGTTGTTGTTTTTATGGTTTGTGTGTTAAATTTTATCTCTGTTTCTGAAGGTCAACCGTTTCCTGGAGACTTACTCTGGCATGGCCAAAGACATCCCACCAGAGAGCCTCTCTCGGCTGAAGAGTGAATTTGCCCTCTTGTCTTCTGAGTTTCTCAGCACTGTTAGAGAGGGTCGTTCACCCTCCCCGCAGCTAGCCTCTTCTCTGCAGGCTTACCTCACCTCTGTCAGAGACACCTGCCGAGCCACCTGGGCCCGATTTAACCCACTGAAGATGGCGGCAGGCTTAGCCATCCTGGCATTTGCTTGTCTGATGTGTTTCATCTTGTCTGAACTGTCTCTAGTGCTGATCAGGGAGAACGGTCCATTACTGAAGGCCCCAGTTGTTGTGTCACTGACAGTGGGGGTTAGTGTGGCTGCTGCTCAGCTGCTCATACGGGGCTACATTGAGGTGATATGGTGCCTTGCAGCTGCTGCTTTCAGCTCTGAACTCCTTTTCCTTTGGCGTTCACGCCAACTGAGCACCTCTACAGTGTCAAAAAATGGAACCAAAGCTCCAAAGCGTGTTAGCTGGCTGACCCTGCATCACCTCCTTGTCCCCTCTCTCTTGTTTCCACTCCTTCGTTGTGCCTCTCTGCTCTCAGACAGCTATGTGATTGCAGAAGGACGGGTTGTGACATTTTTGGTGTTATCCCTGGCCCTATGCATTCCCATCCATCTCAACTGGGATGGCCTACTTCTGCCCCCAAGCCATGACCTGTTGAAGTCTGCTGGGCTGCTGCCTACCCCAGCTTTGTCTCCATCAGCTGTGAGGAAGGAAAGCAGCACCCTTCTAGCCTGCTTAGGACTACTTGTTGGCAGCCTCTACCTCTCCCTCTCGTTCCACGGCTGTCGGGAAGAGCAGGGCTCCTGCCAGCCGTCTTCATTTCTTTCCCCTCTTTCCCGGTTGCAGGACAACCAGCTGAAGAACCTCCATTATGTCCTCGCTGTCATTTCCCTTGGCTTGTGGACATATCTGCTAAGATGCTTTCTCTGCCACTATGGTAATCTGAACTCGTCAGGCGGGACGGTGTTTACAGCTCGCTGGATCCTACCGCTGCTGTCTGTGTGCCTGGGGCTCCACTGGGCTGTTAGCGCCACTCCGGAGGACAGCTTCAGGAATCTGGCTGAGCTGATTCACTTGGCACAGCTGGCCCTCCCCAGGGTCGCCTTCTGTCTGCTGGGACTGGGGCTTTTCCTGATCTGGCTAGACCCCCTCACTGTGTTTGTGAAGACTAGGACTCAGGCTTCAGCCAAAAGTTTGACTCTACCCACACCCCGTTATCGAGCAAGCATTGGCATCAGCCCCCAAGCTGAGCTGCACCACCTTATCCCACAGATCTATCAGCGCATGCGTCGTTCCCTAGATGATGGCGACCTGAGCGGGGCCAGCAAAGTGGACAACAGGCCTGCTGTGGAGGCCTACGGACTTGGAACAGTCTATTCTGCTCCTTTGCTGTTGTTTAGTGGGTTGCTGGGAATTGGTCTGCTACTGTTGCACCCAGAGGGCATGGCTCTGTCTTTCCTCCTGCTGCTACTAGAAACGGGAGCTCTGTTGCACATTCACGCCTCGTCTACTACGCTTAGTGGCCTGCATGGAAAGTATTCTGGTAAGATGTTTGCATCACATCTTTTAATTAATTTATTTTTAAGCCTATCAGGTTCCAGGTCTTAATCAGCTCACTGACTTCTCATTCTCCCCCCTCAGGTGGGTTTAATGTGCCTTGGACCCCAGTAGTGCTCTGGTCCCTGGCTGCCACGCAGTTCTTCCACGCTACAGGTCATTTACCCACCTTCCCCTCTATCCAGTGGGGTGCTGCCTTTGTGGGATTTCCTGAAGGACACACAGGGACCATACTCCCTGCCTCACTGGTTACCCTTAATACTTTTGCTTCACACATTCTTTTTGCAGGTAGGAACCAGAGGAGCAAAAATAAATGTTATTGTTCAAAGAAAAGGAAAGAAGTCATCATCCATTAGGCAAAGAAGGTTATTCTGTAAAACTAATGGGATTAATTTCATTAATTTGTGAAAAACAGGAAAAGAATCATCATTTTACCTGTTTAAACCTTAACAGTATAATCGAAAATATATAAAATATCAGTGAACCCGTATGACACTTTCAGTCCTTTTTATTTAGTCATATTTGTAGTTTGTTACACATTTCAGTTTTAAATGATAAACAAAAACGTAAAAGTTATGTGATTCAAGAGAATGATAAAAAAATTCTAAAAAGCAGTTCAGTTAAATAAAGCAGCTTTGTGAAACCGTCTCTTCAGTGCTTAAAATGAATTGTGAGCTTGTGAAACGATGATTTGTTGTTGTTGTTATTTCTCTTTGTCTTCAGTGAGTTGTCCATTGCTACTGTTCTGGCCCCTAGTTTGCGAGGTGCGTGGGAGCAGAGGACGAGCCTGTGGGGACGACGGAGAGGATGCTGTGATGGAGATGAGGCTGAGAGAAAACCCTCAGCTGTTCAGCTCTGCTCTTCTGCAACTCTCAACACGCTACCTCCTTATTCACGGAGCACAGGTATGTCCACGGACCTAGAATTTTTTTTTTTTCTCACATCCATTTAAGGCATATGTGAGCTGGGAAAGTCTTTCCTCAGTAGCAGATTTCTGTTGCATTTCTTTCTTGTCTTTTTTATTTTATTTTATTTTTTATTTAGTTCTGTTACACTTATGAGTAGCAGTATCACATCACACCACTCAGTCTGTCTGCTCACTTCACAGGTCTTTGCCTCAGTCTGTGCAGCTGCTATACTCAGGAGACACCTAATGGTGTGGAAGGTTTTCGCACCGAAGTAAGTGCCTGAATGGATTTTCCAGCTCATACAAACTCACTGACAGTAAAGGCTTTTTGAGGATATGGATACAGGATCACCGCTGATTCTGAACTTTCAGTGAACACACAGTGTTGAATGCCGGTCCATTTTTCTACTGTGATATCCACACATTAACATCTGGGTTTTGAATGTGGTGTCCTGTTTGTTTGGTTTTTTTTGTTTGTTTTTTTTATAATAAGTTGGTGGCTTGAAAATATTAAAAGGATATAGGTAATTTAAATAAACTTGGTAGATCTTGGGGAAAAAAGTAATAGTGTTGGTTCTTTTTATCCTATGATCTATTTAATGTCCGAAGGAGTTGCTGGAGCTTAATTTGGACTTGTTTAAACCTTTGTGTCTCTTCTGTTTTGTCCTTTCAGGTTAATGTTTGAGGCCTCGGGGTTCCTGGTGAGCAGCGTGTTCCTGCTGATTGGGGTCACATTAGTGCTGAGAGTAGATGTGGCTGTGGGCCAGTGGTTTAAAAGACTCATCCCAGATGTGTCCAGGTAGCGAAGGCACTGCTGCTGCAGCTGCTGCCTACCGGCACCCACCAGATCTCACTGTGCCCCAGAGGAAATGGACGTGGTGGTCACTAAACAGGATTTGTTTTTTCTTTCTTTTTTTTAGAAAAAATGTTGCCAATAGTGATAAGGAAACCCCACTAACATGTCATGTGGCATGTCATACTGTGATTCTTGAGGGCTATGTTGTACATCACTGACCCTGAGGAACTTTCATATATCGAATCTCAGATTGACTAAATGTGGAGCGTTGGGACCTTTTTATATAGTAGTTTGATTGAACAACCCCAGGAATGGGATGAAGAACTGATAAAGGACTTTGAGACCCCCCTGTTGATTCTGTTCATCTGGGTGTAGCGTTTTTAGTGGGAGAAATGTTTCATCACTCAACCAAGTGACTTTTTCGGTGTCAGCTGACTGCAGGTTTCCCAACCTCATAAACAGTACATTTGCACAATGACTGAAACCAGCCCGCCAAATGAACAATGAACTCTGAGGTTAGTTATTTGATCATTAATATGCAAATTGTCATGAGCATTGACAACCACTGATCACTGAGTACCATTCACAGAGAGTTGGGAAATGGCTCCAATCCCAGCATTGTAAGATGGTGAAAGATGTACCCTTAGGCCTCCTCCTCAATTCAGAGATGGTCTTTCCCTTTTCAGTGGGCTTGTTTCAGTGGGATGGTTTCAGTGGGATGGTTTCAGTCATTGTGCAAATGTACTGTTTAGGGTTGGGGAATCCTACAGTCAGCTGAGACTAAAGAAGTCACTTGGATGATTGGCAAAACGTTTGTCCCACTGAAGACGCTAAGTCCAGATGAACAGAATCAACATTTTGGGATATACTTTTGGGATGCATCGAGACTTTGAGGCCCCTTTAAATTTGCATTTGGATAGAGAGATAACATCTGTTAGGTGTTTTTCAATGTTTCTTGTAAACCTTCCTAACGTATAAAACCTTCAAGAACATTTGAAATCAGTCTTGCAAGTGGTTCATAAGTGTTTGAAAAACAACACCATATCCATAGAGTTTACACACTCTAATTGCCTGGCCAATACATCTGGCCCTTTTAATATGCATTTCTTTTTGTTCCCCCTTTAAAAAATAATTGCAGCTGCCATACATTTATATGCAATGTAGCAGCTGAATTGACAGTCTACTATGATGGGAAAACACCTGTGAAATGAAGAATTTTCTACTTGGTAAAGTGACATTTAAATTTACTCCCTTTTTTTCTGCATTCATGGGTGGGTGACGGTTCAGCTTGTCTCCTTTCTTTGTGGGCTTTAATATGTGGCTTTTCACATACAGTGAGACCACAAAAGCAAAACTGCCCATCAGTGTTTGGAGCTACTTTGTGATCACTCTGGAAGCAGGTTCTCTCTTTTTCTTTAAGTGCATTACAGCAGGTTGCTAATGTAAAATAACTGTTCTCATGTTCATATGTATGTATTGTTTTATTCAATGCCATGAATTAACCAGTGTTTCTGGTTACTGCCAATTTGTATACAGTTCTGGGTTCTTAATTAGTCAAAGTCTTTATTTTTTGTAAGGTTTTGATTCTTTACTGTAATGCATAATTATAATTGTTTTGTTTTGTTTTTTTTGTTTTTTTTTCTAATCTCAAATCAGTGTTGTTTTTAATTAGACCTCACACACTTTTACCCACAAATAGGTGCCTGGCTTTAATCAATGCCTTTTTTTGTGTGTATGATGTCATTCAAACCAAGACCTCCTGGGACAACAAATGTGTTTTTTCTCTTCTTTTTCTGTACATGTCGGAGTCAGTATCCAGTATAGGATCCGTTACTGTACTGCAGCTGTAGTCAGCCAACTAATGGCATTGAAGGAATGTCAAGCTGCATGACAATACTACTGAATCCCTCATGCTGCTGCTGTATGGGAGGGATGAGCCCAAGTAATGGTTTGGTTGTATGATGGGGCACATCTGTATCTGTTTTTAAACTTTAATATATCAATAACTGGTTAATTAAAATGATTTTACATTCTGTAAAAATTCTAATAAAATTTTTCTACTTGACATCTTAGTCTGAATATAATTTGGACTTAAAATTATTAGAAGCATCCAGATTTGTCTGTTTATTCCCTGTTGCAATTTGTGATGCTTAATCTATGTTTCATCTTTGAGATTATTTATAGTAGAATTGGAAACTATTTATGCGGTTCATATAAGTAGGATTTTATGACTGGTTTATTGAACCAAGGACTTGATGGAGGAGAAAGTTGCTGCCATATTTCAATGCCCATCAGTTAAGGTGCTTCATTCATTATTAACTGGGGCTTTCTGCATATTCTAGTGCCCATAACTCTTGACTTGTTGAAATTCTCCCTTGTCCATTTTTTCCTAAATCCTCTTTCATGAAATTATAAATACACACACACACACACACACACACACACACACACACACACACACACACACACACACACACACACACACACACACAAACATTTGTATTTGTGTGTGTGTGTGTGTGTAAGTGCAACCTTAAATCAATGAAAATGTGTGTGTTTATATATATTTCATGATGATGTTTCACAACATTGGGTTTTCCTTTTGTCTTTGTTTTCCACTAGACAGTTTAACACAAAGTGTACCTCAAAGGAAATTCAGCCAGTTAAAATTGAACTGCATGAGTGACCAAAGAATTACTATCACCAAAAAGACCCTCAGGAGCAGATTATGTGTACAGCTAATTAAAAAGCACCTTCTCAAAGTAAAAAAAAAAAAAAAATCAAAACCCCTCTCTAAGATTATTTCCAAGTCATTGTTGTGAATCTACAGCTTTTCTACTAAAGATATCATTCTTATTTTGTGCTATGTTGCCATGAAAAGCTCACTTACTTCACCTGAAAAACTTTATATTTACTTTTCAAATTATCAATGAACTAACGATTTATTAACTATGGCCCATGGGAAGGCACAGTTGTATTTGAGTTTATAAGTATAACACCAAATACATATACTTCTTGTGTGAGGGCACAATGTAATGGCTGTGCTGACTGTGTGGTGGATTGGACCCCCTCCTTGTGGTGAACACATCTGCCATTACTGAGAAAATAACAAGTTCAAATAGGCTAGTTACGACATAGCTAGAAATGTCAATAACATCATGTGTTCAACAGAAAAGGCAGATAAAATCCAACTAGAAACGATACCATTATCTCCAACACAGCCAAGTATAACAGCTGCAGCTGCGCTCACAGAAAATAGGAGTTTTCTGTGGTAGTTTGATTTTTTCTTTGAAAGGAGGAGGCTGGCGACTTGTCTGGGGAATACCCTGTCTCATGGCCCTATGGTAGCTGGAATAGGCTCCAGCATGCTCCAGGAACCCTTAACTTGATAAGCAGAAGGCGATGGTGGAAGGAAAATATGCTGTGTAGGAACAAACAAGTAGTCCACAGAAATAGGGTAAAGGGTAACATGTTGTCTGCATAGATTCAATTCATCAGCAGGGTAATTCATCTATGAGTCCACTTGGACAACAATAGTCACATTTCAGTTGGCATCAAATATTAAAGTCTGACCAAGTCGCATTATGAGGATGAAAAGAAAATCTTCTAGCTGGCCTCTGATGTTTGTGCTTCGAGTTCACAAGGAAGGGCTTCATCTTTTCCGCGGGGGACCAGACATAAAATTGTTTTGATGATATTCATCATCCCTTTCAGAAGCTGCTTTAATGAGGATGAAAAGGGTGCAGAGTTTCTGAAGTTGCTGAATGTAATGGAGGACCATTTATGGCCATTATGCCACTTAGGGTTCACTTGTTAGATCTGTAGAGGAACATTTTGAGGAAACATACTTGGCTTTTGAAAAATGCCAAGAAAATTAGCAGGTGAAAAAAATAAAAAGATATTTATAGAACATGGATTTTATGTGTTGAATGATGTTTTTATCAAATTAAGGTTTAAATGCTTGACTTGAGGATTCAGCATCATCAGCCGTAGTAACCCAGGTTTAGATGAAGATATGTGGAGTGAAGCTGTCTTTGTTTCTGCTGCTGCAGGCTTAGATGGAAACTCATCAACAGAAGGAAATGGGAGATGGGAGAGAACATTACAGTGTATGTCACCTCTGGGAGGAAATAAGCTTCCTGAACTGTCAGTGAACCACCAGTTACAACCCACAACTGAGGACTCTGCTGTTTGCTTGATTGATGCCGTGACGAAGGAGAAGGGACGCCTGAACAGAGACAGATTAGCAGAGTCAAAGACAGCACAGTGAATGTGCATCAGCACTAGAAAAACAAACTCAAACACAGGAAAGAGCGCCCATGCATCTTCCAGAAAAGGAAAGGAGATTCAGTTATTTTTTGAAAACTATGATGGTAAAGCGACTGGTTCTCACACAGCAATTTTCTACTTTGCTTGAGCACTCAAAATGCTTTATGCTACAAGTCACATTCACCCATTCACACCCACAATCATACCAGCACTTTTTTCCCTCTATCAAACATTCACACCTTCACGCTCCAATGAACGCATCGGGAGCAAATGGAGTTCGGCATTTTGTTCAGCATACTTTGGTCAAACCACCTACCTTCCCGATTACTAGACGACCTGCTCTGCCGCCCCAACCGCAGCCGCCCCAGTAATGATGTGATATGTGTCATTTGTGAAACTGATCCAACCAAAGCACAGCAAGAGGCTGTCATGTCCTTCCAAAGTTAGAGAGGCTGTTCTTGTGAAGTAGGATCGTCGTGTGTACGGGAAGGTCACTGGTCACCTCCTGTCAGGCCGCACTGTTAGAGTCTCTGAAGAATCAGAAGAACATTTAACTAACGCTGACACATAGACAGAACTAAAACTCAAGTCGAGCCTGTGGATGGTTATCCTCTGTGCAGAGCTCAGCTATGGTGAGAAAAACAATGCCTGTAGTCATAAAATTGAGCTCTCATAAATTTAACTAACTGCACAGTCTCTATATTTCTGATAGTATAATTTTTAAGACTCATAAAATTGTCCAGTGTTATAAACCACAGCAGAATTTTCATGGTTTTTAATCAATGTTAAGGAATCCCTTTCTGCATCTGTGTGCTGGTGTTTTCAGATAGACTCCTGCCTGCTGACTCCTTTCTGATAAGTCTTTTTCAACATATGCTACATGTACAGGATGTCATACTTAGTGCAGGCAGCACCCACACAGAATGAATAACAAACTCTGGACATATTCCAGTTGAGAGTTAATGACCTTGACATAAACTAAATTGGAACCTGACATTCAGAATGAGTGAGTTTTACACTTGAAGCAATATATAGCAGTGAGCCAGGGCTTGGTCAATCAGATGACTTACATCAACTCTTCACACAACAAAGGGATACTCAGATGAATTGTAAGTTAGGATACGTTTGAAACATGACTGCACTTCTGTTGGCTTCAGATCTGCAGTATTTTTCTCAATTTCTTTACTAAATGGTACATTTATGAACTAGGGAAAACTGGTTTTTGAATGCTTCAGACTTTTTGGAAACAGAGAGCATTATATCCTGTAAAATCTGCTAACAGTGTAATCAAATGCCTAAAAAAAAGCATGTTGGGATAGTTTGGCTTTGTAGGCTACCAAAAACAACTTTGTGGGAGTAAATATGCTGTTTACACTGTATGCCTCACTTTGAAGAGACATTATCCAGAGCTGCCTTAGGTCACATTTATTTTTGTAGCCTGACATCCCACACTGTGCAGTTGTTCAAAAAGCTTTTAAACAAACAAAAAAAAAAAAATCATCCTAAGAACGAAAAAACACACATGCCCAGCGTTAGCCAAGCTAAGTTCAGGATAAAGAAGGTAAAATTTAAGGTCTTTATAGTTCTCTCAGGGGTCTGTGGAGACCCAAAACAGAGGTTAAAGCAGAGTGAATGGGTGCCATTTGCAAGGTAAAAACGAAGAATGACCTTAAAAACCTTAATAAACAATCTCCTGTTTAATTTTCTGTCGGTTTGTTTGTTTGTTTTGCCACGATAAGATGACACTGAATTCATGAGTTAGCTACTTAGGTAACCACAGACTTCATTATCTATTATAATGAAGTCATAAAATTTAAAAGGAGTGAATTTTTATCAAAGTTCACCATCTGTCTGTTTTCACAAATGGAGGTTTGCAAATATGTTTATTTCAACATTTTGCATTTCCACTTGGGTGGGGCCTCTATGAGCATTACCTCATATTTCGGGCCTCAAGTGGCCATTTGAGACACTTCAGTCCATATCAGTGTTGTGCCACAGATTTTTCTACTGCTTCCAAGTGGCCAAAACTCAATTAATACCCTGTTTTAATTTCTTTTATTTATTTATTTGTTTTACTAATGCTATGCTATTACTTTATATGAGAGAAGGCACCCTGTAATTCAGAGCCAAACCACGGCAGGAGTTAGAATGCTAATGCAGGGTGAATTTGATGTTACAGATGGTTCACACAGATGGGCAGACAGACTATAATACCCATGCTTTTGATTGCCTGCTTGACACCAAAGGCACACAGGGCCTTTGACTGCAGCTTGAAAATAAACAGTTGGAGGTTCTTCCTGGCGTTTGAGCATCAAGGGAAAACTGCAAGTGACAGAAGCTGCCACTGAGAGAGCTAATGCGAGAGTTAATTCTGTGTACATATCTGACAAGTTCCTAACCCTTTAGTCAATCATTTTGCTTTGTTTTTTTCTCCACCTTGTTTTTTTTTTTTTTTTAAATTACAGTGCACTTGTGTATTTTTGTAGTAATGATAGCAGTGTGCTCCCCATTGTTATGGATTGTGCACAGCATTGAATCTCTCTATAAATTGATTGTCTCAGGGGGATGATATCATCTTGGATAAAATACAAATACACTTTCTATACAAAGGGTTTAAGACTGGCCGAGTGGTTATGTCTCCGTCCACGCTTGTGGGCGTCTGAAGTGAGAAAGAGAGGTATTGGCTGCGATAAGACAGCAATCTCATCCAACCTTTTTTAGGTGTAAATATGAAAGAGGATTTCACTGCTGCTTTTAAAAGCTGGTAAAGATTCATGTTGTTGTGGGAGACAGAAGCTTGTCTCTTGTCTATGCACTCTGCCAATGTTGCTGTGAAGAAGAAGAAAGACCAGATAGATCAGACGCTGCCATTACAGTGACCTAGTGATTATCTGTGGATCCCCTTGTGGACAAAAGGTAACAGTATTGTACCCAAGACCCAGCAAGCTCCACACAGCCTCACTGCACATACTGAGCTTACTACATCAAGTACATCTAAAGGGAGGGATCTTGAGTATAAAAAACAAACTTAACTCCTACAAGTTTTAAAAGTGAATTGTTTTATAAAACTGGGGATTAGGATTAATCCAGACCATATGTAGCATACTCGCCTCTCCTATTGCCCACTCTTTGTGGTATTGGAGCTGACCAAATTTAATTTCAAGCTTGAATTGCTCATGACAAATGTAATATTTCAAGGACCACGTATTCCAAAGTAGTCAAATAGATTCAATTTCCTTTGAACAACCATGCTTTCGGGTTGAACAGCCCTCCTTATCAGAGTTTGACACAAATGATTCAGAAAACTCTTAGAATATTCCTTACTTCTCTATAGAAAGTGCTACTGTGTTGCTAGCTTGTTTCCTTCAGGGCTTATAGAAATGCTTTGAGATTGCTAGATTTACTGCTAGAAAACTGGCTGCTTGTTAATGGAGATAAAATATCAGCATACCAAGGGAGTAAATAAGGCAGTAACAATTTTGAAAAAAGACAATAATGCTTTTTCTGCAAAATATTTAGAAATATTTAGTGAATCTAAATTGCCCATAGGTGTGAATGTGAGTGTGAATGGTTGTCTTTCTCTCTGTGTCAGCCCTGCGTCAGGCTGGTGACCTGTCCAGGGTGTACCGTGCTTCTTGTCCTATGTTAGCTGGGATAGGCTCTAGCCCCCTCGCAACCCTGATAAGAATAAGTGGAAGAGAATGTGTGGATGGATGGATGGATATTTAGAAATATCAGAGTACAAATGGGGTTAAATTAATGGGTGCTTTCAACAGTTTTCATTTTTATCAGTCTGCTGTTCACCACAGTTCAGTTTTAAAAATCTTTGGCATGGCTCAGCAGGTAAAGGGAAGGCTTATGTGGTCAAAAAAAAAACCCCAAACAAACAAAAAAAACAAAAAACAAAACATGGAAGATGTCAACAAAAGGGCAGTCAGCCAGAACAGGCAACGTTGTTCAAAAGCAGACAGAAACTTAAAAGGGCAAGCAAAGGACAAAAACAAGTTGCAGGAAAACAAGTCAACAAGAATGCTGCAGTATAGCTGAGGCAGCACAACAGACAAGGAGTTGTGGCTATAGGGCATATGCAAAATAACAGGGAGCTGATTAATGAGTTGGGGACTTGTGCTCAGGTGGAAACTAGGTGATGGGAACAAAGAGGGAATGACAGATTCTGAAATAGTACAAATATCCCCATTTTATTCTACCAAGTGTCACTTGTACAGTATACAATTTTCCTGCATCCAGTTTCCTTTGTTCAGTCACAATATGCTATTTTACATGAAAAAAAAAAAAAGTACTTTGTCACTTCAGACTCGACTTAATGACATTAATTTTTGAATCATGCTAACTGAATCACTCAGCAACCTTTGCATAGCATGAAAATAAGTCAAATAGGGGATTTGGAGAAACTGATATAGTGTTACAATCCGGTAAAATTGCAAGACTTTGCTTTCATAGGATGATATCTACGGTTGCTTGAAAGGGATTCAATTAGATTACTCAGTTTAAGTCAGACTGAAGTAGGCTTATTGACCGAATGAATGGACTACATTACAGCCCTAATCATCTTGGATGTATTGTTAGTAGCTTTAGTTTTACCAGACCAGTGAGTGGGCAGATAAGACTGAGTGTCTGTATTGTATAATGTAGGGATGAGAGGAGGAACCTATAAAATGCACCCTCTAACTGTTACATTTTATACAGAGTACTTTCACTGTCTGTTATGATTCTGATGGGTTTCATGGCAAAACAATCTGAACTGATTCATGGGCATACTTTTGTGTTAAGTATGAGAACGAACAGAGAAGAATAAAATACTTTTTGATGCGCAGCCAGAAATGTTAAACCTTTTATTAGATTTACCTTGACCTGTTTGAATCTTCTGAACACAGAGTGTGTTTTTAATATGTGCCGATCATGACAGAAGAAATTGGGCACACAGAAACCAGCATTATCTGCAGTTATACTGCTACACGGTTACACAAAGTTGATTTTGGAATGGATAAAGCAGGCTAACACTGAACTTCTGGAATGATCTTCCCAAATCCCTGACCACAGACGTATCAAACATTTCTGGACTAGGCTTAAAAGCTTGGTTCATATCAGGAAAACAACCAGTTTAAATGATCTCTACCACTTCTGCCAAGAAGACGGTTAAAATATCGAGGCAGCATTATACCAAAAGCCTATCGAAATAAAAAGAAATAAAATAGTTGAGGTCCAAATAGCTATGGTACATTTAACCAATTATGGGAGGATGTATTGGAGCATGTGTGTATATATTTGACCCTGTGTTGGTTAGAGAAAATCCACAACAACTTCAAACCACCCAGTTGTGCACCCAGTTCTTGTGTTTTTAAAATAATTAAAGATGTGTACTGTACAATCATTCCACCCTGGAAAAAGAACTCATTAAAAGCACAAAATTACCATGACATTTGTCCCATGATGAGTATATTTAACTTTCTCACAACTCTGCGTCTGAACTGTATGGGCGTGCATGGCTTGTGTCAGGATGGCATTGAGTCCAAATTGCACGGGGCTAATTGGACCCCTATGCAGTTGTAGTTGTATGATTGAATTCTTAAATCCACATCTCGAAATGTCTTTAATTTCTCTGAGTTCTTGGAAGTCTATAAAATGAATCTCACCTTGTCATTACAAGTATCCCTGGTGCTTTCATCTTGAAGTGCATTATCCCACACTGCAATAACACACACACACACACAAATATGAATTGCAAATGAAAGCAATTACACAGCAAAACTCTTAGGTTATTTGGGGTGCTACTTTTCCCCAGCTGCCAGGTAATCTGACAAATTAGTCTCAGCTGCTCCTTCTTCATCTCTAGGGAGATATTTTTTTTCTCTCTCTCTCTGCGGCTGCTGAGATTTTAGGCTTTCTAGAGCGAGGACTCACACACAGACACACAAAGCACACTGTGGATGGCTGTCCATTATCTGGAGCAAGTGAAGCAGTGTAAGAGATCCCTGATTTCAGACCAAATAAAACAATTCATTGATTTACATATGGAAAAGAAAATGGACCTTAGGAGCATTAACAGACCGAAGTTTAATCTCAGGCGGCACGGTCAAGAGACATACTTATGTAGGTGGTGGCGGGGGTGTTTTTCCACCTTATTAAAACATGAGCGTTGTTTGAATCTAACACTTGCCTAGAGCTGTACAACAATCTTTGATGCTTATCCAAGGAAAATCTTCCTCCCCTCACATGTTTTGAAGGTGGCAGCAGTAACAGATGAAGTGGTTTAATGAGGTTTCTGAGAGTGAATTCCCCTGAAGGGATTAAAAAATGTTTGGGGCCCATTTCTCTCCCACCTGGAGCATTGGGTTATGATGAGAGGTTGAACTAATGACAGTCATTACTTTCAGACATAACACTATGTGTACGGATGCAGCTGCTGTGAATACGTGTAGCTAAATAGTCTACTTGCATGCCAGCATGCTTTACTTAGTTTTAGTGCAAAGTTGCTAAAATACCATATCCCATATTCATCATGGTTTTCTAAATGAACTGAACAAATGTCAATTGAATTTTTTGAGTCAGTGATTGGACAAAAAAAAAATGGAATAAATAACTAAAGAAAAGCCATTGAGCCATAAAAAATCAAATAGAAACAATCATCTAAAGCCTTATTTGCTCAGGACTACTAGTGTTTTCAGTAGATGTGATATGTGCATGGGATTTATTTCATACTTTCACCACTCCTGCATCTGTGTTTCCTGCAGCACATTTGCACGCCATAAGCAGACTGAAGATATGGTGACAAATTTGAGCCTGTTACTGTCATGCATGACATCCATCTCCTCAACTTTTAAGATTTTATTCTTCTGTTGGATTTAAGCTTGGGCTTTCTGTAAACTGGGTCTCCATGCGCCATGTGCTTGTTAATTTTTGAACACTGAATGCTGTCTAAAATTTATGTATTTACTTAAAATTTCCAACACAGCTGGAAGGCAAGAGAAAAGTGTATAAAACCCACCCACCATGAAATCACTGAAATTCAGAATCATGTAGCTAGACTAAGGCTATCACAGGATCTGGGTGTTTGGTGAGACCGCTGAAGTAATTTACAAATTACTGGAGGTCTCCAGGTGACACGAGTCCTATGTAAACACAGCTATGCTTGGAGCATGTCATTTCAGAAATTATATTATTGAGCTTATTCATTCATGTCTGGTAAAAAATAATGTTGTGTATGTGACATTCTAGGGTTCAGCAAGATATTTTTTTTGCTCTTAATATGTGAGATCTCTTTGCCTTGCATGGCTAATCAACACGTTTGCATATTTACAACCTGGAGCAGTGAGCTCTAGACCTTCCAGCTGCATTGACAGCTGTGAGGCATATGCTTCTGTGGATGCAGAAGAAGCCAGAAGGTTCAGTGACACGTCAGTATATGTATATGTAAATCCACTTTTTAGAGGCAATGACACAGCCCGCTTTAGCATCTTTAGTGAGCCTGCAGTCTTTTATTTTCGGAGTACTTTGAAGCATGACAAAGGGATCGTGTGCTACTGTTTACTAAGCAGAAACACCTCTAACACAGTGTGATGTGTTCTGTTTTATCTTCCCAGGTGAAAAGAGAAGAGCACATGACAAAGTAGTCATTAGAGCATTAAGGATATTAGGTATTGAGTGGAAAAGAACACATTAAGCTAATGGATGAAGCTGCTCTTAAACCCCCACAGTCCCCAAACTCCATCTACAACCTTTGCTAATGTATCATCCATCCATACAAGGTGCAAAGTGCATTTTGAACAAGAACACTCTCCTGAACAAGTCAGAGATATACAGAAGGTTCATATCAGCAAGGAACTGAAGCAATACTGGAAAAAGAAATTATCAGTATATCATGGCATGCCATCATTGAGTAACATGAAATAATATGCAGTACTAGTAAGTCAAATAATAAATATTTTTTAAATGGATCACACAGATCACATCAAAACATACACAGGAAATTATTAAACCACTCCTGCAGCATAACACATTTCCTGGCTTTTTGATCTGTTTGTGACTCACATACTGACCATTACATCTGAGGCATAGAGCCAAGCAAGATTTATTTATTTATTCTATGAATAGAAGATGATAGCACAAAGGAATGTATTCATATTTTGCTTTTGGTTTATAAAAAAAATATAGCAACAAGGCTATTTTTGGATAAAATAAAATGTAATTTTTGCTTCAGATTTAATATTGTTATATCCAAATAGAGGGCTATTAAAGAATACTTACAATGACCATAAAACCACACATTTTTTCAGTCTTGGAAACAGCGTGTTGCAAAAGTGTTTCAGAGCAGAGCTTTTGTCTATAGTGTTGCATTTTAAGCATGTAGCTGCAATTGCTCAGTAAATAAATAAATAGAACTTTCCTATAAGCTAAAGGCAGATAATCCACCCTCTCAGTAATGAGAGGGAGAAAAGCAGCATCATGATGCATCAGAGCTGAGGTGTGCAGCAGAGGCTTTCTGTAACAGCGTGCTCAGTTTTGGCGACATACCCACAGTGAATGTACAGGTGGATTCACCTTGATTCAGGGTCAGCTGAGAGTTGGCTGTGGGAACATACAGTATACTCCACAGAAGCAGTTTCAATGAGAAGTTTTACCATGAAACTCAATTTGTGGGTTTTTGAAAGGCTGGATTTTGTGAGTTTTCTGTTTGGCTCATTTTTGCGCCACCTTCTTACTTCCAAAAACTGTTTTCTTCTCCCAGTTGTGAACTTGTTTAGGCAGCATTTTTCAAAAGGATAACAGCCACAGTGACATACTGAAACACACTTTGAATCAATGATAATGCTCATCAGCTTTTAAAGATTGCAGCGACATATATGTCTCATGGTTTTTATGCGAATAATCAGCCATCACCCAACTGGACAGAACCACAAAAGGCTGCTTCAGCTGCCCACTGTGGCATCCCTTTTGTCAGCTTTCCAAAAGCACTTTCCTCATCCAGCTGGCATGTTGTCAGGCTTATTGGCTTTTAGAGTGATGTTCACTTCCTAAGAGCAACTGAATACCTTACACTTAAGAGTCAAAGGTTTCAGGGGCAGACAACTGTATGACACTTTCTCTCTTATCACACATCCATCGTGAGGAAAAAATGGATACTTATGCAGTCGCTAATTTCTTCCTACCTCACTAAAGTGCCCTTGAGAAGTCATGACAGAGTGTTCGCCGAGTTGATCTTAGTCTCGAAAGGACTGTAATCAAAATAAAGTCCAGTCACTGGGGAATGGAGCCAACATGGCCAGGAGTGGTCTGTCACATTCATACTATTACTGCAGCTGTAGGCAGTCGACCGGCAACACAAACAGATGCGAGAGCAGCACAACATGGTGGAGGCTCTCTCGCCTCAGCCACTTATTTTCAGATGAAGGACGATCAATAGAGTTAGTGAGGTTTAACTGAGCAAGAAGAAGAAAGATCATTTGCACCAAGAGCACCCAGGATTATGTATTTCCCCCTTTCTGTCAGTTTATTTAGTTTTTCATTTGGAAAACAGCAAGACCCATTAGTTTCCCCCCTGAGCCATAGAAAGCATTTCACTCTTTTACTATATTTAATGCTGTGATAACAATTACTAAAGCTACACAATGAGCTTTTAAAAAATATATTTTTAAGTCAATATTTATCTAATCTAAAATACACAACATGAAATATATTTGTGAATGTGTTATCTTTAAAAAAAAATAATTGTAAAAATATTATGTTATGATAGAGCTTAGAATTGAACTTCAGTTTTATTTTGGTCTAGTTTTATGTCTCACAGCACCAGTGAAAATATGCAACTTAATGGGACAGTGTCTAATGCTGTGCATCCTGTAGTCAGCAAAATGTTTGCTTTACCGACTTTGTTCATACAGAGAATAAATCCCATTTTATGCAATGGAGACCTTTTTAGATGCCTTCTGCTTTGCTGCTCTTGTGCTGCATCCATCTTGGATGTGCACATTCCTGTTTTGGAGTGTTGCTCCCTTCTGAACAAAGCTGGATGGTGCTATTAGCCACTTATTACGGCTACCTGAACTATGCAGATAGCCAGTGTTGGGGAGTAACGGAATACATGCACCGCCGTTACGTATTTAAAATGCAAAATATGAGTAACTGTATTCCGTTACAGTTACCATTTTAAAAGGTGGTATTTAGAATACAGTTACTTTGTTGAAATAAATTTATTACACGGCGGTATTTTCCTGTTTCATATTGTGGTGGGTCAGGACTGTTTGGGTTTTGTTTGACAGCTATGTTTTGTCGTTCCAGGCGGCAGCGTTACGGTTGCCACGGTTACAGGATGACGCGCGCTCTCTGCGACTGTGTGTTTCCTGGGTGAGAGAGGCCTTTTTGTTGTTGTTGTTGTTGTGCTAAGCTAATAGGCAGAATGCTACAGGGATAGCCCTAAAGAATGTAGCCTCATGGGCAGTGTAGTCCGTGCTGCAGGGAGAATGGACTGCCATACCCGCTGGAAGCATGTAAATATAATAATAACCACTGCAACCAAAAAGAGTGCCTGACGAGCCCAGTTGTAAGTAAGCTATTAAGACTCAACTGTACACTGTGTTCGTGTTTTCCTCCGAAACAATAAGTTCCGTTGCAGCAGCCTTTCAACGCCTCTCTCTGTCTCTCGCAAGCAAACTTGACCCAGACAACAAAGTAAAGCTAGTTTTCGGCTACGAGCCCAACACGAACCCGATGTATTAGCCAGAGGTCCCTTTACTACGGTTCGGAGCCGCGGACCTTCAGTAATAGTAATAAATCACACAGCAATAGTACATTCATGTAGTTGTAAGAAGCATGATAATATATTAAGTAATCCAAAGTTTTCAGAATACGTTACAAAATACATTTTGGGGCATGTATTCTGTAATCTGTAGTGGAATACATTTTAAAAGTAACCTTCCCAACACTGCAGACAGCCTGATTACTATCACACTGAAGCACATATCTTCGTTTAGGCTTCGTGAGGTAACTGTATATATAAAAACAGACATTCTGATTGTTAACAGTTAACTCATTCTGTCCTCATTCCCATGATATCCAATAAACACCAAGCTGAAAACAATTAAAAAGCTTCATCTATAGTATAGGTCTTGATGCTGTGCATTGCAGGCTTTTTTTCTTCTTCTTACAAATACCATACCATTCTTTGTGGGTTTTCTCAGCTGATACTTGATTTACCGTGGCATTTAAGAAGCCTAGTATTAGACTATACAAAGAGACCCAACTACACAGCAGTAAAGGTGTCACTAATTAGTTCAGGTCAAGCAACTAAATCAGCTTCTGAAGAAGAAATATTGCAGGCAGAGGAGAGAGGCCACTTTCCTAATGAGGATTTACAATGTGCGATTCTTCAGCACATACTGCACACTCATTAAAGAAGGCTTAAATCTGTAGTTCATTCATTTCCATTTGTGGCTCTTTCAGATCTTTTTTTAATTGACAAAATGTGATCATTTGAATTCATTTGATTTTCTTAATACTTGAAATGAAAATTCAGGGCCTTGGATCTGTTACAGGATTTGACAGCAGCCAATTAAAAGAAACTTGAATGACATGAGCACATGCAGTGGGTTTTAACTTTAAATGTTGGTAATTTTGGTCAGCTTTAACAATGAAAATGTAAGTAGGAATGAGCTGACAGACTCAAAGTCCACTGGTGTGCTGCCACCTAGATTTTCTATTCATCTTTAATGTCTTATAAGGTGTCAAGTGATGTTATCTACTTGGTAGTGATCACAAGTGATCAGTAATACTTCACTCAAAAACTCAGTGGACTAGTCCCTCATTCAACTCATTGGACCAACACAATGTTCTGTGGGATAGTTCGAGGAGGTCATAGCAAAGAACATCAGTGATGTACACTGACATTTACAGGTCAAGGATCTCTTGGGGACAACTCTCAGCAACTGTAGATTTCAGTTCAAAAATCAGTTTAAACAACTGTACAACAGTACAGTTTGCTGGGAGGTGTAGCCACTTTCCCAAGCTGTCACAGAAGAAATACGTTAGGGTGGTTAGAAACAATCCAATAATGACTGTGTATGAGATATAACTGTCACTGCTTATTATCAAGTAAGACTTACATCATCAAGAACGGAGAAACTCCTGTTCAAGAAAATAGTCTCTCAAAACTCAAGTGAAAGAAAAGAAAGGCTTCTGGAGGAATGCTGGATGGCCAGATGGGCTAAAGATTGAGTTGCTACAACAACAAGAGGTATGTTTGGGTGGTTAAAGGTTAGCCATTCAACTCTAAACAAACTGTTAAGCATCTGTGGTAGCATCTTGCTCTGGGGCCTTGTTTCTTTGCTGCAGTAGAACAGAGTGAACAGAGTGGATGCAATAACCTCCACTTCAGAGGCAGATTAATTTTCCAGCATAACCTTAAACTGTCGGTTCAAACTTGGACATAATTTGTTGTTTCAGCAAGGCAGTAACCCCAAACAGATATAAAAGCTTTTTCTAAGCTTTTAGAATGGCCTTTACAAAGTTTGGAACACAAACATATTGAAAATGCGTGGACTGTATTTAGAGGTTGGATCTGTGCAAACAAAGCATTATTCTGAACTGTATTAACTCACTTCTTCCCTAGAATAGCAGTCAAGCATTCAACCAAAATTATGCCAGAAGCTTGCTGAATGCTACTAAAAGTCTGTGGTCAAGGTACAACTCGCTAGAGAACATTTAAATTAGCATTAAATGATTTGAGAAAAAAATAGCAGCAAATTATTATTAGTAGTAGTTATGCTGTGTGTTGTATAATCCTTCCGCACCAGAAGAAGAGCTGTTTAGAGAAATAACTGGAAGCCAAATATGCCTACGACTGTTTTTGTTACTGATCAGCGTGAGTTTGAACAAAACTGCACATTTGTGTTTGGATAAAGTTTTTATTTGACCATCGACTGCTTTTTACTTATCTTCAGTCCTTCAGTCCAAACCTCAACATTTTCAGATAAATGTATTTGTCATGGCAAGGAAGGCAAGCTAACCTGTGAACGCTCAAGCACTCTCCCTCTACACTTGTGTTATTTACAGAGAACAGACAAGAGCTCTGGTCAGTAACACAAAATGGACACCTGATTTTTTTTTTCTTGTACATATAGATATAATTTCACATCACTTATTACATGTTCAAATGTTGGATTATCAAATCTTTATGGAAATCTGAGATGGTCAAGCAGAAAATGCTCTAAAAACTAATTTAAGTTAATACGACCCTGTTATAAAATCTAAAAAGTTTAAGAATATACAAGAAACCTTGTCTAACAGAGTTCAAGCCAGAGTAGATTATCTGCTTCCATCGCACCCTATCCCTGTAGAATCCTCCTCCATCACACCAACCCTTTGCATGTGCTCCTTCACTGTATCCACAATTCTTCTCTGCGGTCTTTCTCTTCTGCTGCTTAGTAGCTCTATATCAGGGGTCTCAAGCTTGTGGCCTGGGGGCCACTTGCAGCCCACGTCACCCCTACTTGCGGCCCGTATATTGACGTGAAAAAATATAATGCAATTTGGCCCTTGAAGTTACTTTTTTTGTTAGGGAGGATTTGTTTGTTGATGAGTGCAATGTTAAAATAAATCCATTAAAAAGCAAAAAAATATTTAATATGAAGGTGATATGAGCAGAGAGTACAAGCATGTTGAGGGAATGACTGTGTTAGTTCAGTGATTTGTAAAGAAAACTATTTTCATTTGAATGCAATTTTATTCCTTCTTCCTTCTACAAAAACTTATGTGTACACGTGTTTTTTTTTTGTTAAATATGAACAAAATTGTAGCAAAAGTGCTGCCATGTGTCTGGCCAGAAAGAGAGTACCAATGTGTTACTGTGCATTTGGTAGTTCAATGAAAAGTTTCATTTAGTGAAAAGTGAGAAAAAAAACTGCGTTCACGTTTGCAGTTTTGTCTTGTTATAGAATATATTTGGAAAAAAAAAAAAAACACTAAATTTTTGGAAGTTTTTGTGGGTGTTTTCCTGTTTGTTCTTTTGTTTGTTTGGTTGTTTTTTTTTGTGCTACTTGAACACTAAAGTGGCCCTCACATGAGATGACAGTGCCAGCAGTGGCCCACAGCTCATTTAAGTTTAAGACCCCTGCTCTATATTCTACCTTTGTTCAATATATCCACTATTCCTCACATGCACATGTCCAAACTAGCTCAACATTCCCTCCCTAACTTTGTCTCCAAACCCCTCCCCCTGAGTTGTTCCTCTGTACTCATTTCTCATCCTGCCCATTCTGGTCACTCCCACTGAAAATCTCACTATCTTCAGCTCTGCTTTTTTTGTACAACTGTCTCCAAACTGAACATCACGCCAGGTTTCACTAAAACACCATAGACCTCACCTTTCACTCTTGCTGCTATTCGTCTCTTAACAAATCACCCCGATATCTCCACACACCTGTACTCTCTTCTACACCTCTTTCGTACACTGGCTGATGTTTTCAATGCTTAACCCCAGGTACTTATTCACCTTCTATGCATCAGACTGCATTGAAGAATGAAAGCAATCATACCAAATAGTGACTTTCAAGCTCAATAGAAATATGAAGAAACGAGGGCTGGATCAAAACAGTTGCACAGTACTGTACGTGTGTAAGTGCATGAATCTGCAACCAACCCACACAATCTACTGTCATCTGAAGAAGAAATATAGACAAAAAGGGTAGGGGAAATGCAGCTTTTTAAAAGTGATGCTACTGAGAGTTTTATTCAATTAGCTGTCTGTTTAACTTGCCTCCAAAATCCATTTTACAGCATTACACAGACTTATTACGTTGAGCTGGTGGGCAAGATGCAGTTGTGAAGCAGTTTAGGGATCAAATGAAAACTTTTCAGGATGGAGTTACGAAAAATGAAGAATACTTGCACATTCTTGTTCTCTCACGGCCAAGATGTCATAACATCAAAATGCCATTTGTGGAAGAAAAGCCCCAAATTTACTTGTTAGTGGTATAAAACGTTGATCACCAAAGATGTACTGCCATTATGGGAGATATTTCATGTCACAGTCAAAGGAATGTGAGAGTTTATTTATATCCATCAAGGAGTATGCTGGACTTCTAAAGTACAAAATCTGACTTTTTGTTATTGTTTTTCAATTTCAAATGTTCTGGAAAAGAGGGCAAAATGGTGTGCAGGTGGATTAAGTCTGGTTAGCTCCTTAAGTATATAAACTGAACAATCTTTTTTATAAATCCACTCTCTTAACCTTTTGACCATCATGGATCCACACAAGCAACAGAGAGACAGGCTAAGCACAAGAAACAAGACATCCATAACAGTACACACACGATAAGTGGCAGTCCATTTCCTTTCACATTAGGGCTCAGCCAAAGAGAATCTTTATTTTCCGGCTTCTCATCGTACACAACAGCATATCCGTCTTTCATCTAACCCAGTGACTCAATTATGCATGTGAGCTAAGCACGCCTTTCTTACTGAAGTACCTGAGAGCATCACGACTGATATTTTGATGTGGCGCCAAAGATGTTTGTGTATAATGGCAAAGTGACATCCCTTGATTTATTTTTTTCCCTTGTTTGTGGAAAGTAAGCTTTTACAACTGTCACCATGAAAATGTATGTAGTCATCTGACGTTTTGGAAAGATTTAATCTTAAAATAGATCCAATATCCTTAAAAACTTAAAAACCATAAAATTCACTAAATTTTTAGCCAGTGGGGCAGGTACAAGAATTGCTTTATTACAAGTAGCTTTGAGCTGGTGCAAGACATTTTCTTGCACCGAGTACATATACTTGTAGTAAATTTAAATAAACTTCATTTTCAGTGCAGAGCTTTTCATAGTATTATTTTTGTGTAGACTTCATATCACAGAGGCAGTTGCTCCAGCCTGCTGTTGTCAATTTATTCACATCGCCAATATGTTATTATTAACTGTCAGAACATCAGTTTTCTAAATCTATGGGCATCAAAAATACCTCTATGAAAGTTACCACTCTTTTGAACTAGCTTCAATGAGATTTTAGCGTATAGCTGTGGGGGTTTACTCCCTTAAGCAGCATGGCAATTGATGTTGGAAGATGAAGCCTGGTTCAGAGTTGTTGTCCCAGTTATCCAAGATATGCTGGAGTTCCGCATAGGCACGTTGTGTTCATTCTTTCATGAATGGCTGTTATTGTGAGCTAAATTAACACTTAAACACATGTTGTTGTTGTTTTATGCTTTGTTTAGTCGGTATTTTTAAAACACATCTTTTCCGTTAAAGTTGGTAGAGGAAGCAGAAGGGGTGACCATCCTATCTGTGAGGAAACCATCATTATTATTTATTTATTTTTCAGAACTGCTCTTACTCACATAGCAGACAGGTCTGGCCCGGATCCAGCATTGAGCTGGTACTTCTGACTGACTGGTGTCATGGCAGGGAGTATGTCAACCAGATGTGGGCCAGGTCTGGCAATGATGGCACTGTTTATGTTCCTATTTTCCTATTTTAGTTAGAAGACCCAAATGCCATGTTGCAATACTATACTGCTATGGTAGCCAACATTTCAAATGCAGGTTTGACAGGTTTGTGAGTGTACACTTAATCCAAAACCTAGTGAGGGTTTACTCATGTTTCCCACTGGGTGGCTGTAGCTCAGGCGGTAAAGCATTACGGAAGGTTAGTGGTTCGATCCCTGGCTCCTCTAGTCTGCATATCAAGAGTGTGAATGTGTATGAATGTAGTTAGGAAGCACTCAGTTTAGAGAAAGTGGCTGAATGTGTTGTGTTGTATAGAGCACTTTGATTAATCCAGGAAAGTAGAAAAGTGCTATATAAGAATCAGTCCATTCACTGTCTGAACAGAGTTTCGTCACGTTACTTTTGCACTACTATGTTCCGGCACATGTTGGTATTACATGGCTTGATTAGGGTACACATTAGGCTGACATCTGGGGCCAGAGCTGAAACTGTTCTGGGCCAGCACAGGGCCAGCAGTGTGTCTGCAACTGGCCCGTGGCTGCACACAATTTACACATGGCCCACATACTGCAAGGAATGACGGCCCTTTGGTGGCCCAGATCAGGTTTGCCAGAGGTAATCCACACACGGGCCAGCACAGGACCACCAATGTGTCTGCAACTGGCCTTGTGCTGGCCCATGTGTGGGCCACCTCTGGCAAACCAGATCTGGACCACCAAAGGGCCGTCATTCTTTGCGGTATGTGGGCCATGTGTAAGCACATTGTGTGATTCGGACCATACCAATTTTGCCATGTGGGCAACTTAACATTGTAGTACTTGCCCCTTGATTGGGAATGCAGAGCAAAAGAGGGAATAAAGCCCAATCATCTCCCCAAGAATTATTTAGAGTCTATGTGTTACTGAATTATCTACATACATTTTCTTTTATAAATATTTATTTTGTATTGAATTTTCATTAGTGTGTGTCTTCATACTGCCTTGATACCTACCTCTTCCCTCAAATTTGGCTCTTGCAGGTACTCGCCTGAGACAGATAAGATGTATTGCTGTGTGTTTCATTCAGTCCTCCCATATGTCACTAAATACCACAGCAATGAATTCTACTTTATCCTCATGGTACTTTATCAAACAGTAGACATTGACATGTGTAAAGTTGGAAAAATGTTAGCATGCATTATTTTTGCATGTTTTGTATTTTAACAAAGACATTTACCTCGATTAGCAGCTTATAATATCTCAAAAATAAATACCCAACAGATCCAGATAAACATCTGAGGACTTCACTTGGCTTTGTCTAATTATTCAGTGACTTCTTTGTTAGTGGGATTGTAGCATGAGATATTTTCCCTATTAACATACCCAGTGATTTGGGCAGGCAGCTGTACCGTAATTGTGGAGGATGTGCGGAAGAAAGTAATTAGATCATTGCGACGCTGTGTTTTGCCAGCAGCTGTCTGTTTTGCATCAATTTTCCTAAATGAGTTTGTCGGGGCCCTCCTTCTTCGTCCATTCAGAAACACTATTACAATTTTATTATAATTACTTACCCAGCACTGAATTATGACACAATATTCATTCAGTAAAGTGTCATCAGTGCCCAAAGGGGCATTTTTTAAAAACTCGAATAAATAAAATTGCATTCAAATTAGGAAGAGAAAGGATGGGTGATTATTTTAACTGATGGGGTGGTTTCTTTTTGTGCCCTTTGTGGCTTCAATTAACAAACTGCCACTTAATTATTTATGTGAAAAAAAAGCTTATGTTACCCACAAAATTCCTCCAAAAACATCTAATGACTCTAGTAGATGATTGTTGTTGTTTTCTGGGTGTTTGTGACACCTTGCTGATCACATTTTCTCGTGTTGTGATTCTCTTCCATCAGCTGTATCTCATATATAATGTTTTTTACAGGAAGGAGCCATATAAAATATTAAATTGTGCTAAAATGCTCTTTTGGGCCGATGCCATGGAATTATAGACTGTCATTTGTACTCCAGATATTATCTACTTCTGATCACGATGACTGTCTTCTCGTGAGAGAGGTAGGGAGGTGCTTCTAATGTGCACAGCTAATGGCTTTTCCTTTCATTACTGCCTTCCTTGGAGTGCACAGAAATGAACCTTGATATATTACAAAAACTAAATACCAGAGAGAGACCTCTAAAAACTTCCAGGGGTTCTGTTCTCTGAAATTAGAAGTCTGTGGTCTCTAGTGGCTTCAGTTGTTATTCTGTTTTTGTCACTTCCTGTATGTTTAATTAACCCCACCAACTCCTTCCTCAGCAATCTTTGGCAGCATAAGTGGAAACCCCTGGTAACAATACACAAAATAAATTATACAGTCACAATAAATATAATCTGTGTGTATTTCTCATTTACTTCTAAAGGGTGGCAGCATTTTTCTTTACCCTTCTTCACTCTCCCATGTCATTATTTCTGCTAACAGCCAAAAATAGACAACAATTTGTGTTTTTATTCAGGGTGAGTAAAATATCCACAATATACAAATAACAGGGCTTTATAAAATTCCTCACAATGGTTCTAAGATTCTTCCATTTTAGCAGGAGCTTTCTGGGAAACCTTGGGCAAGTCATCTAGCTTAATTTCTGCAAACTACAGTTTTCATTTGTTGTTTTTATTTATATATATATTTTGTTGTTGTAATAGAATAACTCCTGTTCTGTATGCCAGCAATTGTTTATGAATATCCAGGAAATGAAACAAGCTCATGAAAAGAAATGGTCATCAGAAGAGATGAGCAGTTATTTTGGCAACTGCCTTCTCCGTTCCAAGTAGAATTTACCTTCAAACCAAGCCTGCTGAAACATTATGGGTCAGAAGAAACAAAAAGCCAATTCAAACCTTTGGGCAAAAGTAGCCTAGCTATTTCTATCTGCTTTATGTCAGGCTTCTGCTGAACTACTTGCTAACTCAATCCCACTAAATAGTTAGTGTGATTGCCTGAGTTGTGTTAGTTATTGTTTTTTACAAGTTAACTATTCCTTCAACAAAAATCTTAATGAAACACAATACATCTATATTTCAAATAATTTAGTCCTAAATTTCTAGCAAACCTTTAGGGAACACTCCATTTCATGTCTCAACATAACAATGTCCATGCACCATGGTCCATAAGGAAATTATGTGAAAGAACCCTTACATCCACACCCTGTGGAATGAATTAGGACAGACTGTGAACCAGACATTATCAACCAACATCAGTGTCTGACCCACTCGGCTAATGGGTTTGAGGATGAATGGGAACAAATCCCTGCAGCCATGGTTTCAAAATCTTCGAGAAAGACTGAAATCAAAAGGACGGAAGGATGGATCAGATTTCCCGGCTATCATGTATGGGTGTCAAGAAACCATCAATACACAATCACTGGGCTTTGCTTTGTCATTACTGAAAGATTATGAACCATGCATGGTGCACATAATCTGGCCTTAAGTGGCTAAATGCATTCTAGCTAAAATTCAGTTCTGTTCATTTATTCATCCCTGCTTATAGACTGTGTAAGCGTGATTGGCATCCTGAGGGAAACTTTTATCTAATTATGTCTTAGCTTTGATCTGCAACCTTAATGCAACAAAAATAGATAAAGCACAACTCATTTCACTATCAAATGGTACTACTTAGCAGTTCTCATATTGCAAAACAAGACATGAATGATTATTAGACCTCTGATGCATTTTTCGTCTGTCTGCTTCAGTTGTTTAAAGGAAGCTAATACTTGCTCTGCCCTTGAATCTAATTGCTGTTTTTGGAAAATGAAGTTAATTTCATTGCAAATGCTCAGACAAAATTCTGTCCACAGTTTATTTCTGCCTGAGCAACTTAGTTTTGGCTTAGTTGGATTTTGATTCTGATTGTTTTAAAACACAAATATTAGATTTATGTATTTGCTAAACAACATTTTTAATATTTAGACATTTGAAGATCAGTGTGTTGTTACTTGGATTTCAAAAGCCAGCAGTCATCCCACATCTTCTTCATCTTCTCACCAATCATCTATTTTGCAAGTCTAGAATCTTGTTAAAGCTAAATCTTCAAATGCTTGCACAAAAATATGCAGCTCTCTCATCACAGTTTGAGACAAATGAGGTAAATTCTCTTGCTGTGTTTGCAGGAGTTTCATACTGTCCTGTTTCTCCATTCAGGCCATAAATAGGCAGAAACCTGTGACACATTTAATTAAATTCAAAAGCTCAAGCTGTCAGATGTTGTGTTTGGCTCTTCCTTATTTCAGTCTTAATGGATCTTTGAGGTCCATAATGCTTCTGTGCCAAATCCACTATGTCAGCTCTAGGGAGTGATGCTAAATAATGGGGCAATGTCAAATCTGTAATAAATCTACATTGCCAGATGAAGACGTCGAATTGTCTGAGGAAAAAGAATGCATGTCCAAGTCATTAGTCAACCTCAAAAATTGAGGAAATGGCCATGTGCATCCACATTTTAAATTCAATTTAGAAAAAGCTGAGATTGTGTAACACATGATGGCTAATTTGCTAAACCACAAAGTAAACAATGCTCCGTCTGTCAGAGCAAATCTTCTGATGGGGAGGGGACGGGGAGGAGAAAGCACAGTGGTTTTGTTAAATCCTTCATTTACTGGGAAGGTTAGAGGAGCATCAGTTGGCAGGTAGCATCTGTATAAAATAATACCAACTGTGCTCAGCCAGAATGCAAGCTGTGCACAAGTACAAGAGCTCCACAATGTGACAAAAAGCAGATGTGCTCCAGAAGTAGCGCAGCTACCAGATTAGTCTGCATTCTTCATCTCTGCTTTGTCATACTGTTCTGCAATGATGGACAGGTAGATAAGAGATTAGCATTTGGCAACACTATCGGATTTCAGTGTGAGGACGGAAATCCAATTACCACTTCTATCATATCACGCAGGGGTGTGTGAGTGCAGGAAAAGCTACTCCAGAAAAGAGCAGTCCTGAAGGGAACAAACACTCAATTTACAGCAATGATATGCATTCATTATTCACATTTAAATATCAATAAAAAACATTATAGAGGATCTTCAGCTTTGAGTGAAACAAGTGCACTAGCAGGAAGCTCAGGAAAGCCTTGATCCAATTGTTTGGACATTTAATTTGATCACTCAAATGTGGATCATGTAGCAAGGAAGGAATCCGTGGATGTGCACAGTGATTCTTAGTTGCATACCTCAGTTTCCTCCACTGAACAATCCCAAACACTGTTGCCTTGTTTGTTGCCATTATTTTAGTCATTATGTTTGAGCCCACTGGACAAACATTAGATTTTTACTTTTCTATATGATTCAGCCACTTAATGACATTACAAAAATAATTTACTAGTTTGTATCATATATAGCGGTAAGATTGTACTTTACATACAGCTGGTTTAACAAAATGACTAACAGTGATTGATTGTTACAAAATAGCATTAATTACCTCCTTTGGAACTAGACACCACTTGTACGAAGACATGGAAACTAAACTAATAATGTCACCACTGCTTCAATTAATTCCTTCTGTGCTAGGGCTCCAAATTTCAAATGTACGTTATTTGCCATCATATATTTTCCATGCAGTAATGTGGTTTATTTGCCTGACCTCATTTAGGGCCCGTTTAATATCCAAAGATCCCAGCTGGAGAACGTTAATCGTATCCTCAGTGCAAACACAGGAATGCCCAGCAGAAATGGATATATGTGTAGCTGTTACCCCATTCTTCTTCGAAAAGCAAAAACATGCATAATACTGCATTTTAGTTTTGAACTATAAATATACATGCAAGCCTTAGGGAATGCGTAAACAACTGAAATAAAACATCTGTGCTCATGTACAGTGAATGGTAGGCACATGTTTGTTTTTGTTATCTGAAAGCGATCTATTTTTTTTTTTCTGAACTACAAAAACATGCGTCTTACTGATCTAATATCTGGATCTGGAGCTGGCTATGTTTTCTTTAACTAAATGTCAGACTGTTCCAGACTATTCCTGAAAAGAAATCTATTCAAGTACTACATAACACCAAAGCTGACATTTGCTCCAAAACAGTCAAACAGCCAAACCCAAAAACTGTGTCCTTGATCTTTTAACTGTACGGTAGCAGGCAAATCCAATCATCGTGTCTGCTTACTGGACCTCTGTATCCATAGCATGAATTAGCACTGTATCTTTTGAACCCTTTGGACAATATCGTTATGCCAGTTTATGAAAAGTTGAGCGCAAATCATTTAGACAGCGTCTTGGTCTAATCTGAAATTTCCACCCTAAAAGATGTTAAAAATATGCCATTGTTTCTGCTTGCAAATGATCAGTGAAATTTTTGCTAAGCGAGAAACTTATAAATAGTTAAATGGGAACAAGTGTTTGGTAAACATTAAAAAAGACACAAAGTGGATGTTTTTATCCTCTTAAAATAAATTTTCTGGGACATTTTGAAAGCAGAGTCATGAACTACTGCTCAATCACATCAGACATGATTGTGTTATGTAAAATCTTAACTCAACAATAAACACTGGAAAAAATTTAATGGTCTGAAATGGATTGATGAGCTGTCACACTGATCAGTTACCTAGCAACAGTGTTGGTACTGGCATTAACAGGTTTTACCAAACTACACCTTGTTTCAGCTAAACGTGACAGCGGTAGGTATACAACACTGGTTTCTGACTGGAAAAGAAAGTTATCATATATAACTTATAAACTTAAAAAAGCCAATAAAACTGGCTAAACGTTGTAATGCATGAAAAGGAAACAAAACAATGGATTCTATAAAGAAATAAATATATTTTTAAGGTCGTTTTATAACATTTTTCCATCTCTCTTCTAATCCACTTTGTGTTCAGATGTGAGGCTGAGTTATCTCCCAGTTAACCTGATCAGGCATCAAAATGATGCATGATCATGCATACATCGAGGAAAGCTAAATCTCATCCAAAACCTTCCCTCGAACTGATCCCAAACCCCTTCAGTCATAATCTGTCTATAAATGTTTAGACAATGTGACTCAGAGATTTTCTTAAAAATTTCCCAAAGTAATGCAGATTCACTATTTAACATTCTGAGCTTTTAAGTGTTTTCAGGCAATGAGCAAGACTGACCTTCGTATCTCTTATGCTCTGTGTTCTGCTTTTTATTCAGAGATGTGGTTGCATTAAAAAAGGACAAGGAGATCAAGACTCAGGCATGAATAAACATCATGGTCTGAAAGTATATAATGGTCAAAACAACAGAGGAGAAGACAGTGGTAAAGCAAAGTGATTAATGATTTCACTGACCATTTGCTCAACCTGTCTAGCTTTCCAATTTCCTTCAGTAGCCTAGATACAGTAGAGAGCAAGTTCCACTGAAGGCAGCATTAAGACATTTAAATTATTAGAGAATGCAGGCTTCGGATTTCCATATCATTCAGTTATCTTTATTTGGTTCATTTAAATAACAAACCAAAAAAGGTGTAGGTTGAAGCTAAAGCTTATATAAACATCTACCCCTGATACAACAATCAACATATAAGGGATATTAAATCAAGTACATCTTTAAACCTCGGAAATCATGACAAGAAAGAAATAATACACCATCCATGTTAAATCTCACTACAGACAAAACATCTTCACGCTAAACATTAGTGAAAATACTGAATAGTTTTGTTGTGTTTCAGTGCACTATACATTTTAATTATGTCACAACAATAGTTTTAAAGTTTAACCTGCATAACAGATACCATAAAATAATAATACAGCCATGTTCTTCCACTTGTACAATTCCGGGTCAAAGAGAGTTGGATCCTACCCCAAACTGCCAAGGGGTGAGAGTTTTTTTGCAGGGTTATCACAGAGAGACACATCCATGGCCAATTTAGAATGACCGATTAACTAAACCCCACCAGCTTTAGGCTGTGGGAGGAAGCCAGAGTACTTGGACAAAACCCATGCAGACACAAGGAGAGCGTGCAAACAGAAAGGCTCCAACTGGCGGAATAGAACCCAGGACCTTGTTGCTGTGAGACAACAGTGCTAACCACTGCACTACTGTGTCGTCGTCAGGAAAACCCCCCCCCACAAAAAAGCAAAAAATAAACATACAGAATTTTAAAATATTTTTGTGGATATTTGAGCAATATTTAATTGTTCAAATATTACATTCTGACAATATAATTAGGTTGGTGGAAAAGCTCTGGGCCTATGGGCCTACAGTGTTACCTTGCAAGACTCTAATTGAATCTGTTTCTATGCTTAACAATCTTGGGATGTTAATATAAATGCACTGTAATCAGTGGCATTGTGTCAAGAACTAAATGAAAGGATTGCAGCAGCCCACTTAGCCTTATTCCCTTTCATTGTCTGACCTGTCCTTCAGTGTTCAGTAATATATTCAGCCTCTTTCATGTCAATGCATATTGTCAAAGAGGACATGTAAGGGCTGAACAGCATGCTTTGCATTAAATATCACACAGTGCAGTTTTTAAGGGATAAGTACCATCCTGAAATAAGGGCTTTCCATGAAATACAAAGACGCTGCATGGCTACCTGATGCAGTCAGTTCCTGTAGTGGAAGAATACATGCTCTAGGCTGTACCCATATTAATTCATGATTAATTTATGAGGAAGCAGAAATGAAACGAGGGTGTTTGGAATGAAATATGACAACAACGTAAGATTACCAGACCTGAATTGAATGGAGACCCTAGCGTCCAGAAGCAAGTAAGGACAGTTATAACTAGGACAGTGGTTGAGACAAAAAACATGTTAACCGAGTGGTAAAGCAGAGGGGAAAATGCTATTGCATAAACCTAACAGCATCACCTGCAGTTTAAGTGTCACAATATTTATGTATACACACTAATATCCACTAGGTTGCAAAGCTTTGATATTATATGTATCTTATTTAATCAACAGAAATTTTGAGTTTTGCATTTGATTACTTTTTGGCTGGGAAGTGTGATTTTCTGAAGTCTCAACTGGAAGAGATTTGATATGATTTGTGAACTTTAAAGGAGGTGATAGGTGAGTACCGCCTTTAGCTATTGTCATCTTAGTATCCTCACATATTTCTGAAAAAGGCCAAACAGGAAACACCAGTTTGCTGCAGAGCCGCAGCCTCAAAAATATCCCATGGTGTTAGCAGTCTTTCAGTACTCCTTAAGCCAGAACATATGAACTGAATATTTTCAGTGAGCTCCAATGCACAAAACTACTGATTCTGAAAGTGACACTGATACTCTGAAATACTCACTTGGCTTGCAGCTTTGTTGCTTAATAGTCTTTATTTTTTTGCATGCTTAAAAATAAGGAAAGCATCTCTGAAGGCCTTGAGAATAAATCTATAATATTTTCTAAACCAATGACAACAGTTAACCTATCAAACCCCTGACTTTTACTGCTAAAGCATAGCATGCAGTATTATTTTCAGAAACAAGTGATGATTTCTGTGTTTTTGTCCACATTCTGTGGACATTCAGGATCAAAGGTTTGATTAGTGGGATGATTTGTGGCACAGTGTAACTGGTACATTTAATTCTGTTCAAATCAAAAACAGACCAAGTGAAAGTATAAGAAGAGGAAGTAGGAATCACTGCACACTTAAACGGACCAATCAGGTGCCATCGGGCCAATTGTTCTCATTCGGAGGAGAAAGTAATTCAGTGCTGAAAAGACACTGATTGCAGTGCTCCAAAAGTCCAACTCTAAATCCATGGGAATGCTGTTAAGAATGCACTGTGTATATAAGAATATAAGAATGGACTGTGAATGGACTGCTAATACTGGCAGACTGCTCCACAGAGACCATTATCTATTCTGAAAAAGGAACAGAGGCCATTACTATTTGTTTTCCCAGCCTAATTCTTCTTTTTAAAAGGCCCCAGGCTTGGCATTGTCTCTGCAGTTTTTCTTCATTTAGAGGGGCACTTATGGAAAAGTATAAGTTAACTAAAAGTTTTAACAATGAGCTCTAAATGTCAAGCTTGAAATGCACAAGGTGTTTGATTTTTACATAAATGCAAACAAAAATTTAGACAACAGGATTGGCTGCTTGTGTAAAAAGCCATAAAACACTCCTTCTGGATGTACGATAATGCAAACTGAAAATAATTTTTTTAAAGTTATTTAAAAAAAAATTTTATGCTGAAGTAACCACAGTGAAATGGTTCTCTGAGAGGTAGGTGAGGGGTCAGATTACCTCGGTAAAATGCTACCATTTTCTTCTCCTCCCTCCCACTGAGAAAAGACGCTAAGACACGTGAGTCACTGTGCACTCACATATTCATTAATATCGCATACCCTTCCATTTGAACCAGCAGGCTGTGGAACAACACAGTCAGGCATGGCATATGTAGTTGTTCATACATTAACCATATATACTGCTGTGGAAAAGCATTGGAGAACCTCCCTTTGAAAACCGCTGTAGTGATACTGACTCAGCTTTTACGTTTGTTTGCTGTTACTCTACATATGCATGTGTTTCATCGGTGTGTGCGCTTGGCTATTCCATGGTTTGCTGTGGGGCAAGGAAAAGCACATTCATGCGGTATTCTGCATCGATTGATTTTTTCTTATTGTAATGGATTTCCAAATTAAGTACTTGCCTTGTAAACACGTAATGATTTGGGAAGTACTGGTATTGTATTATTTGAGTTTGAAGAGCATTACAGTCCATACATTAATTCTATATAATGGTAATAAATTCAGGCATAATGTGTATCTGAAACAGTCTCCTAAAGTTTTAATCAATATAAAAATATACACTGGAAAATGCCAAGCAATTCAGTACCAGTATCCCAATATTATAAACATAAATTCAGAGAAATTCTGATATCCAGCTATTACACCGAATGGATTAGTAAGTGTCAAACTAACAATACATTATTGCCTTTATTATGTGTGGACATTCTGGCAAATTCAAAGCTATGGGCTTTTAAGAATAAAATAGTGGCCATTGTCATCAATATTGATTGCAGATCCTGAACCAGAATTACTGATACTTTTCTTATTTATATAACAACGAAACTGAGAAACTGATGCTAAATATCTTCTAATGGATGTTTCCTGCTAGTGAAGAAGAGGTTATAAGCTCTGTTGCCATTTCCAAATCAAAGAATGGCGAGGAAAACATAAAAACAAAAACATTTCCTGGACATGATCATTATAACAGTGAGGATTGCTAACCAGATTTTTAAAAAAGTGGTAAAATCTCACAGTCTGTGGTTTTAATCTACATTATGCATTTTACAAACCTGCTTGCATCAGCTGTCTTCATGTCACGCATCATGCTAAATGTGTCTCAGATGGGATTGACACCTCCAAGCTGCACTCTGATTCTTAAAATAAGCATCCATTACGTTTTAAATTTCTGTTGGAAATAATTGGCTGCTGAGGAAGCCTCTTTCCCAACGTCATTTTTTGGAGGGGGGAACTGCAGTGGCCTGACGGTTCTGGCCAATCAACACTATCCAGGTTCAAGACTGGGTAGCCTACAAGTTATTAACCTGAATGATCAGGACTAAGTCGTCGGGGCACCCGGGAAGGGGAGGGGGGCTTCGAGACGGTCATAAATTTCTGATTTAACTCCACTGGCCGTCTGTGAGTCTGCACCGACGTCTCATCCTGCCTAAACTGAACTGCCAGCAGGCTGTGTGTCTCCTCAGATGCCGAGGGAGTAGCTCAGGAAGGAGGGTGGGTGAAAAAAAGAAAAGACAAAAAAAAAAAAAAAGGAAACAAGATTTCAGCACCGGAGCTGTCCGCGGCTGTCTTGGGGAAGACTCTATTCCTGCTAAAAGGGGGAAGAAGCTGTAAATTTTCTCTGTGTGACTGTGAGGGCAAGGGATAATAAACTGCTGTGCCATTCGTCTCCCTGCGGGGGTACCGACGAACGAGTAAAGGCTCACATACTTCATTCGGGCCAAGTCTTGCCATGCTGGACGGCCACGCTTGAGTCAGGAAGGATAAAGTCGCCAGAAAGTCGCGGTGAACAACAGCCTTTACCCTTTACGGTGAGTCAACGTATATAAGAGCCGTTGCTTTTCTGTACCACTTTGTAAAATGTTGCATGGGGAAAAAATGCCAGTCTTGATTCAGATTTAGCCGTGACTGAACTCGCTTAAGGTGGATTTGCGGGGAACCCTGAACACAGATGCGTGCATGGGAAGCATATTTAGGTCAGCATTCATATGGGTGTGGATGCGCGCCGCGGTTGGCATCAAACTAGAGAGTTCTCATTGCAAAGCCTGGTAGCTCCGTCTGCTCATTTCATAACAGTGCACCAAAATCAGCAGGAAACAAGGGTGAAAGCAGGGAAGTTCTTGGACTACAGCTGGTGCACGTAAAATATGTTTTTTTTTTTATGATGGGAGATCTGCAACTAATGGCACAATTAAGTCATCTGGAATTCATGCCCCTCTCTGTAGCAGACACTCTTTAACTGTAGTTTGCCGTCTTCAATTGTTTTTCCCAGCACTGCCCCACTCAGGGGAGCATTGCTGTCTATTAAGTTCTCCATCAGTCTTTGTTTACAACCCATACGTCCGAAAACAAACAAGCCAGTTTCGGTGTTAACCCAGGAGGCAGTGCTGTACCTCGTCCTGTGGCAGATCTCTGCAGCCTGACCTGCTTCACTGCCGCCTGTTCTGTGCTTATTGTCAGAGCCTTTGAGAGCATCGCTGGCTCAGGCTCTCTGGCTGGCAGAGCCTGAATGCCAACATGATGTCTCCCGTGTAAGGATGTATTGAGATTTAAATTCCACCTCCATTCAGACACCTCTCTGTTTCCTTTTTTTTTTTTTTTTGGCTGTTCACAAACTGAATTTCAAACCCCTATATGCATTTGCAGAGCCATAAGCTTGAGAATGTTTTAGATGGAAGAGAGAACAGACAATGAAAAGCCAGAGGGAGAACTGTTTTTGTGTGTGTGTGTGTGTGTGTGTGTGGGGGGGGGGGGGGGGGTGGGGGGTGGGGGGTATTTAAACACAGAGGGGCAGATTTCTGAATGAAGAACTGGATCAGGATAGGCCAAGAAAAAGCAACAAAAACAAGTTTAAGCTCTTTGACTTGATTTAGGTTCCTTTCTATGTCCTGGTGCACGTACATCTGCGTATTTTAGATGAGTGTTAATGATTTCACTCACTAGCTCTTACAGGGATCTGGGTGAACTCGTTAGTGTAATTAGTTCCAGATCTTTGCTTCCCTGGTCTGTGGGTGAGGTCTTCAGATAAAAGCGGATTCATTCCCACGAAAAGGCATGCTTTGTGGTGCCTCCATTGAAAAACTCTAAGCCCCCCCTCAACTGAAACAAGGAATGAAAAGGAGGGCTGGTTGGGATTCTAATCAGCACATACCAGTGACATCCAACAGCTTTGGGAAGGGAATCCTAGCACAAGAGAAATGGCACATACAGTGTAGCATCCTTGTAATGCTTTTATGATGGAGAATGCACACACACGTAATAAGGAGACATACAAATGTGGCTTGAAATTGTGTCTATTTGTATGATTTTGAGCTTTTAGAAGATGGTTAAATGCATAATGGAGAAAGAACATCAACATTTTTCTTTCTCTTCAGTTTTGCTATTTTCTTTACAAGAACTGGATACACTAAATGTTCTAAGTTTGCACCATGCCTCAAATGAAACAGTCAAGAAAAAAACAACAACTCTTTGGTTGCTCACAAGCTAACAAGATATGTTCACATTGGCGCCGTAATCTCTCTCTGCTTCCAAAGGATCCATCCAAAACAGCTGAAAGCTTTGATATAAATTATCGGATGTGATATTGTCTTAAAAAATGCTTTTATATATTAAACTGGGCAAATATAATTTGGTGAGTGCACCCATTATTATGAGTGGATTATATCCTAGCAAGTACCGCCCACCCCCCATCTATAAAAATCATCCTATATTTGTAGCCTTCTTAAGCGATTAGATGTCCTGCCAATGCGAATCAGTGCCCGTAAAAGATTACTCTTTAAAGATGAACTTGCTTCAACTAAATTGCTGAACATCCCATACTGCCACATAGTACACTGACCTAACCTGAGCTTTCAGCATCTTCTTGGGATTCTTAGACAATAAAATTAATCAAACCTCCTTGGAAGATATGAATATAACGGTCCAACTTACTTCACCAGTATTAACTTAATGAATAATGAATAAAAAAAAGACCAGTTGTGCTTTATCACAACTATTTTTCATCTTTATCTGTAGATTATTTTTCCTCAGTCTAATAAATGGCTGCTCAGTGAGCTCAATAACCTACACATGGTGTCACTAGTATAGCAGAAGACTTAATTCCATTGCAGACTTTAATGTTGGCCTGTGCCCACAAGAGAAAATTGATTTTGCTTTAAATAAACATTTCACAAATTCTATAAACACAGTACCATCACGGGTAAATGGTGTGGTGTTACTGCTGTCAGTGGATACTCTAGAAGAAGTTAGGATGTTTTGCCTGACGTGGCGTGGGAGTGTTAAATAAATCAATAAAGTGTGGACACTTACAAAAAAAAAAAAAAACACTCAGAGGAGTAGAATAAAATCACAAGGATTTCAAGAGCACTTTGGCGCCACCTCCCTCTGAAATTATCAATTTTTAATTAAATCAAGATGCTCCTGAGAGAATCATCATTTCAGGACTAGTCATAGTCATTTGCCAACATGAATCGGGAGCGGAAATGCACAGTTGATTTTTCTCAAATATACATAAAATAAACAAAACAGGGAAATAAAATTAACAGTTTTGTAAACTCCCCTAAACCTGGCTTTTGTATGGACAAAGGCAGGATATATCACATAAGACCTAAAAAAGACCAAACTGCTGATGTACTTCACTATCTTCAGAATATTCTCACACAGTACAAGATTTCCTCAGACATATATGTCAAGTTCTGCTCTAAGGAATGGCCCTGTTTTACGTCCCTTTGGTCCAGATCTTTTTTTATCCAGGGGCATTTAAATCATTCAGAAAGGTCCAGGAAGGAGAGCAGAGCAGCCGAGGCAGTGGCTCCTGCAGGAGTCTAGTGATCGTCAAGCCTGAGGGAGTTTTATCCTGCTCGCTTCTGCTTGTATTGGCCATCAGATGTAATATAGAGGGTGAATGTGGGTGACCGCTGAGCCTTAGTGGAATCACTTTTTAATACAGTTGGCACCTGAAGGGGGGTTAAAAAAAGTCAATAGGTAAAGTAATATAAGCAGTTGAGTGAGTAAAAAGGTTGTAAACAAGTTGGTGGAGCTCATCAACATTTTCTAAGCAGTTTTCTGTTGTCGGCTAACGACAAATGACAGCAAAGCAAATGTGTGGTCAAGTCAATTTGTGGTTCATTTTGTCTATTTTCAGCAGTGTCACTACAAAATTATAACTTTCCTTGTAGCCTGAAAAAAAACCCAGTATGACTCGCATGGATCCTTTCAAAGATGATTTGATGTAGATATTTATAGGCAAGGTGTCAAAAATGAAAACCAACCAACCCCCCCCCCACACACACACACACACACACACACACACCAAAAAAAGAGATCATCTCTCTCGTGAGTATGACGCAGATGCAGGTGTTGAGCTTCACAAATGTAACCGACAGCCGGGCAGGAAGAGGGCTGATCGGTTTGACAGGCTTGTGGTCCAACGCTTTGGTTTTTTTTTAGACTTGCAAGGTGAGCGAGTGACAGGTTAGTCAGCTCTATCTAATGCACTATGGTATCAAAGCCAAGCGCTGACCCATTTCTGTCAGAATCAACTTGCACATGGAGAAAAAAAAAGTATTTTTAAAATTCATAAGCTAACCTGAAAATGACAAGGTCTTCTGTCTGCACATGCATTTGCTCATCAGGAGTGGCGTCAGCTCCAGCATTGTTTGGAGAATACAAATGCTGAAAACAAAGAACCTGACCTCTTCTTTCCTTCGGCAATATATAATTTGCATACAAGTGTAGAAAGCTATCATTACTTTCCTAAACCCTGGACTGGGTTGTGGAGTTTATTGATGAAGCTGGTAATGTTGTGATCCCTGTGTTTCTTTCTCTTTTGTTTCAAAGTACAGGTAGACCTTCACTTTGGCCGTTGTAGCATATTGAAATTATGCACGCTTTTTATAGATGGCATTGATTCGATAGAGTGCACAAAAACCTTGGGTCTCATATAAGCATTTAGCTTATTGTTATTATTACATCCCGCCCCCCGCCACTTCTGTTTATGAAGCTTATTCACTTTGCTGGCCATTACACAACATTTTGTTTTCTGTTGATTATGCCATTAAAAGTGGCATGGCCTGTTATCTGCACTGCACAGTAGTTGAGGATCCAGCTGAGGATCCAGCTGTGCTAGCAGCATTTAACCAATGTATCAGTCATGGTATGGTTATTTTAAGCCTTGTCCTCAAGCATGCAAAAGCTATTAAACTTTTTTTTTTCTCCAGCAGCGTAAGCATGGTCTTTGCAGGCATCTCTAGCATCTAAAAGCTGTCACTGCCTTATGCTGATGCCAGAACCGCTCTGAGCCTGAGTGGAAAGGTCACTTCAGTGGATAATTAAGTCCTCATAATAGTCACGGTACCTTCCTCTGTTATGATCACCACTTCTCCCCTAATTATATGTGTTCTTTATGAGCAAGTGTCTTCTTCAAAAGACTTTGATGCAGTCAGGCTGTTCAAAACATATCTAAGCTATTGTATTATAGCGTTCTTGTTTGAATATTTCTCTGATATTTCTTTTTTCAATTTTGAGGTAAACTGTAACAATTTAAGGACTGTGAGGGTTAGGGTTAACAAAAAACAAACAAAAAAACAAAAAAACCCACAACTATGATAGAAATATTAAAAGGGTTTTCTAAGGTGGAAAAGTAGGTGTATTCAAAAAAAGCAAAACTGAAACAGACATAATGAATAAATCATGACATGCATTATAAATCAAACAGGGCATATTTTCTTCCCACTATCTTAATTATTTTCTGACTTTTGAAGTTTGACTGATACTGCACTGTTCAAGTGCATCATGCTGTTGTATCCTCTCAGTCATGCCAAATGGAGAATGAATATTCAACATCTGCACAGTGCTAGCACACGGACTAAATATAACGGACTAATATATGCTCATATGTATTTTGTTCAAATAACAGATATAAATGTAAGATCGAACTGGTGTTTGATGTGATTGTTAAAATAGTAAGTTTTAAATCCTTTACCACACCCAGCATACATCCTGTACCAATCAATCAGTTGGACACACCCAGGAGTCTATATAACTCCACCCTTTGGGCCTGCTAGGCCTTTTACTGCATGTCTACCAGGACCTCGTAAGTTAAGTAGACTCTGCTTAAACCTTTAATTACCTGATTGCCATGCAATGTAAATGGATAGTTCATCAATTGAATGTTTATTTATTATATTATACTAAGTCCTTGTATTGTTGCCTTCCATAATGGAAAGACAAACTCCAAAATGGTGGATGCATTAGTCATGTGGTATTGTAATTTGATTTGATCTTTATTTGTAATTGTCATTATTTTTATGTATAGAAAAAAAACTCCAAATCATCCATCCATCCACCTAATCATCCCTTCATTGAGTCTTCCAATTCATCATCAATTGTTTAAATGTGCCACCACATCAGATGTTCTGTCAGCAACAACCACCACCTTTATTCTTGTTTCTTCAGTGATATTTTTCAGTATGTTGACAACTGTATTTATTATAAGTTATTTCACTTCGATGTAATTGTTTCCCTAATCCTTGACAGCAAGGATGGAGTCTAGCACAAGTGCCATATTGGAGAGATAAGCAGTTAAGAAAAATGTCAACTACAACCATTTAAAAAAGAAACTGAATGCAGAACCTTTTTAGTCTAACCCCATCTGTAGTGAAAAGACAGCCCACTGAGCTTATTGTTATCCCTGCAGTTATGGTGCTGGCTATTCAGTATTCTGTATGCCAGCAGAGTATTTTAATGATTGTGTATTCTCAGCATGCTTCGGTCATTTATTGGGCTTGAGGAGGGCACTGTACCTAGAAAGACGGCTCTTCTAAATGAAGTGCTTGTCCTTGAGGAAGACAATGTGTCCCAAAGTCTCCCACTGAACTTGGGAGTCAGTAGACATAAAACTCACATGTCTAATAAAATGAGGTTTTCCAAGCAGCAGAGAACAGTTTCCTGATTGCCTGCAATTTTTTTTTACTTTTAGTACTCCTGAGCACCAACTCCATTTATTTTAGATTTTCATAAGCATGCTGAGATTCAAAATTATACATGATTTTTGGCATTTTCCCAGTAAGCTTATATAGTATATGCTAAATAAACACTATTGTTCTGATGGGCCGCAGTTAATTAATCTCTGCAGGGATGCTATGCCTCAGATGAATTGACCTTTCACCACTATTTAGTGTATGCCATCCAAAACAAAGTGGTGTGCTTCTGTTTTTGTTTTTTTGTACATTTGAAAACTTGATTTAAATGTATTCAAAATTGGTTTTCTATTTTGCTAAATGCATGGAACCATAAAGAGTGAAGCTATGCTGAAATGGGCACAAGCAAAATGAGTGTAGTTTCTGGAGTCTATGAAGCATGGGTCCCATAGCAGTCTGACGACATAAGGCCTGACAGGCTATTAGTTGTAACCTAGGAAGGGAGAGAGGGGAATGACTCCTATTTCACTTTCGATAAATGTGATTAAATTTCACACAAGCACTTAGTGTATGTGGAGCATGGTTGGATGGGATTGTATTTCAGAGCAAAAAACACATGTCCCAGAAGTACCTTGTAATCAACTTGAATCCACAATGCCCCCCCCCCGCCCCAAAATAATGCAATTCAAGGTTGCTTCTCTTAAGTGTAAATGAGATCTCGGTCTGATTTTGCTGAACACTCTACCACATCTTACGGTTCATGATTTCACTAAATGTGTTTAGGGATTGAAATTATTCAGTATTAAGTTTCCTGGAAATGGTGGAGTTGTAACTTGGTTCAGACTTGATCAAACTTCAGGATGTTGAGGTCAGTTCGAATGGAAATTGAGCTTTGAAGCCTTATTGCTACTACTGAAAAAGCTGAGAACAAAATCTACTGCAGAGAACTAGAAGGGATGCTCACTTAAAAATGCAACAAAAAAGAAAGTAAAACTGGGGAAGAAATGACAAAGTCTGAAGACAGGCTGAAGAACAGGTTGGTAACCGGTGGTGGATTAACCAAGATTGTGGGAGAGGCACCAAAGCAAGGGCAAAGACAAAGAAAAATCAACAGACTCCAAATTAATGAACACGAATAACAGAACAGACAAAAACAAACTATACATGGGCAAAGACAGAAATGCAAACCCTCACAAACACGAGTCAAGTGAAGTCTTTTAAAAAAAAAAAAGCTATCTTTCTCATTCTACTGCAGGAAAAAAAACACTGCTCTCTTCCAGTTTTCAGAAAAGTCATAGCTGTTGCACTTTATTTAGGGTTGATCATAGCCTCTGTGTCATGAACTGGGAGACCTTTTTTGTATATTGGGTTTCAGGGAAAAAAACTATAGTCTGAATGGGCAAAATCTCATTTAAAACCTGCCAAAGGGGTGAAGTAATTTTTTTTTTTCCCGCTTTAGGAGCAATAAAGTTGATCTTATCTTATTTTGAGTAATTTTATTTGGCGAAGAGGAGTGCTGTGCGATATCTACAGCTGGCTGAAGGCAGCAGGTTTTGGTTATTTCCTTATATATAAGAAAATTACAAATGAGTGAAGCAATTTATTGATTTATGTGCAAACATACATGGAAATGAAGTATATGAGGTAAAATTATATGCAATTCTAATAAGCTTGAAAGTCAAAATATGGTTGGAGCAGCTTTAGTCTTCAACACAGCCTGAACTCGCTTAGGCAACCTTAATGTTCAGGAATAGTTTTTCAAGCTTCTTAAAAGGCATTCAAAGCGTTGAATGTTGGTTGGCCCAACATGTTTACAGATGCTTGTAGATATGTTTTTTTTTTTTTTTTTTTCTTTCGACCTCTTCTGTACATGTTGATGATGATTTGAACTGACAAACTTTTAGATTCCTCAATCCATAATGCCCATTACCACTGATTATCCACTTCTTGTGTAATTCGGCATACCTCTGCCTTTTGACAGCCACCTTTCCTATGATACCAACCTGCCTGTGCCCAAATGATGCTCTGTTTTGTCTCCACTCGTCTAATTTTCTCAAATTTAGGATCAATGCCATATCATGCTGAAGTGCCAAGTTTTTAGCTAATAGCTCTCAGAATTTACCTTTTAGCAAAAACATTATTTTTTATATCTGTACATTACAGTTCCTTAATATCAAAGATATGTTCATTTTTATTTTCCAGTGAATTGTGGGATCTGCTTTCTTCAGCTTTCTATTTATCTGAATCATGCAAATAACACTGCACAAGGACTGAACTTTTTCTTACCGAATGATATAGAAATGTGGGAGCTGGAGCAGATGGTCAGGGTTTATTAGTAATAAGGAGAGGTGTTCAGGGAAATTGCTGCTGATTGAATTAGATTTGGAGCTAACAGGAAAAACTAAAGGCATTCAGTAACGGCAAGATCTGATGTGCAGAGAGCGAATATTTCCATGGGTTGATTTTTAACAAAATATGAAGTGAAATTTGGTGCCATCTGTGGGCTTGTAGCTGGTGCTATCAATCACTTATCACTTACAAGTCAGTTTTGGGGAAAAAAAAAAAAAAATTTGTAACAGTTCCTCATTTTATTCCTTCTTTCATCTTTCTACAGCAATGGGAGTGCTCATGTCAAAGAAGCAGCAGGTGGAGAAGGTGCAGAAATGCACTGCTGTCGTCTCTGCCTTCCAGGCGGGCCTTAAAGATCGTGCTGTCACAGTGAAACAGGCAGAAGGGCAAGTGGAGGAAGGTGAAGGGCATGCCAAGACCAATCCTGATGAGAAAAATACAGAGGACGCAGTGCAAGAGGAGAATGACAATAGCGCAAGTCCATCAACTTCCCAGCAGGCCTCAGCGCCAACGAGAGACGAGTGTAACGTCAACCAGGAGGCTTGGTCGAGGTTACGGGATGGGAAGGGAGTAGAGCCGGAAGATCTTGACAAGACTCATCAGCTCACACCGCCTGCTTTTGTGCGACCCAAAAGGGAACCTGATGATGACCAGCCTATAGAAGTGGACCTGTATAAGAAAGAGGAGGTATTAAATAACAAAAGTCAGTATAGTAGTAGTAGCAGCAGCTAGTCTTTGTCATATATTAAAAAGTAAATAAATAAATGCATAAAAAATCAAATAAGATGGTTCACAGTTGTGGGATTAAATGGATGACTAAAAGATGTTAAATAATCTCTATGGCAACAGCAGGTTATTATATCTGGTGACCTGTTTTCTTCCCTCACATTAGGCATCATGATTGAACAGCACAGGCAATGCGTAAAGAGATTCCTTAGCTTTATCTAAACATCCTTGTTGAAGGTGAGAAAGTATGAGTTTGAAGTTGTTTGCTGTTGTGCCTTTAATAGCTACACAGGCTGTGATGTATTGTTGTGTGTGAGGGCTCTTCACAGTGAGCATCCTGTAGGCGGGCTGCTTTGGCTGGCTCTGAGAGGTGGCCATATTCGGGATGACGCTGACTAACAGAGCATGTAGTTCACAAGAGCAATGATCCCATCAGGTTTTCTATTTAGAATAAATAAACATGGCTTCAACTTACTGTACTTACAATCCCGCACTAAACATTTATCTTGCAATGGTAATAGATGTGTCTATTGGAATGTTAGAAGACTGATACATGAGGGTCATAAATACTCGGACACTGACTCATTATGTAACGCTCTTTTTAACTTTATTTTAAGAGTAGAACATCTATTTAGTAAGGAAAACTTTGCATATACATATACTGAAATCTAAAGGGACAATTCAGTGTCAAGCAGCCACATGGCCAGGTGAGGCCAGTTCTTGTTGTTCCATGGAAAATTAAGCAGATGAAAATTTAGGAATTTATTCCAAGTGTTGAACTTGCATTTGGTTTTTATTTTTTTTCAGTATACCAGTGAAAATAAAAACTTTACCTAATTCAGCTGGCACGCTCTTAAATAGGAGTGCACTGACAAGCTCTGCAATATCAAAAGGCTTAGAGAACCATAGATGTTGACTCAAGTGGGAAAATCTCCAATTCTTTCTCAGGTTAAGAGAGACTTCACAACATTTAGCAGTCTCAAGCACTTAGTCAGTCTACTCTTTCATGAGTGTAGGTACAGGGCTTACAAGATTAGACAAATAAAACGAAGGTTAATTTGTACAAGAATGATGGGAAGAGAAGCATGGAAAAGAAAAGGAAAAGCTCCAAACATGGCTTAGGCAAAGCCATGGCATAGAGCAGGGGTGCCCAACTCCAGGCCTCAAGGGTCTGTGTCCTACAGGTTTTAGATGTGTCCTTGATCCAACACAGCTGATTTAAGTTTTTAAGGTCTTTTTAGGTCTATAAATACTTGAAGAATTACATTTTGTAATATTGCCATTTTATACTACTACAGTGGATTTTAAAATCAGACAATCAAATTTTTATGGTGGCCCTGAGAGGCCAAATGGACTGCAAATTAAGAAAACACCAGCAATAAGAAAAATGCTGCAAAAGCACACAAAACACAACGAAAGTAGGAAAAACGACAATGGAAAAAGGAAAACAGAAAAAGGAAAAAACAAATTTCCAAAAGCACAAGGAAAGTGTTTCTGGGGAGACAATAACCCGACGGACCAGTTGCAGGAACCCAAAACATGGTAGGTGTGCTTTATCATGATTCATATAATACTGATGACGGATTTTAGGCTAATAGTTAGGCTAACACACTTCTCATATTTCCTCACAAAACCGATAGATCCTCCACTTCTTTTAAGTGTCTCCCAGCGCAATTCTTAGTATATTTTGGTTCCTGCAACTGGTCCGTCGGGTTATTGTCTCCCCAGAAACACTTTCCTTGTGCTTTTGGAAATCAGTTTTTTTTTTTGTTGTTTTTTTTTCCCCCCCCCCTATTTCTGTTGTCGTTTTTCCTATTTCTGTTGTTTTGTGTGCTTTTGCAGTGTTTTTCTTATTGCTGGTGTTTTCTTACGTTGCAGTCCGTTTGGCCTCTCAGGGCCACCATAAAAATTTGATTGTCTGATTTTAAAATCCACTGTAGTAATATAAAATGGCAACATTACAAAATGTAATTCTTCAAGTATTTATAGACCTAAAAAGACCTTAAAAACTCATGTTAGACAAAGTCAGTTGTGTGCCAAATTTTGCCAGGCTACTGCTTCTACTAGATGAGGGTCTTTTTAATGGTGGCCAACTGCAAATGTGTTTATCTCCCAGACAAGTGGTATGTTTTCTTTTTGGTTGAAGTACCATATTGAGCATGTTTGCAGTGTTACTTCATTCTTAGAAGTTATTATTTTATAGAGAGGCTTGCTGAACAGTCATCGGGTCAGATAAGGTTCACCATATATGAGAGAAACTCTCACTGAGGAATATGACAAGAGGGATTTGTCTATTGCCCTGGCAGCATTTTTATAGATGTGTAAAAGTACCAAGAAAACTTGCAATGTCTTTGTGTTTAAAGCAGCCAAGCATTCAGCAGTCATTTTCCCTGGCTTGACAGCAGAGTGCAACCTGGCTGACTTTACAGGGAGGTTGGATAAAAACCGACACTGAACACATTAGACGGTGTCATAGGTAGTGGTGTCCTTATTTGAGCCTGAGATGGACAGTTAAGTGCTGTACGTGACACAAACTACATTATATAATACCACTTCCACCACACTCCTACCACTGATGGACTGATGCTTAATTTCTTCTCGGTAACCTGTTAAATAGAGATTTGGTTGATGGGAGATGAAGCAAGGAAGTCAGGAAGTTTAGAAACTACATGTTAACACAATTGCAGTGATCATTTTTTTTTTCTAAATGGGGGGGACACACTACATTTCTGTGAAGCATGCAGAACTTAAAAAAAAGCTCTGTGTCACTGATGCAATCTTTCTCCTGCAGCCACGAAGCGATGAGATGTGTGACGTGTGCGAGGTGTGGACTGCTGACGACCTGTACCCTTGCAGGATCTGCACTCGGGTATTTCACGATGGCTGCCTGAGAGAGCTGGGCTACCTGCGTGCTGAAGCTTTGCAGGAGATGAGAGATACAGCCCACACGGTTACTGGCTGGAGCTGCTACTATTGTGTAAGTCGGGGCTCGTTGCTAAAAACATTCAGTGCTTACAAATGCAGCTATTTTTGTCATGTTTGCAACATAATCACAAATTTAACTAGTTTAGTATAATGTGTGTGTGTGTGTGTGTGTGTGTGTGTGTGTGTACGTATACATGTGTGTGTATATATGTGTATATGTAATAAACACTAAAGGCCAACCACAGTTCTTATTTGCCAGTCATTCAGAAAAATCTGAACTGCTATCCATTCATCTACTTAGCTGCTTGTCTAGTTTGGGATTGAGGAGGACCTGAAGCCTATCGCAGTTGTCATGGGGTGAGAAGGTAGAGCCTGGACAAGCTGCCTATTGGAGAGTCATTCATGCTCACATTCACACTTGCAACCAATTTAGAATCACCAAGTAACCCAACATCTCTGATGCCCTCGCACAGTCCAAGCTCCAAAAAGGAGATTGGACATATATTGGTAAAGTGGAACATTAATTTGTTAAATTTGATAATGGCATAATTTAGTAACATAATGAGCAAGTTATAGAAATATTTGCAAACTGCTTAATCACTCAATCATTGAAATGTCACACTACTGGTGTGAGAACACATCGACTGGTTTTCACTGTAGCTGCTTGAGGTATCATTCTGACAGCAAATATGACTTGTCACGTCTGGAAAAGCTCAGGTGGAACTAATACAGTTAATGATGCCTCTGTTTCCTTTAAGTGTCACAGACTATGACTTAGTGGAATTAAGTACAGCTGAGTAAATTTGCCAGTTGTCATTAAAGCTGTTGACAACAACTGTTGCTGCCTTCAGCTTTCAATTCCTGCTTGTTAATTCATGTCAGATATACAAGTTATGGTTGAAATGGTGGCTTTTGCCATGTTAAAATCAGTCTTGTGGTAGGTTGTGGTTTTCTACATGCGGTTAGATTGCATATGGAATAGTCCACAATATGCCTTTTGTGTAAAGGCGTGTGGAGAGCATAGGCTAAAATCGTCAATATCATTTAGATCATTACACAGAAGATGATGGAGATGGATTTGGTCCCACTTTGTGGCGGGCAATAGTTAGAAGCACTTATCATATTCACAAATTGCAAGTCTCCATAATTTTATGTCTAGATTATTACAGCTAGATTTCATATAAACTGAGGCAAAGTTTTGGCAGAGTTTTCTGTAATTCAAACAATAAAACAAACTGCAGTTTCTCATCAGAAATTCAGTGCCAGTGCCGAAACCCACGACTCCCCGATGACCCCGTGAGAGGCATAATGCAATCTGTTTTAATTCAAGCGTAAGCAACTAAAGAGCGCTTTTGCCAGGGGACCCTTCATAGCAGAGTAAGGGCGCCATAGCCCCGAGAAGCAAAATCACTTGCCAAAGTTGTGCAAGAGGGATGTTTTCACACAATCTGCGAGAGGACGCTGAAAGGTTCGTTCTTTGGCTAGCTTCTTCAGTGTGTGAGGAATGAGGGTGGAAGGAGACAATTCAGTGAGGGGGCGGGAGCAATCTTTTATTTAAATTGTAAATTCTAGTCCTCCTAGCCAAAGAAACCAGTTATTTTGTTAGTGTATCAGTCAGATGTTTCAAACCCCCCTCCCCACACACACCCTTCTATCATATCTGACATTTAATTTCACACAGGCACTACAGGCTGCTGCTGGCAGATGGACTGAGTTCCCTTGAAAGTGGATTTACAGTCTTCAAAGTAGGCGATTGCAATAATGGCTTAGTTTCAGTCGCTCAGAAGGATTGGTCGGTGGATACAACTGACCCGTCTTTATAGCACTTTGATGCTTGCAACTAGGCCTGTATGGTCCATAACTTCCACATGGGGTCACCTACAGGAGTTGCGTTCATTTATGCATGTGGAACAAAAGCAGTAACTTTATTCATTATTCATAAATTGATTATTCATAATTTATTATGAATTCACCCTTTTGCAAGTTACATGTAATAGGGAAAGGCTCTATAGAGCAATTCTGATTCTAGAGCAATGTTTTTTGACTCCTGTTCTTGATGAGATGCCAGTATAAGTGATCATTTATCCAAGACATGGCAAACTGCAGTTTATTGTATTTGCCGTATTGTATTTTCCCACCTCTTCTCTCCTGGCACCTCTTGATTTCTTCAAGTAGCTAGGTATGTGGTAATGATTCTCGTACTCTTACTACCTCATAAAGTGACTGCATTACAAGTAAACCTTTCAGATCACACGGTGATTAGAGTCATTAGTAACAGAAATACTGTTTATGAACAGTATTCCTGTTCATATTTATAACTTCTTGGGTAAAGGGCTTGCTGATTATTTAAAGTTGTCTGCAATAACACATCACCAGCGCTATCATTGTATTTTTTGAACAGGACAGTCTCAGATAGCTATTTATGCAATCTGCCAGCATAAGATTAGAAAGTGTTATTTTTATACCTTGTTCCCTGGAGGCCTTTTGTCTCCTAGAGAGCTTTTTTTTTTTCTCAGATGCTGCCAGTAGATGTTGCATAAACCCTTAAATCTATTTTAAATTTCCTCTGCACATTATATTGGATGACAAATAAAAGACATCTGTAGCTGATGGGCAGTTTTATTGCTCAGCAGACAGCTGGTGTTACTAAAGGTAATGCTTGATGCACATAATGGCTTACAGATGCACAAAAATGTCTTGAAGACAAAGGACACAGTTTTAATGATTAAAGCACAATTTGTTTTGCCTCCCACATTGATTTTTAATTGACTCCTTGAATGACAGACACATGCAAATAAATAGATATGAACATGTATGAAGTCTTGTAGGGAAGTGTTTAATTGCAAGCTTATTAAGGTGCAGCAACCCCAGAGTACATATATCGATAAGCTATATCAATACAATAAGTGAAGCATCTCTTTGGCTTTTTCTTATATGCAGAAGTTGGTGAATGAAATTAAATTTGGAGAAACTGACACCACCCTCAAAATTATGATTGTTTCTGATACCTAACATCAGGCAAAATCTTACAGCAGGAGCTTGCCTAGAGCAGTACACACGTTAATATCTTCCTTTTCCCCACAAAGTTTAATAAAATTTGGATTAGCAGTTTTTGCTAAACTCCAAAAACAAACATGGCATTTAACTTCACACACAGTCTTTGTGCTGGATTGAAGTGGAGGCATTTGGTGGAGACGATTTGCACAGAGTGCAATTTGCATTTCAGACCCAATATCTGATTTTCTGTGCTTTAGAGGAGACAGATGACTAATGAAACTGATTTTTATACAATATTGATTCAGAATTGGCTGTCATTTTTGAAATATATCTGCACAGACAACTGAATAGCGCATACAATAGGACACAAATCCACACTGGAAGAAAAGTACAAAACATTGTGAAGGAACACAAAGGTTTTTTTACAATGTGACACCAGCGGAGCACTGTCTGCACTGTCTGGCCGTAGCTCTCAGTCAGGTTAGACACTTTGTAGTAATAAGCCTGTTAAAATTGTATAGCCAGTGTCACAAGTTTAAGCAGGACGGAGTGTCCCAGACTGGAATGACCAACAAGACCAGATGTGCATAGTTTGAATGAATCGGTCCAATGAATGGAGGATCTTTTTTAAATTAGTGACTAATTTTGTCAGTGGGATTAACTGTTTAAGTGGAACCGCCCACTTTCAGCTCTTAGATATTTATAGAGCCACAATTTCTATAGTAAATATGAAATTACATTTATTACAGTCCATACTTCCCTTGCTTAACTGCTTATCCATTTCAAGCTCATGAGGGTGTTTGAGCCTGCTCAAGCACCCCAGTGAGTGGAAAGTATGATACATACATTTGATCTTGAAATACAGACAGTAAGGTGGTAAGATGATAGTTACTTTGATCTTGATTATAAATTGAAAAGGAAGAGAAAAATTAAGATGTTGTGCCCATGTTGACCAACCACCAGTGTCCTTTGTGGCAGGGATGTCACTGTCAGCAGGTGGGATGGGGAGGCTAGGGGTTTTTTTTTTTTTTTTTTGTTTTGTTTTTTACAGCGCAATTCACTCACATTATTTTTATATTAGAATACATTGTTCTTACACTAACCATCCCATCTGTTTATATTTGGGGAAATGCAGATACTGGCAGGAGTGTTAGTCAGACTGATACTGACACTGAAACACTCAACACACTTGCTATACACTAACTCATACTTTAATCACACTTGGCTGACATATGTGCTTTATTCATTTGGCCTTAGTACATATACCATTTGCTTCAATTTGCCAAGCTTAAGGGTATTTTTTTCATCTGTTTTTCTAAGTGTGGGCGGTTGTGAATTTCATTTGGATTTCATAATGTGCCTTTTATGAAGCCCTGACAGATTGTAAGGGTGATTAAGGACCATGTAAACAAACTAGAATTGGCTTATGTCAATAATCCCAAGGAGACTAAAGTTTGATCACATCACTTATGTGATAAATAATGTAGAAATTTAGATAGCAGCATCTTTTTTGCTGATATTCGAACAAGTTGGGGAATAAAATAACTATCTCACATCTTTGGTTACATTTGTCTTTCCAGCTCTGGTTTTCTCTGGCTTGTGTGTATCTGGAAATCTGTTAATTTAAACAAAAAGTGCATAACTGTCTTTTCTCCTATTAAAGCCAAATTGCTTTTTGTTGACACATGGATTTAAGTGCTAACATCGTTATATGTAAATTTATGAAATAAGTCATTGTGAACCTAATATCTGGAAAACATCCTTTTATTTCTTTTAATTATGATGCCGTTATGGAGAGTGACATAAAAGGCACATTACATGAATTACCCAGGAAACACTGAAATGGGTTCATTAGTCAAAGCTACATGCATGTAGCTAATTGCAAGGACTAGTTTAAGCATACTATGTTCATCCATCAAGTAATGTGCCACTTGCGATAAAAGAAATGGTCTGAGCGTCATGTTACAAAGCGTAATACTCTGGCCTCATCTCACCTCCTGTAAAGACTTTCCCAGGACCAGTTTAAGTATATTCTCTTATCAAGAGTGCCAGCATGCCAATTGACTGTAAAAGAGACTGCATTAAGAGTAATACTCTGCTCTTCCCACACATCTCTTCCTGCAGGACAATCTCAATCTACTTCTAACAGAAGAAGAGATGTACAGCCTCATGGAGACCTTCAAGCAATGCAAGATCATCCCTGGTGAGCTACTGAATACAGGTTAAAGATATTTGGTTTTGGTAGATGGTAGTAACGCTGGCCATGCAAGAACTTTAATACTTAACCTTTTATTGATATACTGTACGGGACAGCACTGTTGGTTGGTGCAAAGTTTGCAGATCTGATTATCTAAAAAAATTAACATCCTCAACGAAAACCTATTATATTCTCAAGATGATATGACACAAATCACCATAGGACCCAAATTGGTACTGCCATTGCAGTATTGCTTTGCCACTGGTTGTACATGTCCGGAATGCTTGGTGATTAAAAGCAGAGAGATCCGAGATGAAATCTTGAGCACCTGTCTGGTCTGTGGTCACCTCAGACGTTTACTGCCCACAACATTGTTTCCTTGAGAAAGTGCATTTGCCCTCCACCCAGTCTACTTTGAAATGTATAGTAGGCTGTGACTTTGCTGGACGGCAGTCAGTGGGAGGATGCTTTTCATTTTGTTGAAAATCACTCACCATAACATGATGTATCTTGAAGACTGCCAGGTGACTAATTAGGACCTGTGTGATGAATTGTTCCCTGCTGCTATAGAGTCGTGCCTGGTGTCAGACGAGCTGCTTCAGTACCGCCACTTTGTATCCAAGCAGCAGTTTGAAAAGGACCTGACTGATGAACAGGAAGAGGAAGTCTTGGCCCAGTTTGCTGCGCTGGATCCTGAGAAGAAGGGACACATCGAGTGGTCGGACTTTCTCTATTTTGAGTCTCTGGCAGTGTTAAGGAAGTTTCGCACAGAGGTATAGTTGTGGATTAAGGAAACAAGATAATTGGGATAAATCAGCACCGCATTTTTAAACTCGACCTGAACTGTCTTCTTCCACTACCATGACTCTTGTTTGGGTTTACACTCAGCCATGGCCTACATAGCCCTGATGAGTTTTGTTGTAGAACACTTTAATTATACCTCCAAAAACCTTCAAAATACACTATTCCTTGTGATATAGAAAAAATGCATATATAAATTTAATTAAATTTTACAGACTAAGGGAGTGTTTAAGCAATAATCGTTGTAGCTGTTGATGAAATGATCTCATTTTTCAGTCTGAATCTAAAAACTAACTGAAAGGCAAAAAATGCCCAAAAATCTGGCTTGTATCCAACAGCTGAACTATTCATTTTGTCCCTTGACAATAAGTTTTCTTTTTGTTTGTTTTTGGCCTGACTAATTTCTATAAACAGGTATTTGCACGTGATACTATGTATAATACTGTGTGGAAAGTGAGTATTTTTCCTAAATGCAATCCTGAAGCTAACATTTATTGTAACTATTTTTTAGCTTTTTGTTTTAATTTATTTTTCATGCATAAACAATGTCTGAGGATGGAGCCATGCATGATGAATAGAAATCTATTATCCCATCTGGATATCCCCCCCCAGAGGCTAAGGCTGCAGACTAGCTGATGGTTCCCAGATTGTGGTTTGAGAGGTTAAATTTGAAGTTTGTCTGAGACTTTGGGGTAGTACGGGATGAAGCAATGTTGGCAGAATATGTCAGACAGTCAAAGTGTCATAGGAAATGACCAAGAATGTCTAAGATCAGCCCTAAAGTGTAAATTTTACTGAATTATAGCTGTTTAAATCACTAAAAGGTAAATGCTATTCTTACACTTCTTGGATTTTATTTTTTATAGAACTCATTGGTGCGTCTGTTAACTGCCAAGGAGAGAGACACTGCAAGGTCAGTGTTTCAGGGTCTGGATCTGGATAAAGATGGTGTAATCACACGAGCTGAATGCCGCCAAGCTCAGCAGTCTTGGTTCGACAAGCTCAAGAAAGACTCGCAGTCCTGCAATGTGAGGTGAGTAGACCACATGCCACTTACAGGGATAATTGGAAGGAGTTTAGGGAGTCATTTGTATGCAAACTGCAGATGGCATAAAAGGTCTGGGCACTTAGGGAATAGAAACACGATAACATGAATGTGACACCCACCTCTAGTAATGCCATAAAGTCAGTCTTAAGAAAAAAAAAGTCTGTCTTAAGAATGCTGCTGCAATAATCTTTTATCCAAACACACAATATGACAGCATTTTGAATTAAACTACACCCACTGATTAGTTCTCTTTAAATGCCATACTCTTTCCCATCTTATAATATATTTCATTATTTATGTTAATGCATGAGATTAACCTTGAGATGTCTAGCTTCAATTTAAATTGTCCTAATTAGTTTTATGATGTAGAATTTTAAATGCAAAGATCAATCTTACAAAATGGCTTTGAAAAATAATTGAATTATGGATATTTAGTTAAAGCAATGTGCTGGGAGAAGAGCACAATGCTGGCGCTATGCCTTGGATCATGTGAAAATGCAGGGTTAATGGTGGGAGGTTTTAATCAAGCAGCAAGTGAAAGCTTAAGTTATAAAAAGAGCTTGAAATAAAACTAGCCCACAACTGAATACAAAGTCGGTACAATGAAGTATGGAATACAAAGGACTTGCACAGGACACAAGCTTCCCAGCCTGTGACTTATACCACTGTCATTGCCACCCTTCCTACCTCTTCATGTAGACTGTTAGGTCTTGGCATACTGTATTGCCACAGCTGATCCACCAAGGCACAGATGCCAAAGCACAGCTTGTGCGTATCTCTGTGATCCCAGTTACGTCAGACGGAATGGCAATATTTGACACCCTGGGATGAAAACGTGTTGGTGTAAGGAGTACCTTGTGACGTTGGGCTCACAAAGACTTTAGCTGTCAGCCAACTTAATTTTCTTTTTCCTCACTCTGACAGAACTGTTATAGCCAATAGCATTAAATGCTGTACCTCAATATAAATGGTTATGTCATGGTTACAACTTTGAATAAATCATCAATATAATATAATCAGGAGCTTCGGAGAAAACTGATAAATCTTTGGGATGCCGAAATTAATATTGGATACCATTGATTATTAAGCCTCAGATGGCACTACATTAATAAACAGCCTTGATTCTGTCATGGAAATCACTGGATCACTGGGCTCAGGAATGATGTGATTGATTCAGTGTGCCACAAATGCAGGTTAAAGCTCTGTGATGCAAAGACACAACATTTAAACATGATCCAGAGCGGTCGCATCTTCTCTGGGATAAAACTCATTTAAAGTTAAAAAGTGTTTATTGGTTAGGTGAATTGAAATATGAAATTATTTTTGGAAAACATGGACGCCACGTCCTCTCAACTAGAGATAAGGGACCATCTGGCTTGCTGTCAGCACTCAGTTCAAAAGCCAGTTCAAAATCCAAAAGTTTCTCAGTTTAAACATTGTAATCTGTTTTTCTATTTTACAGAACATTCCAACATTTTGGAACTGGGGTTGTATTTACCTGACTGGATATTTATTCATTTATAAAATTTTTTTTTTAAATACAAAACTCTGAAGGAGCTAATCCAAACTGCCAAGACATCTACACTATAGGAAAGCTTTTCTCGTTACACAGTAGTGTTCATCGTGTGCATTTGCATAAAGATAATTAGTTATAACAATGGAACTTCTCCATAATTGACTTGCTGTCAATATTTTTTTATTATATGCAAATCAGCAAAGATTATGATAACATCTGAAATGAAGGAGAAATGTCAGTTAATGCAGACATCCATTCTTTGTTTCCAAGATAATGAGGAGAATATTGATTATCAAATAAGTCACCAAAATGTACAAATATTATTCTTACAGTAAAAACTGACTCGGGTTTGAACAACTATCCCCGTTAAGTGTTTGGGTTAAGATGAGCACTTCTTTGGCCACTGTAGAAAATCTGCATGGAGTGAAACCCCCAGATTTGTGCAGGGTCAAAATATCCACTGTGGTTTCTTCTGATAACCATTTCCACAATGAGTTAAGCAACAAACTAAATGTCATTGTTGCCACTGACAATGCATGACAGCAGGTGTGGACTGTAACAGGACTGGGGTGTAATATTTCTTTGTCCTGGTGCAGAGAAGCTCTTCAGTTCAATTTCCCTTTAGCTCAGTGAAGACATAACAGAGGACTTCAAAGAAATTATTTTGGCTCAGTGACCAATGCAATAGCTGCTTGCACCACTGCAACACTGAAAAAATGGCAAGAGTCCTTAGAATTAAAATATTTTTCTAGATCTTTTCTTTTTTTATTAAACATAGCACATTTCAATAATATCAAAAAAATATTTAAACTGAAAAATAACCCCATGTACATCAAAGGCGAGGTAATGTTTCCTTTATGTATACTGTTAAATAGAGTATTTTACTGTCAGTATGAGTCCTAAGTTTCTAACGCTGATATGGGCACATGGATAAACATGGATAAATTGCCTTTTGCAAGGCTTTATGTGAGACTGCATCAAAGTTGAGACACAATATTAGATATGTCTCACAACATAATGCAATCTAGTGTAACACTACAAAGTGCAAACTGACAAAGCTCTCTGACAAACAGTCATAACCTCAAGACAAGCAGTTTGTTGCTTGACTGAACTACACAGCTGATGTTTGTGTCCATTTAATGCAGCGAGTAGCTTTATTATTTGGTTAAAGTTGTGAGGAACCCCAACTAGTTTCCCCAGTAGATGGAATAATGAAAGGAAAATTGACAGTGTAACCACTGACTGACCCATCAGAGTAATAATGAAAGAAAAAAAATCTCTGATGGGGTTACTTCTGTTTGTTTTACTGTGTGTGCATCAGTCGAATAAGTGTTCAGATGATTTTCGCATGTTAAAGATGTAACTGCCACATGCAAAAGTGCTTGACTGCAGGTCAGAAATGTACTGAAATGTCCTCAGATTTGTACTGTAATAAATGCACTTTCCATCACTGTCACTGTGTGCCTGCATGTGCTCGTTTACCACTTGATATCTTGTGCTGTCAAATCTAAGCTGTACCATTCCATCCCTCTCACCTATTCGGCATTCCCCCACAGACTCATGGGATTCTGCTCTCCTATGAATTGTGGGTGAGTGTGACTCAGCACTGCATGGCTTGTCTTTTTTCCCCTCACTTCAACATCCTTGAGCACTACTCAGTCAAGTATTCTCGGAGAACCCCTCAGTTTAGATTTAATGTGCAATTTAACCCTTGCTTCATAAGGAGCCTAAGGGAAGGAGAAACTCCAAAGTGTCTCTTTCTGGATGTAAAGCAACCATAGACACGTGAATCTCTCAAGTTTAATGAGGAGACTGAGATGATCAGGTCTCGTTATACAGAGACATGGGTAATATTCAGTCTGGCCTTTAATTATAGGGATTAAAAGAAATCCTTTTCTCCTTAGGAGTGCTTCTCCTTAAAATTCTTACTTTTCAGAGCACATGCATGGAAGTTAGGTGAGCACAGTGTCCATTAGGGCAACCCTATGTAGTACAACCATATGCATTTGTGCTGATTAAAAAGTAAATATACTAAATGAAACAGAAAACTCTGCTCCCTTGGATTGCAGAAATTCACATGCTATGGTGTAAAAGGTAAAATGAATTTTACCTTCTGATGATGAAGCATCAGAATTTATCAAAAGAGCTTCTAAAAAAAAAAAAGACTAATACTTGTGGGAGACAGCCTCATGAAATAGGCAGTTGCAATGTTTTAAGAACCATATTTTATATGGCTTGTATTAAATCTTATGATTTTTATTTAGTTTTTTTTTTAAATCTCATGCGAACGTCCTGATTTTGGATGGAAAAGCTGATGCCGTCAAACAAATCTCACTGCCTGGAAAGGACCGCATTAAATGATTTGCTGACTGGAGGAAAAACATCTCTAAAAAATTAGATAAGCTAGTTAAGAAAACATATATGTTTTGCATTTCTTCATCATATAAACACATTTCTTACATTTTGGAGACAAAATAAATGGGTAATCATTCATCATCAGCTTGTCAAATTAAGGGATACTGTGTAACCAAGCTCCATACATTCAGACTGCATTATACCTGGTACAGATCACAAGTCTAACACAGATTGATAATTGGTTAATCATGGAATAAGATCTATATTAATTGTCAATGGAAAATCAGCTTAAAGCCTTAAGACTTAAAATAATGATGCAAAACTAGGACGTTCCAATTTCCCAGTAAGACCAACATAAGTGCCGCCACGTTCATCATAACATGATGATTTAACTTCTATTTCCTTTTTTCTCATAGGCAATGGCAGCTGTCTTATTGTTCATTGACTGCCACTTGATTTTTGACATTTGTTCTTTGGTACAGTATAAGTCATGTTGGCCCCATATGTGAGAGCAGTCCAGCCAGCTCTGGCAGTGAAAGGAGCAAGAATGACGACAGCAGGTTTGTTGCTTTTTTAAAAATATTTGTCAGTCTGTGGGTCAAAGTGATCAGTTATTGGAAAGTATATAAACGATTTTAGTAGATGCCAATTTCTGAAGTTCTTACAGGAAACCTTAAAAGCCTGCAGTAAAATTTTTACAGTACCCTAACTCATGCTTCTCACCAGCCTACACATGTCCATTGTGACCTTGGTGTGGTAAAAATCTTTCTTGGGCAGAAACGTAGGAGTAATTTTGAGTGAAACAAGTCAGCCCAGAAGGCCGCATCATGGACAGTGACGTGACCTGCCTACTTCCTGCTGCAAGCTCTGTTTCCAATGCAAATGACTTCAAATTCACTTTCTAAGCTGTCGCCAAGAGGTTGGGGTGAATCCTCTTTGCCATATCATGACTTTTGAGACTTTGAGATTTTTATTTGCAATAATTGCAGCCAATTAGCAAGCCGTTCAGGAAGACAGTGTTTTAGGATGAATACAAACTAGTGGAAGTTTCTTAGGTAGAGGTCTAACTGGGTTTTATATTAAATACAGCAATAACTTCAATTGTAAGTATTTTTTTTTTTTTTTTTCAAAAACCATGTGTAAGAATCAGTGTTGGGTAACTTACTTTAAATTAGTAACTTAGTTACATTACTAGTTACTTCTATCAAAAGTAACTCAGTTACTTCAAGTTACTCGTTACTTTCAAAGTAACTAGTAACTAGCTTTTTACATCCAACACGAAAACTGCAGTCGTGGTGCTTTTGATTGTACTCAGAACTCGGAAATTCTGCCTTCCGAATAGGATGATGTAGGTAACACCAGACCGCAGATGAGCTGCATACAGGGCTGGACTGGGACAGAAAAATCGGCCCGGGCATTTTGACCGCCCCTCCCCCCTTCTTCCCAGCGCAAAGCACAAGGTTTGCATGCGGAGTGAAGCGGAAAAAAGTGTGAGACAGGGTGAGAGAAAGAGGGGAAAAAAACAACAAAAAAAACCCATGGCTCGTGATAAGGAGCCGACTCGCGTCGCGCCGTTTCGTTCGCGACAGACACATCACTACCAGATAGATTGCAGGTCATAACTAGTGATGTGCGATACCACTGATTTCTTTTCCGATCCAATACCAAGTAAAATTCAGGGTGGTATCGACGATACTGATCCGATACCGATACTTTGTACAAAAACTTTAATCTTTTATTGTATCTCAAATTATAGCATCATAATGATTACGGGACATCAGATTACTTGTTCTTATCACTTAATAATGCAGAGTTCATCACATAGAAATAAAAAAAAAAACTGAAGTTATGCGCTATTTGAGCATGTTGCCTGCCTGCAGCACTAAAGGACTCGGTGAAAGACATCTGTCTCGCCCTAGCAGCACCTGTCCCTGTCCACTACTCCTCTTCAGTTCGCCTCAACATACGCTCGTTATATTCTGTGATATGATTTACTCTGAGGTGTTTGACAAGGTCAGTGGTGTTGCCACAACACCTCACTTTCTTGCCACATGTATCGCAAACCACGTCTCGGCTGTTTGTGGAGGTAAAATACGTCAGCACATGACTCCAATTACGCTCAGCTATTGTTGTGAGTGCACATGCAAAGGGGCAGCGACACAAGCTGTGTCCCAAAACGTCGGCTGTATCCTTCGGAGGACCCGGCCTTCGCGGTCTACGTGGGCCGGGTCCTTCAAAGACCGAGAAGGCCGGAAGTGCGAGGCTGTGAAATGGGACGGTCTAGCCTTCAGATTTGCGTCACCGCTGTCTCGCTGGAGTTTAATAAACTCGGCCGTCTGCTCCTTGCTATTTAAAATAAAACAGGACACTGGCGTAAATTGTCGACCGTTTAACGTTTATTCAGCTGTGTGAAAATCCCGGAGGAACCCACCCGATGGATTAATAAAGTTTTATTTAATCTAATAATCTAATAACTTTGATCTCAGCCAAACCGATTTACTCCAGAACAAATAAAACACCGAAAAAAGGCAAACAATTACATTTTTAAGTTATCCGAGTGACTTATATATCATGTTTAACCTGAGTAGCGAAAGAGCGGGGGTCTGAAAACGATGAAGCCGGGAGTCCGCTGCTCTCGCCGGCTGGAGTGACCATTGAACCCCCCGGCTTGCTATCGAGCCGGTGGGTGACAGACGTCTCCGAAAACGTCGGCACACTTTTGCAAATATGCGATGTCTTGATAAACCAAGCAGATATTTGTAATTTACACCGCTACTTTCTCGCCTTAAAATATGTTAAAAGTTTATTTTGTGGCCCAGAAAGATTAATAAGAGTAATTTTAGAACTTAGTAGCAGCCGCCATTGTTGGCAGCTGAAATTTGGCTGGGCCGCGCTATGAATTCTGGGATATGGTGGGCCACGAAATACACACCCGACCCATCCTTCAAATTCGGGGAAATGAAGGACTCATTTGTCGGCTGCATTTGAAGGAGTCGACGAATTGGGACAGCCTTCGTCGCCTGGCTGTGACGTAATCGGCCTTCAAATGCGGCCTCCGGAGGATGCAGCCGACGTTTTGGGACACAGCTTCTGTTATACAGCTGTATTTCGCACATGACTATGGAAGGCGGAAGAGGAAGTAGTTCCTTCCAATGTAGACAATCCGAAAGACATAGTTTCTTTCCACTGTGTTCCTGTTAATGATAAACTACAATTTTACCCAAAATTATTAAAATATCGATATTTTAATGTGAGAATCGATTCTAGAACATAAATGACTGGTATCGGAGGAATCGATATTTCAGGATCGATCCGCACATCACTAGTCATAACTTCTTACCTGAAGTTCAGTTCACCTGACGCTCGGACCGGCGGCCACCTCGGGTCTCTGCTCCTCCTGCTTCCCTTTTCCCTCATCCACCTGCTGGCCTCCACCACTTGCTAATGTTACTGAATCTGTGGAAGCTCCGCGATAGCACACGAAGTAACGAGTAACGACCCTATCTAAATCCCAATAACGATTAACGCGTTCCTGATTTTGGCATAATAACTAGTTACCGTGCTCGTTACCACAATAATAACGTAGTTACTGTAACACGTTACTTAATAACGCGTTAGTCCCTACACTGGTAAGAATGCATTAAATTTAATTAAGATTCCCAAACTAACCTGTGATTTTTATTTTTTTTTTCCCCATCATTACATGTATCAAATTGCAATTATTTAAGGACACCTGAGCGTGTGACCATATGCCACAAGGCCCTGAACTGAGGCGGGGGCCTCAGTTCAGTTCCAACCCCGGACCCCTTGGTGTCCCCATGTACTCTTCCAACCTTCCCGTCTGAAAAATCTCCACTGTTCTATCAAATAAAGACAAAAATGTCCCAGGAAAAAATGTCTTAAAAGGACCATTATCAGCTGGGCATATCAGTATTGAGAAAATACTGCTATGCAGTTCATGGTCATACAAAGTAAAGTACATGCAGTAGGACTGATCAAGAACTATAGCTCTTATGGTCACTATAGTGAGGTGCCAGGATGACTCCTATTGTGGTGTGGTGTATTATTTCATGGCATTCATTTGCAGTTACAAAGATGTACAACTGCTGGCTCTTGTATAGAAATAAAAAAAAAACTGCAACACTATCAGCAAACACAATTAATTTTGTTCAACAATCAAAATTTTTTTTAACTAAACTTTCTTTCTTTTACACAGGCCAGTGACCTGGGCAGACTTTCTGAGGGAGAGTGGCATCTATATTTTGGCTGCACGGCCTAATAGTTCTGCCATGCACATCAGACTGCCTCTATAGTCCAGGATCCGCTACTGCATTCAGCAGAGGGAGTGAGAGATGGAGGATGTACCCCCTATAGTCTACAGTTGAGTGAGGGAGGATAGACATGCTTATAGAGTGACATGAGGATGGCAAGTGAGAGAACTGGATGAAGCAATGAGGTAGCAGATCAAGCCAGTGACAGAATCTCTCCTCCTCTGTATCACCTCAACACCACAACACTGACAATGCACGCTGACTGACACACCACAGACGCAAGTGACAGCAGCTGTCACAGGTCCCCACTCCAAAACCTGACAGCTTCCAACAAATGTGAAAGCTAGAACAAGTAAGACAACCCACTCACAACCTAATCAGCTGGTGATATTTCTGAAACTTTAAATGATCACGCACAGTCAGATGAGCACCTAGGATGATCACATGAGCCAACCTAGACTCTACAGCTCCATAAGACCCCTGGGTGGGCACATTAGGGTGTTGGGCTTCTACTCTTTCACATGTTCTTTCCTTTGGGCCCCAAAATGTCCTAATTATAACACCATGCAACTGAAATGGGATTGTGTTATGCACCATTAAAACTGTTAATCACGCCACACAGAAGCACATGCAAATTAATTTCTGGTAGTGTTTGATTTGTGGGAGGAGATTAACCACGCAGCTACATTAATGGAATATATACCAAACAACATTGAAAGCTATCTGCATACATTATAAGAGAACTGCTATATATACAGTATAAATTATCATGCATTTAAAAAGATGTATTTAGTCCTGTATCCTCTGATGTATCCTGTTTTCTCCATTTCACCCATGAATCTGTGTTCACGAAAATGCTAACTGTGAAAGGGAAAGAAAGCTAACCCTGTAAGTGACATGTATATACTGCCATAGTGCATTTTGGTATTATTCTCTCAGAGCTGCACTATAACAAGGTGTAAATGCCACTCCTCGTATTCTAATGTCATTATTTGCACTGTGGGAATGAGATGTAGTTGGACTATTGTTACATAATCACTGTACTGAAAGACTGAGATCTGCTGGAAAAGTTTGTCCTTTGCTAATATGCAGAAGCACTCTTTAAAAACTGCTATGGAAAACAAGATGAAATTATATAATGTAACAGATTACACGATAATTTTAAGGCACGCGATCCTGCCCCTGAATCACTAGAAACCTACTGTAATGAATAGGACATTATGTAGTGTTTATGCCATGTAATGGAGGTTTTATGCTGGGTTCTTTTGAAGTAAATAAAGTATGGTAATTAAATCAAATTGTGGTTTGAGGGATAATGTGCAGAGCTGAAATGCTTGCATAGTATTTGCCATATTGAGACTCTTTGTTTTCAAAGTATCAGCAAATATAATTAAAACTTTACAGATTTAGGGTTTTGTTTTTTTTTTTTTTCATTTTAAAACTCAAACCATATTAAATGGAATGGGCATTAGGCTCAAATCAAAGATCAAATATTAATTGGAAAAATTAATAAAAATAAACCTAAAATAAAACTGTATGACCATGTCTGACAGGAAGGTTACAGTAACCAGTGGTATACCGATGAGCATCAATGAATGCACAACATATCAAACCTTGACACAGACTGGCTACAGCGACAGAAGACCACACTGGTGCCACTCCTGTCAGCTAACAACTGGAAACTGGCTACAATTTGCAGTTTTGCTTAAATTGGACAATAGAAAATTGGAAAAGATGAGTCTTGATTTCTGCTGCCACATTTGGATGGTAGAATTTTTGGCATAAAAACATAAAACCAGGGATTTGTTCTGCCTTTTATCAATTGTTCAGGATGCATCTGGTAGTGTAATGGGGTGGGGTATTCTTTAAGCACAAATTGTGCCCCTTAATACCAACTGAGTATTGTTTAAAGCAGGGTTAGGCAACTCCAGGCCTCAAGTGCCGGTTTTAGATATCACCCTTTGTCAACACACCTGAATCAAATGATTAGTTCATTAACAGGCCTCTGGAGAACTTCAAGACATGTTGGAGGTAATTTAGCCATTTAAATCAGCCGCGTTGGATCAAGGACACATCTAAAACCTGCAGGACACCGCCACTTGAGACCTGGAGTTGCCTACCCCTGGTTTAAAGAATACTGCCTGCCTGTCCCTTTATAACAGTCTACCCTTCTTCTGATGGCCATTTGTAGCAGGATAACAAGCCATATTACAAAAGTCTATTCATCTCAGACTTGGTTTCTTGAAGATGACTGAGTTTATTGTACTCAAATGGCCTCCAGTTACCAGATTTCAATCCAATCCTTACCCAGAAGGAACATAGACCCTAACCACACAGATGTACAAACTGTTTTGGCTAAACACTACAAAAATGTGAACTTTCTGACCAGAGGCAAAAAATAAAAATCTGGACCAAATTTACACAAACATTAAAGAAGCATACAAGGCGTTGCCCTCTGTCTGTTGGATCACATTTCACTGGCAGTGACTCCATAATATAGAACTCTAATCTGTAGAATCAGTTCAGCTGTTAAAACTCTTCAGGTCTGGAGTGAGGAGATCACTTCACTACTACAGAACTGTTTTGAAAGTGCAGCTTGAAACAGCATCAGGAAATGAGTATAAATTCCATGACAAGCCTATTTCTCATTTTGAAATGGCCCTTTACTGGCACAGTTAAACACACTACATGCAAATCAAACTCAAAATTCTGTATTGTTCATAAGCTTCCAAATCATCCAAGGATTATCTAAAAAGGGGAAAAACTACTACCACTACTACTTTACCAATGTTGTATTAATGTTTGATTTGGAACTGGTAGCTTTCTCATTCTTTTAGTATAATGTAATGTGCGATGTGACATCTGGGATTTATCTGAAACCAGACCTATAATGACACAATGTTTGATCAACTCTTAGGGCCAGTGTAACTTATGCTAACTAGTTGCATTTGCTAAAAAAAAAAAACCCAACAATTTGCATGCTTCAGACACGTTTGCATCTGACAGCATCCATTGCTGTTGGTGAGAAATGAGACTGCTTTTGTTTGCTTCTGTGTGAAATTGAATAGCCATTGTTGTGCAATGGTAGAATGAAAAGCTTGACAAGCGTAACATAGCAATAGAGTAGCACTGAATTTACACTTGTTTAAAATTCACTTATCACTCTGTTTGATTGCCTCATGCACTCTTTTTCCAAGCAGCTGAAGCAGACAGCATGACGGGATAGAATTGCTGCAACATCAACAAAGCTATGACTGCGAAGATTACACATTTCATGGAGTATAAAGAGGCTTTCCCTGAAAACCTCAACCATAAAATCTCAATATACAGCATGGAGGTCAAGAAGGTAGAACATTCAGAAGTGGCCCTTCATGGAGTAGTTTGAAACTAAGTGTTGCTTTTAAGTGTATGACCACTGGAACTTTCACCTACACACAATTAAAATTAAAACAACACTCTCTCATACCTACAAGAGGTTATACCATCTTTGTGCTAAGCGACTTTCCATATATTGATTGAAAAGAGTATAATTTGCCTCAGAAAGTAAAGGTGGTAAAAATAGAAAAGGGAAAATATACAGTAAAATAGTTGTCGGACCCTATAGCTCCCCAGTTGCTTCCAGGCTTTTTACTTTTATCTGTTAGTAATAGAACAGAGTTCAGCAGTTACATCTACCAGATGTTAAACTGAAGGTCAGACTAACTGTTCAAACTAACTGTAGGTGACAAACACACAAGCAGTAGAAAGAGAGAAAAGGCAAAACGGAGAGCCAGCGAGCGTGGGAGTGAAATCATTTGGATGAGGATGTTATGTAATTGTTTCATAACAGATTCAATGATGATCTTCTTGACCAGGCTAATTGCTACATTAAATGCTGAGTCAAATGTGAAACTTGAGCTCTGAATTAATTCAAGGTTATCCCGCCCAAATAGCCTCACAAATTAATGTGCTAATGAGAAAGACTGTTTGAAGCCCCCTTGTGTGGACTTTGCATCATTTGGGATATTCAGCTTATGACTGAGTACTTTTTTTTTCTGCTGAAACAAAGGCTCCGAAAAATTAAGATTGTTGAAAAGTTGTTTGAAAAGAGCTGAAAGAAAAGCAGAAATTCTGACTTCACTTTCTTTTAAGCATGAAACAGCAACTCGAAGCAGTGAGTGGTATAAAAATATCTATTTCTCCTTTAATCAGTGTCATATTGAGTAGAAGCAGAAGAAGTATAAATAAATAAAAGTGTGCATTGTAGTGGTCTGCCCTGCTGCCTGTTCAGGGACTATCTTGCTTTTCACCCATTGTCAGTCAAGTTAAACTTTTCTTAGACCAAAACAAATGATGACAGGATGCATGGCCAATTTACCAATCAATTAATCCAAGAATGTAAAACATGCAAACTAAGCTATTACATCTTAGAAATCCAAACTGTTCTGTTTTATAGGGAGATGACTGTTTTTTGGGGTTTTTTTTTTTTGTATTTTCCATTTTTGTTATAGTTTCAATCAATAAAAATAACCAGTAATCGAATTCTGTCTACAGTAGATAAACCATGGCCTGTTCCTAAGTGCATTATGAAAAAAGTCAGTGAATTACATGTGAAGGGCTCTGTTGTCATAAGCATGGGAACTATCGTCACTTCCAAATTTTGCTTCCATAAATAAATAAATACATTTTGATGGTGCATTAATTTGTTCCTAACTGCCTCCAGCAACTGCACAGTTGACTTTTGTTTGATTTCAGTGTCCCCAGTAACCTCTATACTGTATTTATGATCTGTTTTTTTAAAGTACATCTTCAACAGAAAACAAATAATGTTGTTGGAACAGAGCTTTACCTTTCAGTTAATGATAGTGAGATGATTCTATGCCATCATGTTTGAATGTTAGCGCTTTAATAAAAGTAGTCTTTGCTTACTAGTCTACAAGTGTGCCAAATGTGTTATGCACAGATGTGAGCCTGTAAGAGTATCAAAGAAACAACCGTTTTTGGTTTTTTTTTTTCTTTTGAGTCATCTCTCCCCATGTGTGATCCAGAGGAGCTCTGTACAAAGGTTATCTGGCGTGTCCTACAAGGAGTGTAACAGGGCCAGCTGCTGGCAGAGGTGCTGTGATGCGGACGGCTGCTGTTGTGTGATGGCTTCACTCAGCAGGGATGAGTAATAGTAAACAAGTGTGGCAGTGCGGTCATAGCTCTGGGGAGGCAGAGCCAGAGGAGAGCTGCAGTAAAATGTCAGCACACAGTTTCTTCATGGAGTTCACAGACTGGTTTGAGTGCCAATGCAGGATTTCTAAATAGGCAGTGAGTTCCAGATTGGCAACTATTAGGTTTAATTTTTCTGGTGATAATGAGTGTCAGTGGCAATGCCTTATCGTAGAGTTTGATTTGAAGGTCATCTGCATACATGGGAATACAGACACAAGCCACTCCAGTCTCACTAAAAAACAAGACAAGACCTCAGTGGGGATACTTGCCATCCAACTCTATTTCTCCAATGCCATTTTTAGATCATCCTCCGCATGTAAGCAAATAATTCACATCCCACTTCCACCAGCACAGCCAACTGTTTCCTTGGAGCCAACTCAGTCTCTGCAACTGACATGAGCCAATTACAGTCGTCTGGTTCCAGGAAGTACAGCCATTGCTCTTTTTTCATTTTTCTTTTTTTTTTCTCTTGAGCTAATTTGATTCAATGTACTCAGTGAAAGTGTTGCATTTGTCCACTGCACAAAAATATGCATTTAAAATTTTGGCTCATGCTTTTTTTTGTTTTGTTTTGGCATCTCTAAAAAATAAAGTTGAAGAAAAAACAACAAAAGCTGGCTATAACAAGGCATAAGCTGTGAAGGGAAAAATTAAATCTCTGTAATTGAACACCCCATGTGGATCGACATCTGTGTGATGCAGTCAAGTGTGGCTGGCCATGGATGTAATTTGGGGCTGTGCCTGCTGTAACATGCGCAGATAACAGGGCCTTGTGAAAATGTAAAGCCAGCGAAATCCCACCTCCCCTCAGCTCAAACATCTCTACTGGACATTAAAAAAAAAACAGAGCCTTAGCTGCTCATTATGTGCCAAAAGGCTGCACAGCTTTCTCTGCCTCCTGTGTCTCGAGGATGCTGTTGTGCCATTGGGGGTGGACATCGTTAACTCTTTTAAATCTCTGTCAAACTTTGAGAAAAATGAGAGTTGATAAAGTCAGGGAATGTTGGTGAGGGGACAAACAAACATCAAATGATTTTTTTAAGCTTTTGCTGCAGTTTTGTGTGACTGCTAACGGGAGATACTGTAACAGAAATGTACCCCATGAGGTGCAATAACAACAGACAGGGAGCGAACACTAATAGCAAAAAGTATTGCATTTGCTGTTAAATGTTCCACTTGTATTGCCGAAGTAACAGAACATAAAAATGTGTAGTCAATAAAAATAATGACAATCCATTTGCTGTGTTACAAGAAGCAACACAGTGTGCTGTTACTGTATGACTTATAATAAATGCACTTTACTAAAGCTAAATCTGAATACTTTTTGATGTTATTAATTGCACCTTCTCTTTCCCTGCTTTTTCTTTTATTACCAGGCACACAGACACCACAGTACTGCTCAGGGTGCTTGCCACCACAGCAACCTAATGAGTTTTCACACTGTCCAACAGTTAGATCGGGCTGCCTTACAAGGACTGGTGATTTGCTGCTTCGTCTCTATCTCTTTATCTCTACAGGGCGTTGATACTTTAATCATCACAGAAGCATGGCTTTGAATTCAAACAATTATTTAGGTGACCATATTAGGCATTCTCACAGCTGGATCTGATTCCTCATATTACATTTGTGAAATGTGTTAAAGGCAATTATACCAAGGAACACATTCATAATAGATATCAGGGATAGGATAAAGCTGCTGTGTTTTTGTTATACCAGCAGTCTAAATTTTCCCAAAGCACTGTCACTGGCTGCAAGACATCATTAGCCTAACTGGTGGTATGAAACACAATGTATACGCATATCATATTTAGACCTATTAACATATTCTATCAGTATCTGCATCTATATTTATGTTTATGTATGGATTGGAGATTATGACACTGACAAAAAGACAGGAGGCAAAGCTGGACTTGGCAGAGTTGAAGATGATAAGATTTCCATTTGGAGTGACCAGAATGGAAAGGATTAGAAATGGGTACAGGGGTCCGTTCTTCGTACCTCGCTAAGTAAGTTAGCTGGATTTGATTGTTGACGATTTCGCGTGATCTTGGATCGTTCGGGGCCCTGTTTCAGAAAGCGGGTTTAGTGCAAACTCTGAGTAAGTACACCCTGAGTTAACGAAAACTCTGGGTTTTCGGTTTCACAAAGCGAGTTCAGATTAATTCTGAGTGAGTTACTATGACGACACACTCCGTGAAGCTAACCTGCCCCCTAGCAGGTTTACTGCAACTAACCCTGACTGTCCCCGCCTCTTTGTCGGAAACCTGACTGTAGGAAGTGTCAGACATGGCGTGCCCCTTCCTTGAAGAGCCAGTAGATGTTGGAGCCCAAATTCTCCGCAGAGCTCTCCGCCGGGAGAGAGTGGTTAGAGCGCGTTTGGACATTTTATCATTTCCTGATGATTTTCTGTGTGAACATTACAGTTTTTCAGCACAATCTATAATTCATTTGAATAACATCCTCAGGCCTAATATTGCTCATGTGACACATCGCGGACATTCTCTCAGTTCTGTACATATTATTTGTATTGCACTTCGTTTTTTTTGCAAACAGGAGCTTTCTGTATAATATTGGTGACGCTGAGCACGTTTCCAAGGCTACCGTCTGTCGGGCAGTCAGGAATGTTACAGTTGCACTGAAACGTCTCCTGTACTCGTTAGTGGTGTTCCCCGGTCACAGACCCACAAGATTCATCAAAGAGGGATTCCACAAAATTGCAGGTATCAGGACGAACAAAACCTAATCCATGATGTGGTGATACTTGAACTACTACTTACATGTTGTAGCTATTTTCAGGGTTCCCAGGCGTGATTGGCTGTATAGATGGCACCCACATTCCAATCATTGCACCCTCAGTAAATGAAGGGGACTATGTGAACAGGAAGTCTTTCCACAGCATCAATGTACAGGTACATAGTTCCCTGTAGCATTTCACACTAACAAGTGATGTCATTATAGTAATGGATGCTAATTTGTGTTCTCTGCACTGTGAAGATCATATGTGATGCTGCCAACATTATCACAAATGTGGAAGCCAAGTGGCCAGGCTCTGTTCATGACTCACGAATTTTTCGTGAATGTACACTGAGCACAAAATTTGGACATGGTGAGTTGAAAATACTTTAAAATATATAAAGACCAATTGCTACAGGGACATTTGAACTGAAGTGTATCCTTCTGTCTTAGGAGAGTTCACTGGCTACTTGCTTGGTGATAGGGGGTATCCATGTTTACCCTATTTGCTTACCCCTAACCCTGACCCTGAACCGGGCCCACAGCAGCGATATAATCTGGCTCATTGCAGGACAAGAGCCAGAGTTGAAATGACTATCGGAATGCTTAAGGCCCGGTTCCAGTGCCTTCAAAGACTCAGGGTCACCCCAGAAAGGGCATGTGACATTATTGTGGCATGTGTGATTCTTCACAACATTGCCACAATTAGAGGAGAACACTGTCCTTCTGAACCAAACATCAGCAGTGATCCAAACCATGAACATCCTGACCCTCCCACGGACATACAAGATGGAAGAGCAGTCAGAGACACCATATGTCACAATCATTTCCTTTGACCCATCACCTCAACATGTTGAAAGAAGAATAAACAGATTTTTTGTTCAACTGGCTTTATTGGTCGCCTGTATTTCCTGTACACAAAGTATTAATAAGTATATTATTATGTTGTTCAAACACTGAAATAATTCGTCCATCTCTGACCACTTCACCCACCCTTAACTGATGTTCCAGCAGTAAAATCTCAATCTTGGTTTTTTGGATCTGCTGCTTGAAGTGTTCCATTTCCAAGTCGCATTCTTTTATTTTCTTGATCAAATAGGTCTTGTACAGCTGCTTTACAGGGAGCTATTGAAACACAGAAAATAGCATTGACGTTCATAGTACATGCCTACTTAGGTTGGTTGTAAATCAGTGCTGAACATCTTACTGAGGAAAGGTTTGTTGGAGAAGTGGCTGGACCCTCTTCCTCTTCATTTCCATCATCACTCTGTTAGAGACATAGAAAGTCCATGGTTTTATTATAGTACCACATTTTATTCAATTGTTATATTTCCCATTGTAAGATGTAAACCTCATAAAGTGTCTCTGTTGCTTCCTCCTCTGTAACAGCTGTCAATGTTTCTTCATTATTTTCCTGTAGTAAAGAAATTAACAACATTGCTGTGCTACTGTAAACTCATATAATCTGTGGAGTATTAAGAGTACTCACAACTGCATGTTGGTCTGGCTCAACAGGAGGCTGCACCAGATGCAGTACACCATCACCATCAACTGATAGAATATGAGGTTTATACAGGTCACTTATAACTTACAAGGGACCAGATGGCAATTAACAAACATATACCAATCACCTTACACTTCATTGTCATTATGCTCTCAAAGACAACCAAGACTGAGGGAAGGCAAAATCAGTAGGAATATAACTTCACTACAAAATAATTCATTATGGTAAAGAGTTTATCAAATGAATGAGTAGCACTGCAAAGGTGACTGTGAAGAAAGGATGTATGCACATCATGTATTATTTTGAATTTACCTCTTATGTAGGCACTTGTGTCTTGCGGGGTTATTGACTCAGAGGATGTCCCCGCAGAGATGCCTTCAGCCACAGGGCGCCCACTGTTTTGGCTGAGGGCCAACTGCTCAGCCTCTGTGAGTGGTGGTGGTGGAGGACCCCCACCTGTTTTTCGGGCCTCTGCTTTTTTTCTGTTGGCTATAACGGGTCACATTTGAGCATACAGAGTAAGCAAATATGTACTTGTAATGTGCTCAGATAATTTCAATAAGTGCTTACAGAAAGAAAATTAATGTAGCCTCTAACTGCAATTGATTTACATAGGACAAACAGACCAAGCACTATGGCTCATAATACAATTACACCTTACCTGTTTGGACTATATTTTTATATTTCATTTTTACTTGCTGCCAGGAACGTTTGGGGCCTGTTGGGTTGCACCTGCGCTCACATCACGTCACAAAATAAAATGTATAAAATACAAAATAAAATAAAATATAATAAAATAACGTGTTAAATGGGTGGAAATCCCAAGATTAATGTTTAAATTAACACTCACGCATTGACTCTGTCGGCTATGTTTTGCCATGCATGCTCCCTTTCTTTTGCAGCTGAGGCTGTGTTACTTTTTTTCCGCAAAATTTGCATGTTATCGGCATATGCTGCCATCAGAATTTCGGCCTCAAGCGCTGTAAAATACATTGACCGCGCCTTCTTTCCCTCCGTCTCCATGGTGACTCGCTTAATCTGTGCTCCACTAATCAGGGCTTTATGTATCCTCGTGCGCGCGCTTAATTTGGGGTTAAAGCAACTCCGCGTTGATTGAACTAATTGTTATCAGCCTTTCTGAAACCGAATATTCCGAGTTGGACAGTTCGGGGTTACTCAACCCTGAGTATCATTTTTAACTCTGAGTTTTCTAAACCCGCTTTCTGAAACAGACCCCGGTTCTCCGAAACTCATCCGGGACTTGTTGTCATAGCAACAGATCCGTAAGCGTAAACCTGCTTGGGAGCAGGCTTACTTTATGTAAACAGGATTAGATCGCGGCCACTCAGGTATGTCCGCTTCATCTATACGAAAGCAACAGCGATATTTTTCCACTGTTTTTCCATAAATAAATATTATCAATGTAACTAAAGATAATGCAGTATTTGATTCTTTTATTGATTTCATACAGATACATACAGGTCATTTCCTTAAAAAAGGGAAATGTACTATTAATCATTCTATTTCATGTATTTGATTATTTCAGATGTAATTCATATTTTAGAGTAGTAATAGTAAATTACTTTGTGTAATCAAGATGAGAGACCACGGCTATTAAAGCGAAGGTGGATTTGTCGCAGCCATGTCCTGTCCGTTTGTACGCGAGCAACCCATTGCGGAAGGTGCAAGATTGATAAGGAGAGTTTTCAGAATTCAGCGTATATTGCGGGATAGACAGGATCCTTTAGCTCAGCGCGACAGTGTGCTCATAGAGAGATATCGATTTTCCCGTGAGGGTATTATTTACTTAACCAACTTGTTGACGAGGGGGTGCAGGACCACCACCTGTCTTTTTTTGCTCTGCCCTTTTCTTGGTTGCTGTTATAAACAAACAAACAGATTATTTCAGGGTCTCTTTTCAAGAGACTAAAAGCAATATAAGTGATAAATATTACCATTCTGTAGAATATTCTTATATTTCACTTTTACTTGTTCCCATGTTCTAGTGGGTCCTGTTGTGGCTCTAATGTGAAAGAGGATATAATGTAATATAATATAATATAATAAATTTACCCTACCGCCTACTGGTGTTGGCCAGAGGGGCCGATGGCGCGATATGGCAGCCTCGCTTCTGTCAGTCTGCCCCAGGGCAGCTGTGGCTACAACCGTAGCTTGCCTCCACCAGTGTGTGAATGTGAGAGTGAATGAATAGTGGCATTGTAAAGCGCTTTGGGTGCCTTGAAAAGCGCTATATAAATCCAATCCATTATTATTATTATTATTATTATTAAATTACTTACGAGTTTAATTTGTCAGCAACTTTCTGCCAGCCCTCTCTCCTTGCTTTTGCAGCCTTTGCAGTGTTCCCTTGTGTTTTAATTAAACTCTGAAACTCCTGAAATCCCTCAATCAAGAGTTCTTGCTCTGCTGCCGAAAAATACTGAGCGCGCTCCTTCGACATTTTCGCCGACCAATCAAAGGGTTGCCGATCAATGTTTCTACTATCGATGCGTAGCCCCTTTTAAGCCACCCAGTGATCTCACATTACTTCATCCAGCTGTACTAATCGTCAACAACAGGTGTGTTCGGGGAACCGGAATAGCGAGCTCAAAGTTGGCGCGATGACTTGATCTTGGATGTGTCATTTGATCTTGGATGTAGTAAGCGAGGTACGAAGAACGGACCCCAGCTCAGGGTTAGTCTGTGTTTGGATATGTGCACGGGAGGGATATGAGAATATAATAGGCAAATGATATTAAATATGCAGCTGCCAAGCCAGAGGAAAAGAGGAAGACCACAGAGAAGATTCATGGATGTAGTGAAGGTGACTATGCAGAGGGTTGTCGTATCAAAGGATGCCAGGGATAGGTCAAGTTGGAGGCAGGTAGTCTGCGGATCATCAAAGCTGAAAGAAGTGTTTTTCTATGGATTTGAAGGATTGCTATGTGCATTTTAAATATAGCAAATGTTGCACATTTGCATTAAACTGTATTAAAGAAAAAAAAAAAGTCTCATGCTTCTATTGGCTCATTAAACACAACTCTATATCCATTGTACTGACCCGCATTGCAGGCTACTTGACCCACTCTTCCATCTAGTGTTGAGTACGTGACATTACGTCTGTCATTATAGAGAATTAAATTGTAAAAGGTTATAATAGTCGAACATTAAACCAAAAGATTTATTATGGATAAGAGTAGTTTATGAGACAATAAACGACGGTAGTAGTGATGGATAATATTTTGCTTTTCACGTGCATTAATATTTTGCATTTGGATGAAGTGCGCATGCGCAACAGGGGCCGGATTCTGCTAGAAGGATCAAATGTTTTTGTTTTCGTGCGGGATGGAAGGTAGTTGACAGGTCGACATCGATATCTACGACGGCAAACGTTTCTCAGGTAAACAAAACAACCCTACGTTTCTTGTCGGTGTTTGTATTCATTAGTTGGTGTCACCTTTTAAGTCGAAGCAGATAGCATGTTTGGGCTACATATGCTAGTAGGTTACCCAATGTTAGCTTTAGTAACGCTGTATTTCATAGCTTCTATTTCATGTGTCTTACAACAGCCTCGTGTTTATTTAGTATAATTTAGAGTATGAGGCCACAGGAAGTTGGAATGGAGCTTAGACGTTAAGATGAGCTAACATAACCGCAGGCATGTCACAACCTTTGATGCTAGTATGTAAACACAGTGCTGATAAGAGCTAAACACGCTGCGCATACATGTACACACCTGTTTGACATCGTCTTCCATAAATATAATCATATAACCAAAAATAGCCAAGTTATTCTAAGGAAACTGAAATGAGAATGTTTTCATGTTGCAGGGTACTAGAATATTCCAGTAACACTCCCATTCAGTGGTATTTCCAAATACAGTTTCATACTTTTCCTAAAGTAAAATAAACTGGCAGATATCATAACAGTAAAACATCATTTGACTTTAAAACCTCCAGTGTCACTTGTGGGAGTGTTTCAGGTAGAGTTTTATTTCATTGTATAACATTATGAGGTCAATAATAAGTAATCCATTACTGTAACTATGGATTCTGCTGTTCTTTTAAAAAGGTTGTCTTACCTTTACTTGTGTGTACTGACAGAGCAGGCAGTGCAGATTCCATGATATTGTTCTATAAGTAAAAGAACAACAAAGTGTGGTCAGAGTGTTAGCTAGAAAATTGTTTTTGTTCTGTAATTGTATTTTTATATTGCAAATAACTGAGTGTAAGCTAAAAGTGTAAGGAACAGAGTTATATTTATAGGCCTATAAATGACCTGCAGTAATGTAAATGTATTCCAGAGAGAATGGTATACTCAAACAAATACACCCATCCTTTAGAGGAATTAGGTATCATGCTGAAAGACGTGTTTTATTTGGATCACATTTAAACTAACATAACAAGACAGTTGACACTGAAACATATACAAGATATCTGGTATTAACGTCCCAGGGATTGTTTTGGAGTCAATAAATGAACTCATAGTTGTTCAGTATGATACACTTAGAAATGGAAAAGTTGTAGTCTGCCCACATGATTCAGCTTGTTCTACTGCAGAAGTCACTATAAATAGCATTGGTACCTAAAAATGTCTCTTTTGAGAGTTGCAGGCCTAAAAAGCAACATTTTAACCAGTAAGCCTTTAGCAGTTATAAATAAATCTGTAAGGTGTTATGTAGTCTCTTCTGACTTTAAGGCTTTCTTTACACAGCTGAATCAACTCTACTTGCAGTGACCTTGTAACAGCCTGCAAGAAGACAAAGCCATGGGGAATACAAGCAGTGAGAGGGCTGCAATGGGCCACGGAGAGAAGGCGCAGCGGAGGGACAGCCGAGGTATCAAAGAGGGCGAGAGGCCAAAAATCCTCATGGATAGCCCAGAGGATGCTGATATTTTTCATGGAGAGGACATAAAGGTAAATTGGGCTGCTCTCTTGGAGGTGCATATCAGGTAGAATTTATAGCCTTCTTGGCCCTGTAGATCTCTTCAAACTCTAATCCTTGTTGATAAACAATATTCTTGTGTATGATGTGCATTTAAGGCACCCTTAGAGAAAGAGGAGTTCCTTGCTTGGCAGCAAGACTTAGAATCAGATGACAAAGCACCAACTCTGGAACGGCCGACAGTCTTTCGCTGGAAAGGAGATGGAAAGGAGGTCTACCTCTCTGGATCCTTCAACAACTGGGCCAACAAAATTCCCCTTATTAGAAGGTGAGAGCATGTTATAAATCTGAACATGTTTTTCAGGTTGAATTTCTGGCTGTTTATCTTTTGAGATTTAAACTCGAGTTTTAACAGATTTCTTTTATTCCTATTTGCATATGAGAAAGGTTTACTAGAACAAGCCAAGAAGGCAAATCTATGTATTATAGGTACATGTGAGTTCTTCTTCTTTGTAAATGGCTGGTTTAACTTACCTGTGTGCCAAATGTTTTCTTTTCTTTTGTTTGTGATCTATCAAAGTCAGAACACCTTTGTGGCAATTGTCGATCTACCTGAGGGGGAGCATCAGTACAAATTTTACGTGGATGGTCAGTGGACCCACGACCCAGCTGAGGTAAGCCGTTACTCTCACAGTCATTTATGACCTGTTGTCAAACAAGCATATTTTACTTTACTTACCTAGACCTCAACACAAAATCTGCAGCAGTTTCAGTTTTTAAAGGCACTGCCGCTCTGCCATTCCTGTAAAGTCTGGGTAGACACAAGCATATATTCACTAATGCATTAATATTATCATTACATTATGAGTAATAACTTGTGAGTGTATTAAGGCCACTAGTGTAGGTTATGATGAGCTGGCTTCATGACTGACTGCAGGCATGTATCTGAGTCACCTTATCTGATGTCATGCTTTAACAATAAACATCTTTTTTTCTCTCTTCAGAAATATAGTAACAAGTGTATAAAATATTAGCACACACATATGGTAATCAGGACAAATGGTGCAGTGGAGGGGCGTGACTAGAGGTAGAGTAGTCATGAGTGGACATTAGTTTAAGAGGCTTAAGTGGTTTGCTTGTTAAAGCAAACAGTGGCCTGCTATTATATAAATTATGTCTTTTTGGTCTATACTTTTGAGCTTTATTTGTGAGTTTTATTGTCTCCTGTTTCCTAACAGCCTGTTGTAACCAGTCAGCTAGGCACAGTCAACAATATCATTCAGGTAAAGAAGACTGACTTTGAGGTTTTTGATGCGCTAATGGTGGATTCGCAGAAATGCTCTGACATGTCAGGTGAGTGCTGACAGCCACTGTTTATCTGTGCTTTTTTTTAACATTTACTGATCCAGACTACATGTCTGGAAAGCAGGGGTATAAAAGTGTTCAAAAAGAATCTTCATTCATTTTAAAGACCAACTTTTTTTGTTCCTGCCTTTTTTAATGGATTTCAACATTGCTGTTAAAATCTATAGGTTTGAAAATAATTTAATGTTCTTGTCATACTGTTCCCCCCCCCCCCCCCCCCTCAGACCTTTCTAGCTCTCCTCCTGGGCCATATCATCAGGATGCTTATGTCCCTAAACAGGAAGAGAAGTTAAAATCTCCACCCATTCTTCCACCTCACCTTCTACAGGTCATCCTTAACAAAGACACTGGGATTTCTGTAAGTAGCTGTAATCTGAGATGAATTTGGCTTATTCCCACTTTCCCCTGCCTGCATTTCATAAAAATAGAATAGCCCTTTATTGTCATTGTACACGTACAACAAAATTGTGAAAAAAATGCATCCACAAGAATAAATAATACAGATCATTTATTTTAAATGTTGTTGTTTTGTTTGTCATTGTTTCAGTGTGACCCTGCACTGCTCCCAGAACCCAACCATGTCATGCTCAACCACCTCTATGCACTTTCCATTAAGGTAAGGTTTCAGGGTGACTTTTAAGATTTTTGTGTTTGATGTTTTTTGGCAGCGTGTGAGAAAACTTGATCAGCTTTGTAAGCATTTTAACAGAAAGTGTGCGCTGCTGCTGCTTGTGCTTTTAGCAAGCTTGCACGTTGTTGGCACAGCAGATTGAATCTGTGCAATGCCAAAAAGGCTGATAAATGGGACAGAAGAACAGATGAAGGACAGATAATTCTCCTTCTTTCAACTCTCTGACAGGAAAAAACAAACTTTACTTGCATTTCAAGATAGCCACAGCAAATGTCTGCATGTCAACAAAAAAAAGGAGTGGAAAACAACTATGTGTATTTTCCATTTCAGGTAGTGGGTGGTCAGATATTCACTTTTTTCCATTTGGTTTCTCTTGTAATGTAGTTAAGTAGTTGTACATGAAGCAGATAAAATGCTGCTGTATTTAACTTAAACACATTTTTGAATGACTTTATGTTCACTAGTGTGACCTGTGAGGAAAAACTTGCATTTTGGGGACAATCTAAGTGGCTCTGTTGAAACTTTACTAATTGTAATTTCTCATCTTCTTAATGACTGTTGATATATTAGTAATGCTGCTAAGTTACAATCTTGAATATGCATCACATTATTTCATTATGTCTTATGTCTGGTTGAGTAATCCGATTTAAAAAATACTTCTGTCCTTTAATAGGTTCTTTAAAACAAACTGTTCAGACAGTTCAATTCTAGAAATTGCAGTGCTTTTAATAGCTTAAAACTTAACTAACAAATAAACCCTTTCATTGTATTCATAAGATGTTGAAATCAAATGCAACAATAAATAGTACAGCAATGTCAAACAAAAATCAGGCATAATATAAAATAGCCTTTACTTGGTCTTCTTGGAAGTCTTTGTTACGTTAGGAGGCAAAAAAAAAAAAGTTCTGACAGTATTGCTTCTCCTGGATGAGGTAGTGTGTTTATGTGTGTGTTTTGTGCACCTCCATGTGTGTCTGTGTGTTTAAATGTGCTAGTGAATGAGTTACTGTGTGTGTCCGTAACCTTTAAAGGAGCATGTGGTGGCTGCAATGAAGAAAAGTGAGCATATCACCATTCTCAGAACTGAGGTTTGAGGCCACGTTTCCTGCTGCACAAACAGACATTCTGATAGTGTAGATGTTAATAATTAATGTTAATAGTTAATGTTTAGGATAATTCAGTCTGCAGCCTAACAGTCCCAGGTCAGTGACTCAGTGTTACTGGCCTGTGGAAAGAAAAAAGGAAAAAAAGCAAGCTTTTATTTTTATAAATTTCTTTTAAATATATAAAAAAATATATATATTTACCATATATATATCTGACACATTTCAATAGTAATACAATTTAATTGATATATTTTATTTATAATGTATATTATTAATCTAATGCTGCAAAATAATGTCACTTCATGTCAGAGCTTATTGAAGAGGTGGTTTGATGAAGGACTCTCACCATGGGCACCCATTCAAGTTTGTGAATGTGATAACTTGAGAAGAAGGTGACGCATCACCTTCAAATTGATGCCATAAGTGTATTTACTAAAAGTTTTCTGAACAGGACTTTCAGAAAACATGACCTCAACTTAAAGGTCAGAGGTCATGTTTTCTGAAAGTCCTGTTTGTAAGGGTGATATTTTCTATATTGTCATTTGTGCTTAGAAACATATAATCATTTATGCTTAGAAATATATAATCATCTGTGTGCTGATAAAAATCATATCCTTATTAGTAGAGCAGGGTGATATGACCAAAAATATTTATCACGATATACATTTGAAAATTTGCGATAACGATATAACTGACGATATAATTGACACTAGACAAAATACTTTACAACTCCACAACTTTATTAGTGCAAAAAACCCCATCAATGTATTTTCACTTAAACAAGCAGCTGTTTTTTATGTGCATTAAAGTTATATAAAAATGTAACAGTGTAAATTCCTCGCTGACAGTTTAACCAAAAGGCATTTCCAGTGGAAATTGGCCGACATATCTTCAGCATAACCATGTATAATATCCACAAAACTTAAAAAGAGGTTATACACATAATACGGTAATATTATGTCGAAGCGCAGTACGTATCACTCCGCGAGGCGCCTGACTACGATAGCCGTAATGCTCCGACAATCCATCAAGCGGTGCGGGTTCGTAGCTTAGCAAAGTCGTACTGAAACATTTGACAGATTTTTGAGCGCCGTGTACGACATAAAATCGTTTCGAGGTCAGTAAACACAACCAGAATTCATACATAAGGCACACGGGATTATAAGGGGCTCTGTTGATTTTCAGAAAAATCAAAGGATTGATTTTAAGTGTGCCGTATTTTCCAAACAACACGATAATAACGACGGCCCGCTAGCACGCTCTACTAAAAATAGTGCTTTGTTGTGTATCTGACGGACGAAAGCTAAACCAGTCCCACACCACTGAAGTTGCAGCATTTTTACAAACCAGTTCTGGTTCATCTGTTTCATTCAACGATCCGCTTTCGCTCTTCTCATTCTGCATCGCCGCCATGTGCGTATGTAAACATAGACACTGCGCATACGCGTTTTACCCATATTCTATCGCGATATTTCATTTTCCTATCGTTGCCCAAAATTACACCGGTATTACCGTGAACGGTATGATATAGCCCAGCCCTACTTATTAGGTCTGATAAGATTCTCTGTGCACTTGTTTACCATGAGATGAGAGGAAGCATACACACAGTTTAAGTTCATTAAAAGGTCGAATGTCTATGTATAGTATGGCTGGAAACACACCCACACACACAGATTACAGACACTGATGTTGTTCAGATATGCCTGCTTAAGAATGTCACGTGTATTTGTAATTGCATATTCATGAATGATTGCTTGCTGACAATAAAAAGGGCTCTAGCGAAGGAATCAGTTGAAGTTGGTTGAGTTCAGGTGAAGGAATCTTTTCCTCAACTTTGGCTGACTTCCCTCGCAAGCCACAAATACGGAGAGTACCTTCTTGCCTTGTTTGTCGTGCAGTTGTTGGTCTCGCGTTCCAGCGGGGTTTGTGCCAAGATAAACCCAACACTGTTAATACGAGAAACTTCAGAACAAGGTGACGTGGGATTTTGAAATCAATACCATAGATGTGTCTACCAGGAGGCTGGCGGTTGCCAGTATTTTCTTCTTTCATTTTTTTTTCTTTATGTACATTTATATGCGAGTCTGAACAGACTTGGGTGTGAACTGCAACTTGACTGGTAGGGGGAGGCCTGCAACCATGATGCTGCAATTCTGGTTTCATGTGTGTCTTAAAAAAGCCATAGCCCTACCAATTACAGTTTAACCATACTGGCTTATAGCATGGTGGAACTGTACATGGTAAGACTGATGCTACTGTTTCCATCCTAGTTGAAAGCATGCATTGTGTGAGGTTTTAAATCGACTTTTCCTGTGTGTTGTGTCTTTCTGTCACAGGACGGAGTGATGGTACTCAGTGCAACACATCGCTATAAGAAGAAATATGTCACCACCTTGCTTTATAAGCCCATCTGATGAAGCATTCTTTTCTATATTTGGAGCTGTTGTTAACTGTACACCGAGTGTACAAAATGCTAGCCACACTTTTTTCAAAAAAAATCTAGTGTATATTCCTTCCAGGTTTCACCAGTTAGATCCATTCTGACCAAAAGAAGCAGCCTTGAATAAGCACGAGGGAACAAATTAAGTTTGTAAAATGTTGACTTGATTCCCAGAAAAAAATTTGGACTGAGGGTTATAGTAATTGCTTTACAGTAATACACTAAAAGCAATACATACAAATAACAAATGATTCAGTTGGACAGCCACTTACTGAAAAACAGACAGAAAAGAGTTATTTTAAAGGAAGCCTGCTGTAAAAGGCAGTTTAAGTGATGATGCTGCTTTTCCCATGCAGTACATCACATCTGATTTTTGTGTCATATATCAGCGCAACTAACTAATAGCTGGATTGGATTGGTGGGTAAATGGGGTCACTGTGTTCACTTCAGTTCTGTGTTACTCTGTTTACTATAGGAATATTTAATACGTAACATAGACTATAGTAATTATATAGAACATCGTGGTTTTTGGGCACCTGTTTTGAAGCCTGATGTTGGGTACTTCAAGTATTATTTCTTTCTTTTCTTTTTTTTTTTTTTAAACTGGCAAACGAGTGGTGGTTGTGACACTTAGTCATTACATACACAACAGTGCTCTTACAGTAACCTGCTTTTTCCCTAGTTTTACCCTGAATGCGACTGCAGTTTCCAAAGTGAACATAATTTAGTATTACATAAGATGACTGAAAGCATAAACTCATTAGTAAAGTGTTTACAGTGGTCATAAGTCAGTAGAAAAGTTGGGTTATTTTACTTCCATAAAATCTGATTTCTTTTTTGCAATGAGTGGGCTTTTCCCGTGCTGGAAAGATTACAGGTTTAAAGCACTACTGCTTTTAATATACAATCTTTGGCCACCAACACCCACTAGCTTCATTTTAATAGCAAGAACTAACAAAGCATGCAGGGAGCCAGCAGTAAAGGGTAAGTGGAGGCAGTTCATGATTCCTACACCAGTAGGTTTGGTTTGTTTGCAGTGCTCTGTGTATTAGTTTTGATTTGGCAAAGTCAGCTGATGACAGAAAAGTGCAGTTCACGGTGCTGTCTGTGCCAGCTTGTCTTTTGGCATTTTGTTTGTTAACGTCACATGCTGCAAAGCTTTTAGTGCATTTTAATAAAATGAAAAGTTGTGCTCTAATTAATTTAAAAACAACTTCACAGTAAAGCAGCAAAGAGAAAAGTACAGCTTCTCTCACACTTTGCTAAAATGAAGGAAATGTGGTAAATTATTTTTCATTAATTTCTTAATGTTATATTTATTAGTTTATTAAATATTGTTAAGTACCAAAATGACTACTAATTTATATATACTATATAGTGCTAAGACAATTAAGGGAACACTTGAATGATTGTAACTATGATCTTTGCCGTGATTTTTTTGAATCCAGCCCCCGGAGGGTTAATGAGTTTGGTTTTTACTGATTGTTGTTAGGTTGTTTTGTTCTTAACAAACTACACAATGTATGTCAGTAAAGATTGTTTTACTTGAATACTTCATTCGTCAAGATCTAATGTGTAATGTAATTTTCCCCTTTTTATTTGGTACATTTTGGTTTTTCAAAGGTTGGAAGGGAATGATTAAGGCAAGTGCATATACAGTGGCATTGAGTGATGGTACCCATGTCTATATTGTGACTGAAAATACTGGCTCAGTAAATTCTTGTAACCTGCATGACAGTTATAGATTAACCTAAACATTATAAGAGGTTAGCAACTCTGAGATTATGCACACAATTTGTATTACCAGTTACAGTGCATCTCTTTAGTATGGTAATGTCACTCCATTCCCACTTAATCTGCCTCTATTTGTTCCAGTGACTGCCCTTTGCAGTGCTCAACTTTATCTTTTCTTAGCAGAATGTGGTAGAACATGAACACGTTTGTAATTAAAACAGACAAAAATGTAAGGACTCAAAATGATTACTAATGCTGAGAAAACCTCATTGAAAGACCTCAGATAAGTACGCGCTGCTTTTGTCTTTCTCGTGGCTGAGAAGACCACAGCGGCACAATCAAGAATGTAAATGTTGAGGTCAAAGAAAGACAAAATGCACTGTGGTAGCTTAACTGTTTTTGTGTTATGTTGTTGTTTATTTATTTAGCGATGATCACACTGAGCACATTAAATAAGTTTTGTTAACTATTCACCAATATATCTTTTTTTTCCTACATTTTTTATTTGTTTTGTTGTGAAAACTAGTCTTAGCTGTGGTTATGACCATTCCAGTCAAACGTTAGACAAGAGTTAAAAAAAAGAAAAAAAAAGAGAGAGAGAATAAGCCTTTAATTTAGGGCATGTACTCCAAATAAACTAATGTACGCATCTGTGTAGATTTATATAGGTGCCATCGCACACATCCTTCCTTCTTTTACTGATGTATTTTATCAAGCGTGACACCAGGTAGTTGCTCCCTACTGGTTTAGCTGATGTGGCATAGATCATTGTGAGCACAAGTTTCCTTCAAATAATGTTTCAGATCCATTATTTTGTTGATTTTAAACAACTGCTCCTGAAATTTGTGGTTATAATGTGTAAGCTTTTATGCTCTGTGTGTTGTGTTGATTTGATAGGGCGTCAAGGACTGAATTTTTTTTTTAAAGCTGTGTGAATTGAACCAACATCATTTTATTTTATAATTTTTGTGTCTGTGCATGATCACCATAAAAATATGACTGATTATTTTGATTTTGACGAAGTCACATTTGTTCATGTTAATTTAGCTGTCAGGACTGACATAAAGGTGATTGTGGGATGTTACCATGTTAGACATATAAATCCATTTCAGGTAGTCATTTTAATCATTGCAATTTGCAAACCTTTTAAGCACTTTTTTTCATTCTAAGAAAGGTATTTATTAAAGAATATGTTTTTAAAATTCATATATTGTCATGTTTAATTTATAACATGACTGCAGCCATTTTGATCATTAGAGCTGAACCTTCAGTAACTGACTGACCTTTGTGCAGTCATTACACAGTCATTATTTATAAAGTGCATATTGCATTCCAGTCATATTAGGGCCCCTGCAGAATTGGGAAAGTATTTTATTTGCCATTTTCAGAGGACACCTTACAGTCATACACCTGCATGGGGAATGACACTGAAAGCTGTTTTATACCTGTGTAAAATATCTGCAAAAACCTGTGTTCCAACCATATGGTACATTTTTAAAGTTTTAACATGAAATATTATATTCATCAACATCTACCCTTTAAATATATCCTAAAAATCCTATATGGCCCCTCTTCAAAAAATAAATACTGCTGTTATGAATTCTGAAACATGCTGTTTCCTGCTTTCTCCTCTACAGATTGTTCTGTTAATGCACTTTGCATTGAAACTCAGTGGTCTGTACATCATTTGTTATCTACTGTATGTCATGTTTTATTTTTTTATTTTATTTTATTTTTTACTTTATAATTGTTATGTAATTATTTTTAAAAAGTGTCTAATAAATAAGCATTTTACATTGGCTAGCTGTGACATTATCTTTCATACTATATGGGTAATAACTAGGGCTGGGTATCGTCACTGATTTCTAGAATCTTTTCGATTCAGATTCACAAGGTCCCGAATCGATTCGATCCATGATTCGATCGATTCGATTTGAATCGGGGAAATTTTTGACTCAGACAGTCAGAAATATTATAATTCTGATTACTTATCAGTACATATCTATATTTTTATATCTGTTAAAAGAAAGCTGACACTTGCGAGACTTTGTCAAAGGTGTAAGCATCACAGCAGATTCCTTTGTGTCGAAGTAACTGAGGGTAAAACACAGGAAAAACATGAAGGAGGTTTTCCTGGTCTGGGTTTTTATAGCAGATGACCTTAAAAATATTGTGGCGAGCTCAGACAAGGAGGAGACAGAGGTAACGTCTGGTCTTGCTTCCTGCAGTGTTAGCCATCGAGCACAGCCGTTTATTATCATTCAACAGATGAACACACAACGCTAACACAACTGCTCGGCGCAGCTCTAGCGTAACAACCAAAAAAGGCGCTCTCTTCACCCAGAAACACACAGTTGCAGAGAGAGAGCGTCACCTGTAACCATGGCAACATAACGCTGCCGCCTGGAACAACAGAACATAGCTGTCAAAACAAAACCCCAAACAGCCCTGACCCGCTACATAGCCCCCACCTAAGGGGTCAGTTGTCCCCGACAACCCCATTACCCAACACGAAGTCCTGCAAATGTCCATGTGTCTTATTTTGGCGCACCGACCGATCTCGACTGGCGAAGGAAGAGTCACTCGGATCAGAACATGGGGTGCCACCAGCATCCCCTGCCCCGGCGGCTGCTGGAGCGAGCGGTCGGTACGGTGAGAGTGTGACCCGGTACACCACTTCTGTTAGACGCTCCACGACCTCCGCTGGCCCTTGCCAGTGACTGCAGAGCTTGGGGGACACTCCTCTCTTGTGAACCGGGCAGTACACCCAAACCTTGTCGCCAGGCACGAAAGCTCCCCCTCGGCACCTGGTGTCGCAGGCTCCTTTCAGTCGAACTCCGGCGCTGGCCTGGGGGGTGTGGTCATAAACCTCCCACGGCCGCTCCCTCCACCTCCTGTAGCAGTCCATGGCCACCAACACACCACGCCGGTTCCCTGCCTCGGTGATGGGGAGAGGCCCTAGGACGTCTACTCCCACTCTCTCCATCGGGCCCCCCGCCTGGTGCTGCTGCAGGGGGGCAGTGGAGTGTTGAGTGGGGCCCTTCCGGGCCGCGCAGGTGTCACAGCAGTGCACATGAAGTTCCACATCCCGTCGACAACCAGGCCAGTAGAACCATCCCCTGAGACGGCGGAGAGTTTTGGCATTCCCATAGTGGCCAGTCCCCACCGAGCCGTGGACAAGCTCGAGCACCTGCGACCGCCGCAACCGAGGCACCAACAGCTGCAGGAGACCCTTGCCCTGACCGGGGGCCCACCATCTCCGGTATAGGAGGCCGTCGTGGGTCTCCAGATTGTTGTACTGGGAGTAGTAGGCCTTCACTTCGGGCCCCTGTCCTGACACCCCCGTCCAGCCTGGGCGTTGCGCCGCCTCCAGCCAGGCCCCCACCTGAACCAATGTCGCGTCAGCCTCCTGCTCCCGCTTCAGCTGCTGCGTGGTCAACGGGAGCCATCCCCCTCCGCTGGCTGTGGCCTGAGCAGTAGCCACGCCCAGTGCCTCCTGGGCCCGCTCCTCCTGTCGTTTCGAGGGGGGCAGCTGGTGTGGGTGCAGACGGATGGGTTGAGCAGAGCCGATGTCGATGGTGCGCTGAACCAGCCGCGTCTGCCTGCAGTCTTCGTCACTAGCGGCAATGATGTCCACATTCTCGTCCAGGAGGCACCTCAACCGCTGCCGCTGGTCAACGGTGAGACCTACGCTGCTGCGCTGCCACAGGTCATCAGCAGCTTGGGTTGTCTCGGTCGAGGGAGGTTTGTCGGGCCTAGAGGCTGGGGCTGAGGCGAGTAGAGATGGCCCAGTGCCACCGGCGTCCGAAGTCTGTTGAGCGGCAGCTGCCTGAAGCCCGGCTTGTCGGTCTCTGGTCCCCTCCGTTCCCTGCTTTTGACCGCACTGGAGGGCCAGAGTCTCTGTACCAAGAATGATAGCCAGCTTCGCGGTGTCAATGCCGGCCCCCCAGCGGGTCAGCAGATCAAGGCCGATGATGCACTGGTCTTGGATGTCATCGAGCCAGAAGTCGTGCACCAGCTCCAGATCCTTCACTCGGATCCGCAACGGTTTCTTCCCCCGCATGTCAGTTCTCTCCCCTGTCACCGTCATCAGCTGGGTGTCGGTGGGCGACCAACCCATCACAAGCGGCCCGGACGTTCCAGGGAGCACACCAGGTCGTATTAGGGAAATGGTAGACCCCGTGTCCACCAGGGCCTGGCAGGGCTGGTCCTCAACACAGCAGCTCAGGTAGAGTCCCTTGACTCTACGCTAACACAACCGCTTGGCGCAGCTCTAGCGTAACAACCAAAAAAGACGCTCTCTCCACCCAGAAACACACGGTTGCAGAGAGAAAGCATCACCTGTAACCATGGCAACATAACGCTGCCGCCTGGAACAACAGAACATAGCTGTCAAAACAAAAACCCAAACAGCCCTGACCCGCTACAATATTGTGCAATAGATCAAAAACAAAGTGAAGCAGAGCAAAGTTACAGAGGTTTGATTAGAGGCACACGTAAGCATTTTGCATAAAAAGTTTAAATTTGTTCAGTATTGAACAGCAGAAATGAGGCTTTCTTGTTGGAAGTAAGTAAAAAAAACAAAAAAAAAAACAGCGGCCAACACCGTAGACTGATGGGTAAGAAGTAGGGGTGGGTTTTGATTATCGATTTAGAGAGAGAGCTCTACATAAAGTGTGATTTTTATCGTGGTGGAAGCAAAACAGCAAAAGTAAGAGGAAATACGTGACAATGTTTATGTAAAGCGAAATGTGAAGCGTAATTTGGATGGTCTTTGGCTGCTGGTTCAGTCAATATTGTTTGGAGAGAGAGAAAACCTGCAGCTTCAGAATCTAGCGCAAAAAAGACGTAAACACAAAGCACCTGCCGACGCTTCAAAAGCTGTCTGCTTTCAGCCCCGACGGCGTTTCCATGTCCGTGCCGTCGGGTGAGAAAGGCGACATCTCACTGATTCGGATGCGTTGGGTCCGCGTTTTGTGTTTACGTCTTTGTGCAGAATCCGTGTTCCTGCTCTCATTTACTGTTTTATACGGTGGCCCTGAGAGGCCAAATGGACTGCAACTTCAGAAAACACCAGCAATAAGAAAAACGCTGCAAAAGCACACAAAACACAACGGAAATAAGGAAAACGACAATGGAAATAGGAAAAAATACAACGGATATAGGAAAAACGACAACGGAAATAGGAAAAAACACAACGGAAGTGTTTCTGGGGAGACAAAAACCCGATGGACCAGTTGCAGGAACCCAAAACATGGTAGGCGTGTTTTATCATGATTCATATAATACTGATGACGGATTTTAGGCTAATAGTTAGGGCTAACACACTTACCTCTCATATTTCCTCACAAAACCGATAGATCCTCCACTTCTTCTAAGTGTCTCCCAGAGCTCCGGGGGATGACGTCACACAGGTCCTCCCCCATTTTGGCAGCAATCGGCTGACTGCCACGGTGAAGGAGGCTAACCATGGTCAATAACTGTTGCGCTCCAGGTTGTACAAATAGATGAAGAAAAAAGAAAGGTCCGTCGTTTTAGCGCATTCCCAAAGATGCGGAAAGGCGAGCTAAATTGATTAGCGCTATTAAAAGAGCCAGGAGTAAGCAAAACAAGACGGAAAGATGGGACTCCAGCCGTCGGATTCCGCTTGTGCAGCGATCATTTCATATCGGGTAAGTTACCAAATACAAGCTTTCTAACATAAAAATTTTCATTATTTACTAGACTATCATTGTGGTTTCTGATGAGTGCAAAACCACATAGTTGCATGCATCGTGGCCTTTCTGTCGTGCTTTCTAAGTTAGCAAGCTCTAAAGTAGAAATACTGAAATGTTTATGTTTATTTTTTAGGCAGAAAGAGCGATAATCCATTGAGTCCGGACTTTATTCCATCTTTTTTCAACTACGTTCTATCTCCAGAGAAGAGAAGAAAAATAAGACTGGATGTGTTCAACAGAAGACAGAAAGCAAAGCTACAATGGATAGAGCAAACAGAGATTGACAGACCACGTGACTTTCGAGCATTGCATTGTGGGTATGAGTGGCAGCAAAATCAAAACACTGCATCAAGTGCTAGCATTTCCAGCACCGGTAATCATTAATTCTGCATCTTTAATCCCTACTTGCATTTTATTTGCCCCAAAAACAGTTATGTACAAAATGACGGAGAACACGGCAGGTCTGTACAAAGACAGACTTGACAAAAAGAAAAAAAAAAAAAGTACGAGGAAAAAAATCAAAGGAGTGAAACAGTTAGACCCATACTAGCATACAGAGTGGACTAAGGACGTTAGCGTGCTGAACAACTTTCATCACGGACATATTTATTATTATTATATGGTCCCAAGTGTGAGTGCATACACTCACAAAATGTTTAGTAACTTCAGATCCCTGCAACAAGCCCAGGTCCAGTTTACTTTGGTGATTTGGACTATTCCATTTCACAGCTGTTGTTAAGTTTTTTTTTCTTTATCTCCTGTACAGGCCAACGCAATCTATTTGTCATTTCAGGTTGTAGTATTACACAATATGTTCAGCTGTAATAGAAATAAGTGTTTCGTAATTCATTCAATTTATTGTCTTTATTTATAACTGGCATTACTGTTTCATTCTATTATAGAATCTCACAAGAAAGAGGCAAAATTGTATTCCATTATGCTTTATTAGCTGCTTTGGTGAATCTGTGGTGCCCTTCCAGTGATGTAAATGAAAATGATGTGACTGATGTGCTCAACCAACAAATACACATTATAACTCTCACTTTGTTTCCTTATTGTGACTTGACTTTTGAAGGGAAAGCTTTCTTACTTACAGATATCAGAATAAGAGAATAGCAGACGTCACCTGGGCTCACTATTTTTTGTTCTTCACATCCATCTCAAATGATTTCTACTAACCACGTTTCATATTCCTGATTAACAGATACAGATCAGAACCAAAATCAGAAAAAAGTTTTATTGCCTGTGTCAGTGAACAAAAATCTACAAACTAGCCACTTGCTTCAGTGGTAAGGTGCAATATAAAACACTGAATTATATAAATAACAAAAATAGCATTAATTTAGAATTTTAATTTAGGGTTTGATGATCTTCCCCTCTTGTGTGCGACATTGGGAGAGGTTGTGATACAGTTGGTCTTGCTCAGCAGCAGTCAGAGGTGGGAGAGGTGGGAAAGCTCAGAGGCCAGGATGATCTTTTGCAGATTTCTCTTTTTTATTTTGTTTAGAGTTGTTAAAAATTATGTCCTTGCATTGCTGATACTCCACTTTCTTTAAAGACTCCTCACTTAGGATGACCCACTTGCACTTCTTAGATGTAACAGCTATCTCTTCTTTTTTTTTCCACTGGTATGCTGCCATGTGCTGAACAACACAGCTGACATATGTGAGCAGCTCTCACCAAGGCCAGCTGTGCAGTTACAGTGTGCTCCCAAGACAACCCCGTCTTTTCTCACTACTACCCATGGCTTCAACTGTGGGTCATTTAGCCTTTGGGAATGTTGAACCTATAAATACAATTACAAATGTTAACAATCTTGGTTAAGTACACCAAAAACACAAAATAGCTACTGACAACCAGACGCGTTTTAGCAAAGCTAATGTAAACAAAGGACAACGCTAACAATGCTAACGTTACACTGCCTGGGATAATATGACACTTACCTTTCCAGTGATGATGAAGAATTTTTTTTGCTTGAAGATTCCACAGCCGAATGTTTGTTACAAAGCCAGATTGGGTCCATTTGTAACCCTCCAGGCTTTTGTAGGCTTTTAAAGAGTCCCCCGAGTAGCGCGATGGGAAGTTTATAAGGTAGTTATGTATGTCCGGATAGCATAGATCTGGGATGCTGAAATACTTTTGAAAAGCACGCCAGGAGCATTATACGGGTCGGTAATATTTAACCTATTTTTTTTTTTTTTTGATATACAGCTCGATGTCATGCGAATTAAAGTGGGATGAATACTCCGATGGCTGAAAAGTTTCTGCAGTGCCGCTTACGGTGGCGCTGTTCATGTTGCTGCCAAAATGGTCACCTGACAGCTGGTAGTCACGTGGGGTCCGGAGCTTATTTTGCTTCCTGCAACTGGTCTGTCAGATCTTTTTTCCTATTTCCGTTGTCGTTTTTCCTATATCCGTTGTGTTTTTTCCTATTTCTGTTGTTGTTTTTCTTATTTCCGTTGTGTTTTGTGTGCTTTTGCAGCGTTTTTCTTATTGCTGGTGTTTTCTGAAGTTGCAGTCCATTTGGCCTCTCAGGGCCACCATAGTTTTAGTTGTTTTGTGGTTGTAGAGATTTTGTGAGGTTTAACCTGAGATTCTGGCGTTTCAGGCAAAATAAATGTATATTTAAAAATCGATTCTGGATTTTAATGAATCGATATCACGTTATCCAAGCCAGAATCTATTTTAATCAATAAATTGATGATCAAAACCCACCCCTAGTAATAACTATCTGAAAGATGGGTGGAAACAAGCTTTGCTGATTATGAAATTATGCATTTTCTAAACTGCAATCTTGTGTGCATCAAATGAACCTTGGTTATACAGTACTGTGCAAGTCTTGAGGCTTTATAGTTTTCTTGGAAAAAGGGAAATAGGTGGAAATAGATTATTAAAATCTGCAAACACAAATGCAAATATAATAGATATAGCAAAAGCAGAGTTTGTACTGTTCTAGCAAGCTTGAAAGTCAGTATTTGATCTGACCACTTTTATTCTTCAATACACCGCCTGAACTCTCTTCGGGAAACTTTCTCTTAATTACCTTTTGTTTTGTTTTCTGTCAAGATGAACCCACACTGCTCGAAGAATTTTCCTGAAGGAAAACGCAGCGTTTTCAAGACGCTCTGGAAAATGCATACATTCGAAGACGGTGCTTATGCGTCACAGTGTGGACAGCGAAAACTGAGACTTTTGAAAACGATGACGCATGTTAGTCATATGATGCAGTCATGTGACCAATTTAACAAAGATAGCAGAGGGCATTATACAGCAGTTGTTTTGTTTGCTCTCAATTTTGACAGCCCTATTAAAGATCAATATCAGTTTGTACATGCTTCAGATAGCTTTTCTTCAAATTCTTTAATTCTCACTCACTTTTGCAACTTTGTACTTTTGTGTTACTCGCAGCAACAACTCCACCTCATTGTTAGCCCATTTAAAAAACTCGGTGCATTTACCAGAAAGTAAATAAACGGCAGACAGAAATGAGGCAGGCCGAATCTTCTTGCGTTTCACTCATGCGCAGTACTGGAATATAAGCGTTTTCGGCCGTTTCAATGTGGACGCACAACTCCGCGAAAATGACTGAAAACGCGAGTGTGGACGCGGAGCATTTTCAGACAAAAATGCCGTTTTCACATCTATCAGGGCTAGTGTGGACGTAGCCTTAAGGGATGATTTTGACTGAGTCATAGGTCAGTGTTAAGTAGCTTAACAACCAATAAAAACATTCCTCTCAAAATGATCAGGTACAAGGACTAGACTGAAAATGAGTGACAATGCAACCATTCTCCAAAGAAAATATTGGAAAGACCTTCAGAAAGTCAAGAGAGTGCTCAAGACCACTTTAAAAAAATCTCCTTGGAAAAAAATATGAAAATTTGGGGCATGGCTCAAGACTTTTTTCACAGTACTGTATTTCATTTCCTCCTTTGGTAATAGTAATATGAACAATTAACTGGTTCATAGAGTCATAGTTATGTACATCAATGTACTTCTTTCGTTAGAAATGTCCCTTTAATTTGGCATACCCAAGCCTTTTGACCCATGAGCCCTGCGTGAAAAAAGCTCAGAAAGCTTATTTTCAATAACAAAAAATCATATTTTGGAAAACATTTATCCTGCACAAATAGTACAACATACAAATCCAGGGGTAAATATACCAGATGTTATCAATTATCAGTACTTGTAGAAGAATGTTATGGTAAAAGTATGACAACCTACATACAACCCACAAGTATTTGCTGATATTATAGTGCCTGAGCATTATAACAGACTGCGTCATTTCTGCTGACTAATATTTTAAACAATTAATGGACTTGAACAAAGATCCAGTAATTACCCAGTAAACAAAACCAAACGTTTCACTAATATTCTAATCCTAACTCAGAAATTTACAAAAAAACAAAAACATGATTACTTAACAGAAGCAACCATTAACACATCTACAGAAATCTGAACACAAGTTCCCCGAGTGTGAGAACGATTATCCTTTTTTGCATATGTTGGTTCTTGATTCTAAGAGTCTATGTGACCCTGTGTAGTATGAACAGCTGACAGACAAGGTTCCATACCTGATATATAAACAGGCCTGAACATAAGTGGGAGCTACTCTGGGATTAAACTTCAAGATGAATGCCCTCCAGACTGCATTTTTCTTTGCTCTAGGCCTCTGTATTGGTGAGTACAGCATGTCTGTTGCTGTTAAACTATACATATCATGAATAGAAACACATCCCATTAGGGTATAAATCATAGTTCTATCCTGTGCTTGTGCTTCAGCCCAGTCCTTAGACTACAAGGCACTCAACCAGTTCAGAAATATGATCCTGTGTGTAATGCCTGATAGCTGGCCTGCTCTTGACTATGCTGATTATGGCTGTTATTGTGGAATGGGGGGCTCTGGCACACCCGTGGATGATCTGGATAGGTAATGGGTTAGCCATTCTACTTAACACATACCCCAAAAGAGTTTTTTTTTTCTCAGTAATCACCATTATTCATGTTTTGACTTGTAGGTGCTGCCAGGTGCATGACCAGTGTTACACTGATGCTATGCAGCACCCTGAATGCTGGCCCATCCTGGACAATCCTTACACTGAGTTCTATGACTATAATTGTGATGACCAAAATAAAAAGATCACCTGTGGCAGTGAGTACTCAAAAAAGCTGATTGGCATTTAACTTTATAGTAGCACTTGTTGGCCTTCTGGTTATTGCAAAGTGAATTTTGAGCTCTTTATTTTCTCTTCTTCAGACAATAACAATGAATGTGAGATGTTCATCTGTGAGTGTGACAGAAAGGCTGCTGAGTGTTTTGCAAGGTCTTCTTGGAATCCTGAGCATGAGCACCTTCCCAGTGACCAGTGTCAATAAGACCTCTGCAAACAACTATATTGAACCAAGAATTCAATCTTTCAGATATGTTTATCCTTTTAAAAGTGATGTAACGCTCTTTCAGTGTAGAAATATTGTGATGGTTAACATGGGTAATGTGATTTAGTATAGAGCAGCCTATAACCATCCATAGCTTCCTACATTCACTAAATTGCTTATCTTGGATTGTAGTTGTGATCCTGCATTGTTTCCTCTGTTATATGACATTTGCCAAAGTATAATCTTTAAAGATTATTGCCAATAGAGGGCACTCTGCTCTACTTGTTTCCTTTTGTGACCAACAAGAAAACATTGAAAGGATATTATTGACATGGATTAATTTGATATTTGGTCTGTGTTGGCTGGATTCAGTATAATATCTGTAACAGTCTCATTTTGTAACACCAAACTTAAACTAATAAAAACTGAACAGTGAAGTGAAGTAGATCTCAAAAAGCAACACCTCTCAACAAATATAAAGATCATTTGGAGAATGGTTGATGTCAATTGTTTCACATAAAAATTCATTGACATCTATCATTCTTGAAAGGCTTACAAAACCATTGCTAAGGCTTTGAGACTTCAGTGAACCACGGTGAGAGGTGGGACCTAATATCCATAAATAGAGAAAACTTGGAACAGTGATCAAACTTCACAGGATTGGCTGACCTACCAATATTACCCTAAGAACGCATGGACTAGTCATCCAGGAGGTTAAGTTAAGGCTAGAGTCATCCTCATCCTAGCATCCTTTATTCTATTGCATTGGCACATCGAACTGGTTGCCAATGCAATTAGGTTTAGCGGGCAATTACTTTTTTACATTGTGCCAGACAAGTTTGGAAAGCTTTTTTTCTTATAATATATTAAATCATATTTTAAAATTTTCATTCTGTATTTGCTCAAGTGGTCTTTTTCTGATAGAAAAATTGGTTTAATGACCTGTAACATGTAAGTCTGCCAAATTTGCATTAAAACAAAACACACAAATTGGCAAAGGAAGCTTTTTCATAGCACTGCTTTCACAGCGTTTTTATTTATTTAAAAATAAGATACTTTGCATCAAGCACTATAATGTAGCATTTGTAACATATACAAATACACATGATATACAAAATATACAAATAATTCCACTAAGACTTACATCTAGTCGTTTTGTGTACTATTATGTCTGTGAAGGTTCTCAGTCATCCAGGTCATCGTAGTCAAAGGAGCTTGCAAAGAAAAGCGTCTGGACTTCTTTAAGTTGCTTGAAGACGTTTCACCTCTCATCAGAGAAGCTTCTTCAGTTCTAAGGTCAAATGGTGGGGAGTCCCAGATTTAAACCTAGTGGGAGTATCCCCCCACAGAGGGACAAAAGGACCCCCTGATGATCCTCTAATCGCCTGAGCCAAGGTGTGAAACTGGGTGTGGGTCCCAATCAGCCAGGGTTTCGGGTTTTGTTCCCTCTAAGCCTGAAGGGAAAAAGAAGGAACACATGCATATAAAGGAAGCACTCAAAACGTGCGGTTATCCTAAATGGGTGTTCTTAAAGTCAGCAAAGAGGCACAGAAAAGAAGATCAGACACCAGTGAGGGAGGATAAGAAGGACAGATGCAACAACATTGTCATCCCCTATGTAGCCGGTGTATCAGAAAAACTCAGGAGAGTTTTCTCCAAGCACGACATCCCGGTGCATTTCAGACCCAGCAACACGCTCAGACAAAAACTGGTTCACCCGAAAGACAAAACTCCAAAACACAGACTTAACAATGTGGTGTATGCTGTACAGTGCAGCGAGGAATGCCCAGACCTCTACATTGGAGAGACCAAACAGCCACTTCACAAGCGCATTGCACAACATAGAAGAGCCACCTCCACAGGACAAGACTCAGCAGTCCATCTGCATCTTAAGGACAAAGGTCACTCTTTCGAGGATGTCAATGTTCACATTTTGGATAGAGAGGACAGATGGTGTGAAAGAAGCCATCTATGTCCACTGTGAGCGACCATCTTTGAACAGAGGCGGTGGTTTTCGACACCAACTCTCTGCCATCTATAATCCAGTTTTGAGTACCCTCCCCAGACGCCTTAACGCCCACTCACACCCTGGGCCATCTGACCTCAGGAATTCGCCTGATAAGGTGGTGCCAGGTTTCACAATGAGCTCACCCGAAACTCTGGCTGATTGGGACCCACACCCAGTTTCACACCTTGGCTCAGGCGATTAGAAGATCATCAGGGGGTCCTTTTGTCCCTCTGTGGGGGGATATTCCCACTAGGTTTATATCTGGGACTCTCCACCATTTGACCTTAGAACTGAAGAAGCTTCTCGGATGAGAGGTGAAACGTCTTCAAGCAACTTAAAGAAGTCTAGACGCTTTTCTTTGCAAGCTCCTTTGACTGTGTACTATTATCATCAACTATATCAACTATAATCATTTAATCTTGAAAGAAAAAAAAAATTGTTTGCCTTTCATTGTTGCAACTCTTTGGGTGACCCATTTTTCTGGATTGACTGAATGTGACTGTTATAGATATAGACCAATGACTGTAGAAAACATGGACAACGCGACCGCACCTCCTCCCACAATGGTAGGAGGTGCGGTCACGTGCAGAATCAAAATTATGGAATTAGGGATTATGGACATAAATCAGCGTGATGAGAACTATTGATAACAAAAGAAAGAGTCTTTGCAAAAAATTTATCTGAGGAGAATTAATTAATTTTAGTCTGACCCCAGTCCCATCCGATAACATGTAGGAGGCGGGGTTTATGACCTATACTGCAGCCAGACACCAGGGGGCAATAGAGACGTTTTGGCTTAATTTTTGGGGAGCTGTCGCGTCGTCCATGTTTTCTACAGTTATTGGAGACGTGCACATGACTTGAACTAATCACAGACACTATTTCCTATGTTTTATGTGCTGAGTATGTATTTAATGTTTTTATTAACACCATTGATCCAAGTACTCACGTTGGTTTTTTTCCATCCTGGAAGATAAAGAAAGAAGGTAGTTTGATATAAACATTAAATACATTTAAATTATTCCAAATAGATCATTCACTTGTTGTTGTTCCTATCGTAGACAGAGTTTTAGTTAATTGTGAGTTTATAGAAAAAGCATAAATCATGTCACTACAGTCTACTTGCTTTTAGCAAGCCACTTCTGTTAGCTACCCAAAGCTCACTCTTCGTGATCACAGCTGTGGCTGCAGCCCACTGGATCAGTCTGCAGGCTATTGTTCAGACAACATGAGCTTTAGCACTGTAATCACCAGCAGCTGGTAGCTGGCTTCTGGCCACCATCCAGCTGTGCCTGCTGCTCTCTAAAAGATAAAATGAGAGAGAAAAAAAGATATCGACCAGTGAAAAGCCTTTCTCAGACTTAATGCCTTGTGTGGATGTCTGCGTACAGTCTTTTAATATTTATGTAGTAGTTGCCATTATCATGGTTCCTAAACAAATGACTATAGTGTTGATAGCTATGCCTTACTTTGACTTGTTGTCTGAATTGATGAACAGGAAACCTTAATGTCCACACTGTTTCAATTTGGGGCTTCAGTATCTTGCCCAAGGACTGTACCCCAGGTCTCCAGAGATTAGATTGTGAATACTGTGCACTATAGAATGCAATGGGTCCTCAAAACAAAATGACAAATGAGGGTGTTTATCAGCAGCTTGCAAAATGACCAACATCCCAGTCCCACTGGCAGGAGGTTGTCATTTGTCACTGCGGTTTTCATGTGGCAAAAAATACAAAATATAACATGCATCATCAATATGGGTAATTAATTTTTAAGAATGAAAATGTTTTTAAAGAATTATTTTGGAACCTTTATTCAGAGAATGTATCTCAGTACTGGGAAAAAATACTTGACATTGTTGTTTAGCTTATCTTTTAGTAGGTGGAAGAGGTGGGAAATATAATACTCAAATGAAATCGTAAAAAAAAAAGTAAAATAAATAAATAGGTACTTAAGGCTACAAGGTGTGAAAACCAGCTTCATCTGTGAATGCCCCAAATGCAACACCCCAGCTGTCTAGCTATGACAGTTCCAAAAAGGTTTGTTGTTTTTTTCTGGGAGCTGTCCTGTGTGAAATGAAAGAGTAGGACAAAGAAACCAGCCCAAAGATTAGAATAAATAGAACAAAAGCAACAATAACATCCTCCGTGTGGTTTTAATATCTAATAATGACTCCACCTTTGTATGTACTGTAAACACAAACTCATGCATTATCCAAAGTACATGCTGTCCCTTATGCTGCCATGGTTACATGGTGTTTGCCACTCCAGTCATGTGCATGACAAGATGTAACAGTTCCCAGGGTGTTACTCAACCATTTAGAGCAGGGTGTGTTTGAACACAACGTCCCATTCAAAGCTTGTCTGTCACCTCGCCCAGAAGATGTTTTGTTTTGTTAATTTATTCTTTCTGGTATGTATGACGCACAAGAGGGAAACACACACCAGAGCCAGAACTGAGGCCAGAGAAATAATGTCTGTGTGAATATACAAGTCCATTCATTGTGTTAGCTCATCAAAAAAGATTTTTGGAATAATTACCTTTATCTGCTGATATATGTTTTTTTCTCTTAAGCAAATTCAGGTCTCATGTTTTTTGCTTTTTCCCCAGTGATGTTATGTCACACTACAACAATGCGCTATGCAATATTGCACAGTTTACCTTGCCAAGGAGATGGACAAAAAGACAAATTATATTTTAAGACAGTTTTAATCAGAATATCAAGTCAAACAAGTTTTCACATTTCAAAAGGGAAGTTAAGCTTAGGAGGTGGAGGTGCATTATGTTTGAATTGTTTCAAGGGTATATTACAGATCAACCAGTGCTGTCCACTGAAAACCTCCACAAGCTTTAAGTATCTGTGACTCTCCATCATTTAGTTTCAGAATTGAAAAAGTCTCTTGATGAAAATGTCTTCACGAAACTTAAAGAAGTCCAGTCGCTTTCTTTGCAAGCTTCTTAGACTACCATGTCCTGGATGACTGAGAATCTGCGCAGACATATACAGCACGGTAGATTTCATAAGCATGTACCCCTCCCCAAAGCCACTGTTTCTTAAATATTTTAAGTTAAAATAATATTTCTTAAGTCTGTGAAGAGGGTATTGGGTGATTTCAATTTGGACGCGCTTTCCAATCTTCTCTGAGTCTTTTGAATATACTGTAGATCAGCGCAGTTCTGCACACTGATGGACTTGTGTAAAGGCCACGACAGTGACCTATGCTTTGAAAGTGTGGGGTAAGAACGATTAGTGTTGTCTTGGTTCACATTTGATCTTTCTTTTTCCATCCACACTCTGTAATTTTGTCCCCCGTTGTTGTCCCAGTGTGGTGTAGCGCAAGGCCCTGGTCTGAATGACACACAAAACTCAGTTCGCTCCCTTGGATCCATGTTGTGAGTTAAGCTTAAGTTGAAGCCAAAAACATCCACATCAGACCCCCCACAGCGATGTTGCCACAAGAATGTGCAAGGAATGTCACGATGGCTGCGCCAGGAGTCAAAGGTCACCCTTATGCACACATCCTTTTCAGTAGCGACATGAGAAACAAACACTTTACCACTTAAGACGTACTCAGAAATGTTGCAGCTTTCCAGCTGTACTTTCATATCTTGCAAACGTGCAAGAAGGGCTTTCTGGTCCTGGGCTGGCTGAGGGAAACCCAGCCGCAACTTGTAGGGATTCAGTTTATCTGAGGTTGACTGCTGGCCTTCCAGTTTGGCTGGAGAGGGTCTCATCGCCAGGGTAGAAGTGGGAGACAAAGGTTCAGGAATAAACATGCGCACAGCAGTAAGTGCAAATCCTTTGGCATCTGCAAACACAACTTGTTTCTTGATTTCTCTGCTGATGTGCTTGCGTAAACAGCTCCGAGTATTTTCTGGTGCTGAGTGAGGGGAGCGCAACAATTGTGATGGTAAAGATGAAGTGGAAGGCAAGGATGGATGTGATAATGGATAAGGGGTCTTCACTGGATAGTCAGTATGCTTACAAGGAGGCTTTGTGGATTTCAGGTGCGACATGGAAAACAGTTCATAAAGTTGTTGCTCCTGCCTGAGGCTCAGACACTTAGCCATTTCAACTGGATTCACAGTGTGCTGGGGATGACTAAAGGCATGAAGAACTCTAAGAAAAAAAAGATCATAGGTTTAAAATCAGATCTATTTTTATATAGATAAATGAAATTATAGATATAATTTATCCTACATTTCAACATAAAAAATATTTTGTGAATTCTGATGTTAATACAGTTACCACATGGTTAAATATATAACAGTAACTTACCTTGTACAGCTCATTTTCAGACTGTAAATGTGACAGTGGAAGTCTTTTGTCTTTTCTTGAAAGCTGCAGTAAACTCAGGCAATCTATAAATGCAAAAGAGGAAATATAAGAAATAAAACATCTTAATTCATTGACTGTTGGGTTTACTAACTATAAACATGACGTGACAAATAAATGAATAGAATGCAAGGTGATTCAAATTTTTAAGTGCAAAATGTACTTACAGGTTATAACAGTAACCATATGCTTAATCAAATCCGCCACTGAGAAAGAGCAAAAGAGCACCTCAGTTGCAGTCTGTTAGTGCTGTCTCTGGAGCTTCCCTGACAAGTTTGAGAATAAGGCAGCACTGTCTATGACACCATGCCTACATGTGGGTATAGTTTAGCCAATGAAGTCAAGCTGCTTTCTTTATATCCTGCCCCTTAAGAACTGATATGTGAAAGGCGGTCTCAAAGTTTTCCTTTTATGGAGTTCTGGCCAAACTAAGTGTGTTTAATGGTGAAGGTGAACTAGAGTATGATTTCAGATCCATCAATACAAATGTAACCTTTTAAATGATCTCTCCTTTTACAGTTCAGATTTAAAATTATAGCAGACACAGGGAAGGCACTCATTTCTGAGATTATGGATAAGATGTATTGCTAACAGAAACCGTAATGTAAAGATAAAAAAGAAGTGGCCCAATATTCCAACATGCTTTCTTTCTTGGTGAGAAGATCAACAATACTGGTTGAGAAGCTGCTGTGCTTAGCTTAGCACCCTCAGTAAATGGTAAAGCAGCTACTCTGCTCTTTTGGTACAGACTGTAACATGGTCAAATGCTAATGTCAAAGCTTTGAAAAACAAGTTTAGACTGAAACAAGTTTGGGAGTAACTGCAGTGCTGCCGTAGACAACTATTATGTAACATTTCACTAGTTAATTAACTTCAAGTTCAAACAAATCAAATACCATGAAGTGAAAGTTTTGGTTTCGATAATTAGAGTACACCGAGTTCTGGGATTGGCATTTGCGAGCAATTGTCTTTTCATTTGTTTTTTTTTTTTTAACAGACTTGGCTAGCTATGTATAATTTTCCTTTTATGACTCACTGTAAATTGGCAAGCTACAACCAAAAAAAAACCAAAACCTGTCTTGATGTACAAGGTAGGTTACATGACACAATGTTCTCTATGTAGCATGTTTTGACTTGCAGAAAGAGACAGCCAAGAGACAGCCAGTCTCTGCAGAGCGAACAATTGAGTCATGGAGAAAGAATGTTCCCAAAGAGCTGCCATACTCCTCGTGCAGACTTTCACAGGTGACGTGAGGTCATGCAAAAGCAAAAGTCAACAGAATCTGTGTTTAGTGGCAGTTTGTTGGTTGATCTATCTTCTGGCATAAAAGCTATTTCACATCTGCACTGGATCCCTGAATTTTTACCAGATATTGTTGGAGGTAACAGAGCAAATAAGTGTCTACAACAAAATGCTTTATTTAGAATGCATAAATACACTATCTGATATTAATAAATGTGTTATTAATCCTTAATTAATGTTTCAGAGTGCAAGAGTGTATCTTTTTTTTAGGTTTTATAATACTCACTTTTGTATCAGATAAAATCATGCCCTGTTTTACCCAAGATATTAACATGACAGCTATAATGACTTAAATATATTTTTATTATGATGTACATGCAAGAATATTCTAGAAGTCCTCATTTCTGTATCATAACCCCCCCCCCCCTCAAAACTCATGTAAATAGAGCACATTTGACTGCATGTCATACTTTAATGATACTTTCACTTTAACAATACCTTTATACAGCACTTTATTTTATACATTTCAAGCACTTCGTCTATCTCACATCCATAGTCAGTTTGGAACCGCCAAATAAAAATTAAATATGTTCGAAATCCACAGCCGGCGGGTTTCATACAAATACAACCAAACTGTTCATTTCTGGGAGATAGAATACTTGAGGGGTGTGTGCTGCAGGTATTTTCAGACATGTCTGTGAAGGTTCTCAGTCATCCAGGTCATCGTAGTCAAAGGAGCTTGCAAGGAAAGCGTCTGGACTTCTTTAAGTTTACTTGAAGACGTTTCACCTCTCATCCGAGAAGCTTCTTCAGTTCTAAGGTCAAATGGTGGAGAGTCCCAGATATAAACCTAGTGGGAGTATCCCCCCACAGAGGGACAAAAGGACCCCCTGATGATCTTCTAATCGCCTGAGCCAAGGTGTGAAACTGGGTGTGGGTCCCAATCAGCCAGAGTTTCGGGTGTGTTCATTGTGAAACCTGGCCCCACCTTATCATGCGAATTCCTGAGGTCAGATGGCCCAGGATGTGAGTGGGCGTTAAGGCGTCTGGGAAGGGATCTCAAAACTGGATTATAGATGGCAGAGAGTTGGTGTCGTAAACCCCCGCCTCTGTTCAAAGATGGTCGCTCACAGTGGACATAGATGGCTTCTTTCACTCCTCTTTCAAACCATCTGTCCTCTCTGTCCAAAATGTGAACATTGGCATCCTCGAAAGAGTGTCCTTTATCCTTAAGATGCAGATGGACTGCTGAGTCTTGTCCTGTGGAGGTGGCTCTAAGAGCCACCTCCACAGGACAAGACTCAGCAGTCCTTGTCCACAGGACAAGACTCAGCAGTCCATCTGCATCTTAAGGATAAAGGACACTCTTTCGAGGAATTCGCATGATAAGGTGGGGCCAGGTTTCACAATGAACACACCCGAAACTCTGGCTGATTGGGACCCACACCCAGTTTCACACCTTGGCTCAGGCGATTAGAAGATCATCAGGGGGTCCTTTTGTCCCTCTGTGGGGGGATACTCCCACTAGGTTTATATCTGGGACTCTCCACCATTTGACCTTAGAACTGAAGAAGCTTCTCGGATGAGAGGTGAAACGTCTTCAAGTAAACTTAAAGAAGTCCAGACGCTTTCCTTGCAAGCTCCTTTGAGTATTTTCAGACAATATCTCAACAAACTCCTGAGTCAGTGAGTGACACATGCTACACAAAAAATGACCCCAAATATCTAACTAAATATCTAACCAACTCTCAGTTAGTAATAGATTGTCTGGAATGATAGCATATGAAAGGTCTGTTCTAACTTGCCAGATCAAAAATGGCAGTACTCCAAATAATCTTTTTTTTTTGGTTTGTGTTTCTTTTTGGGGGCATATTCTAAAAAATGTGTTCCAGTGCAGTTCTAGGCATAGCTAGAGTTTATAAAAATGTAAAAGCCTTCTTAAAAAGCATAAAAGACGCTAGATGTTGGTGGAAGGGAAAAACCGACTATTATGAGGTTTATGCTAAGTAACCTCATATTATAAAGCCTGCTGTGGATTATCACACAACCAAAAGAGTCCTAACATTTAGAACATTCATATGAGTTCATTGAATGTTTTGTGATTATGATTTAAGACATAAATAATAATAACAATAATAAAGATTGTATATGTGCTGAGTTGTAAACACTGTGGTGTTTACAACTAAGGATATTCTAGAAGAGTATTATAAAACCTAAAATAAGATACACTCTTGCACTCTGTGGTGTTTACAACTATTTGCATTTTTTAAATAAGGCCCCTATATATCCACATACCTATTCTTACTATCTAAATGTGCTGTACTCATTTATTTATTTTATATTAGAACATGGTTTAATCAAAACAGTGTATTCATATGTTGCAATACCTATTTAAACTTTTCTTCTCCAGCAAACAGAAGTTAAAGCCATCCAGGTAAATTTTCAGTTCCTTCCCACCAACTTTTCGCAGCACTTGGCCCCCTGAGTACAAAAAGCAATGGAATCAAAGAATCCCTATGTGCTCTACATAATGAATAGCTAAGGTGAGAAAAGAAGAGCTTGAGAAAATTCATGAAATGCTTACATTTAAAAATTCACTGAACCAAATCGATTTCAGAATCAATCAGCATTTAAATTTTTTCCTGTGAACTGTGCCTTTTTCCTATATGTTTAAATAATATATATTCACACTGTTGGTTCATATTATGCAAATGCATATAATCCTTCAGACATGTTTTTACTTATTATGTAGCATGAACAAATCACAGACCCTTCATTGTTAAATGGCCATACATGTTTTCCCTGTCTTGTACAAAACATTCTGGCCACTTGCCTTGACAACTCATATAAATTAAATTCTTTTTTTATCTAGTAGTATCCCTGTGCTTTTAAATTCCCACCATTTCAAGCATATGGGTCACTATTCATAATTCAGAAAGTGTTGTCATAATGTGAATAGTAATTTTGTCATTTATATTAATGTTGTTTTCCCTTGTATTTTTAACTGTGGCCATTTATTTTGCATTACAGTAGCTCATCAGCCCAGCTGCACTCTCTCACCACACATGGATATCTGATAACATTATGAAATGCAAATGAAAGAAAAGCACAATCCCCCCTCATTCCCCCTCCACACGCACGCACGCACACATGCATGCACAGCCGCAAAGCACTGCCAAAAGTAATGATAAAGTTATGATACATACCAACTGACTTCTGTCAACTGCATGCAGATGTTCAGTGAGCTCATAAATGAAGTCACAAAGAGTCATACACAGTGCCTCATTAATCCCAGTTTTATTGGCTTGACTACCTGTCTAGACTTCTGTTCGCATTTTGGTCTCATGTGGAGATGAGCAATGTGGGTTTCATTTTAATACTTATTTATTTAAGATTTAGGAGTTCAGCAATTTTCCAGCACTCACTTTCCCTCATAAACATCCATCATCTGTTAATAACAGAGTATGGTAAATGTGAGCTGAACTTTGTTTGTTCCAGTACAAAATCTGGCTGCTTGAGATGAGCTCTTTAACCCTTAATTTCTTTTAAAGTTATTCCTTGCTGGATTTACTGGTGTGTTTGGGAATATTATTGTGTTTATAGTAAATACTCTTTTAAATGGTGCAGAATTTATTGTTGAATGAATTAGTGATGGCAAGTTTCCCTGCCTCTAAGGAAATAATGACAATTTTATACTTAGCTGTTGGTTTGAACTCATTCTTAGTCCGTGCCAAAGAGTCACAAAACATATCCACTGCATATCCTTACAATGTTTTTTTTTCTTAACATTTTCTCTCACATATTGATTGTCAAAGTGTTTTTTATTTTGTTGTTTTTGACCATTAAAAAACTTTCAGTGTCTTTAAACTATTTTCCTTACTGTAAAATACTAACTAATTTGAAGTTCTTTTTAAAATTCCTATCTAGACTCAGGCATATATATAAATACCAGACGCTATATTGCAGAGGTTTCAATAACACAGGTTCTAGATTTCAGTACTAATCGCTGATACTTAATCTGAAATCTCAGTGTATAAACATATAGCAGTGTTCTCAAAATTTAAAAATGGTTCCAAAATTCCAATTTTACGTGTTTGTGTTTGAGAAATTTATTATCCAGTGACTTGTATTTAAAGACGTGGTCATGTATTGGTTTTGTATTATTGCACTAGCAGTTGTTTGGGATTCTGTTGGATAACAATGCAGCACTCAGTTGGTATAGTTTCTCTGCATTGAAAATAATGATTAAATCACCTGCATTTTTTAAAACAACTATTCTCGCTCACCATAACTAAAGAAAGCTACCCTAAACGAACATGGCAGCATGCCTTTGGTTTTCAAAGTTGCATGTGAACAAACCACAAGACATCTGGAACAAAGTCCTCTTGACAAACGAGACCAAAATGAAAATGTCTGTCCATAATGCACAGCACCACGTTTGGAGGAAACCAAACACAGCATGTCATCACAAACACTCCCTACCAACTGTCAATCATGTGAGGAATTGACAGTTGGAGGGGTGATCATTTTGAGCTTGTTTTGCAGCCACAGACCTGAGCACCTTGCAGTCATTGAATCAAGCATGAAGTCATCTGGTATTCTAGAGTCAAATGTGAGACCATCTGTCCAACAGCTAAAGCTTGGCAAAATCCAGTCATGCGCACCATGATCCTAAGCAGACCAGCAAATCTGCAACATAATGTCAGAATAAGAAACGAATCAAGGTGGTGCTGTTGCCCAAATGCCTGGAAACTTCAGTGAACTGAAGCACAGGCCATACATAAAGAAGAAGGGGCCAAATTATCTGAGAGACTGATGAAGTCATGCAGAAAACAACAGTTATTGTTCCACAAGCTACTGAATCATAGGTTATTACTACAAAAGTATTTCTTGTACTCTTGTTCAAAAACAACATATTACAAACTAAAGATCTATAAATCTCCTTATCTATGAACTGTTTCTTACAATACCTTGTGGGTTTGTTTGATGTGTAAAGCTCTCTTGGGAACACCCATACCAATGTGGATGTTTTGACAACTAAGTTGTAGAATTAAGTTGTTGCATAAGCAACCTTGCACATTCATGTCAAGGCTTGAAAGACATTATTGGGATTTTTTGTTGTCCTTGGGCATTAGTTCATCACGCACAATTTAATACAAACAGGACAAGTAACGAATGAGGCAAGATGATAGCTTCTATTGTGTAGCTGTGAGTTGTTCCATGCAGTGAACTCATGAGTAAAAGTATATTTAGTCAACACTCAATTCATTTACTGATAAACTGTGCTTGATGACAGGTTTGATATGTGCTTAAAATTCTCATTAACTGCCCATAATATTAATAATGATAATTAATGCGGTATTAATATTTTTATTGTTATGTTTTTTATTCATATGTAGAATGTAATTGAAAGTTAGTGTAATATGTATGTTTACATGCTTTCCTAATTTATACTATATTTTAGTAGTGAAAATAATATTTTATTCTTAATAGACTTAATAGTGTTTCAAATATATAGTCCCTAAATACAATGTGAAAAGCAGTTTGTCAGTTATGCCGCTTAAACACTTTTGAAGTTTTAATTTTAAATCTAAAATGCCACAGACACTTTTAAAGGCTCAAGTCCATCCTGAGTAAATAAATAAATAAATTCATCTGTAATAATAGCATCTTCAAAGTCAAAACTTTATTTCTTTGGAAAAAAATACCATCTTCAAAGCCAAAACTATATTTCTGCTGGCAGAACGATTAGGAATCCGCTTTTAAGAGGAACGATGAGAGGGGCTGGTGTAAGCTTGCAGGGGTAGAGTAGCAAATTGCACACTGTAACCCCATTACCACCCTTGGCTGACTGAAGATAGAACCCCGCAGGACCTCTATCATCATTTGTGCTAACTTCCTGTACAGTCAGTGGGGCGGGGGGCGGGAGTCCTTCCTCCAGTGTCCTTCCTGGAATCCTTCCTCCAGTGAAGGAAGGATTCCGTTCACTGTGAAAAGCAAATGAACTTTAGTCTTTATGTAACATGGCTCATTTAAGTGTAATCTTCAGATGTTGCTGGGACAAAAAAATAAAATCCAGGCTATTAGCAGCGAAGATGCCTGAGAGAAATTGTTATACTTTCCTGAACATATAATTATTTCTTTGTGACTTTCTTTCTCTGTGATGAGGAGCAATGTTAAATTAAAAATTGCAATGTTAAATAAAAGTGAGAGAATAAATAAACTAGTAGTGTTGATGCATCTAGTAAGATGTGATTACAATACAGCTAGACAGTAAAAAAAATTAAATACAGTTTAATGACAGAAATAGATTGCATGTGGGATTTTAACTATTTAGCTGGAATACAGATAAAACTGATAAGCATAATGTCATCTGCAAAAAAACAAACAAAATCAAAACAACTATATCTGTCAGGACTGGGACTGGGACAAAAAATCTGCTCGGGTATTTTGACTAGAGACCGGCCCACCAGGTATTATAGGAAAAACTATAAAGCCTTTGAATGAAAACAAACGCTGTTGTGACAGTGATGTACGCTGTCTTGTTGGTATTTATGTATGATTTCTATACAGTTTACATCAGATGACCACTTAAGGACATCTCCTGGTTTTATCTTCACGTTTCCCTCTCACCACATATCCAAACCGATATCATGACCAGCAGCTTTACAGCTGTGGCTCCAGCAAACATCAGCTGATACTAGAAAGTAATATCAAATAAATTCTAACAACAGCTTGAACGTGCTGCTGTTGTTTAGCTCGACATCTGCTGGTTTCTTCTTTCTGGCGCAAAGTGGGCGATAAACAAACAAGGGAGACGGGACTTGCGACAGAAAAGCCGATCCCACTGATCATTGATCAGTTTCATGATTGAAGTAGCAACAGGAGAGGGAGGGGAGAGAATGAGAGAAGAAGAGGTAGCTGTGCCTCTTAAAGACACAGAATAACTCCAGTTTTGTGTCTTTTTTTCATTCTAGCTGAAAAAAAGACACAAAACTGGAGTTTTTTTCATTCTAGCTGAAGTACGGGAATCGCTTCCTCTTCACCTCAATACAGATGTATTGTAATTGGTCCAGCCCAGAGTCGATGATGACGAATTGGCCAATCCACCACCTTTCATTGTTTATACCGTTATAAAAACAAACATAAAAACAAAAAATCACCATATTCACCATTAAAGGTGAATATGTTACAGAAAGATGGATTAACCCATACAAAAAAACAAAAAACAAAACACACAACAACAAAAAAATCAACAATAAAGTGCTAGTGCTTATCCTTATAGATTAATATTAACATTAATCAACATTAGTTAATATTAATATTAATGACTACTTGCTCCTCGGTCAAAGCAAATTAATAATGCTGGAATATCTTAAATGAAGTAGTCTTATGAGGTGGAACAGCCACTGCCGGCAATAACAGTTTTTTAGCAATCATTTCATTTATTAAGGGAAAAAAGCTATCCAATTTTTTTTGGCCATATGTGAAACAGTAATTACCCCCTCTTGTTAAATCATGAATTAACTGTTATTAACCACGTGTTTTGAAAAGCTGATTTCAACATGACTAGCCACACCCAGGCCTAATTACTGCCAGCAACATCAACATCAACAGACCTGCAGGCCTTACTTGCCCCAGTTAAGGTAAGAGTTCATGATTCAGCCATAAGAAAGATTTTGGACAAAAATGTCATCTATGGGAAAGTTCTAAGGTGAAAACCACTGCTGACCGAAAAGAGCACAAAGGTTTGTCTCACATTTGCCAAAAAATAGAATTCCCTGAAGCTCAAACACACTTTGGGTATGCAGCAAGACAATGACACAAACGACCCTACTTTTGAATGGCTCAAAGAAAACAAAATGAAGGTTTTGGAGTGGCTTAATCAAAAGTCTAGGCTTAAATCTAATTGAGATTATCACAAGTGCTTGATTGCAGTTTTAGCTACCAAAGGCTGTATACGCAGTTATTACTTTTAGGTGGAAATTACTTTTTCACCCAGGATGGGTTATCCAAACCCACTTTTTCCCTGCATTATATGTCTGACCCTTAAATGACCCCTTAACTTGAACTGTTCCTCAAACTCACACTCATGAAGTTCACTGTCCTCACTGAGGGAATGACCCTAACTGACCCTTATATTTCATCATGTTAGTCCATACTTTCCCTACATATATATTCTGCCCCTCAGTGCTTTCAAAATGTTAACACAGAGGTTCGCCCGTGACCCCAATCCCTGGACCCACACACCTGATTCAAATGATCAACCAGGTAGTAAATCCTGCAGCTGCCTGATAACAAGATAATGATTTGAATACAGTGTGTTGAAGCAGCCGAAAACAAGCAGTCCCACGGAGCTTAATAGCACTGTTTCAGAATTATTGCCCTAACAAAATGGTTTAATTGCATAATGCACAACAAACTACACTGCAATGAACAGTGTCTTGTGTCATTAAATAAATAAATAAAAATGTTAAGGCACACCGTAATAGCAAAAAAGATGCAGTTTATTGCCTGAAGGGAACACCATGCCATGGAGTGTTAGATACATTGCACTGTCTTACTGCATCAGATGATTGGCTAGTTTTTTATTGTTAGAGAAATCAAGATAAGAAAAAAACAAAACTTGATTATGATTATGTGTACCAAAAGATCTTTGCTTTCTGCCATGTTTATTTTTGCCAGCTGCACTTCGATGCTAAAAGAAACAAAATTGAATTGAACGCAGCTGTGGGTATACCCTGTAGCTTTTGCCAGCAGTCCTCAGCACGGGTCAAGGCAGCAGCTGGGACACTCAAGACTAACTCTGGTGTTATAGAAGCAGAGTCTAAAAGCAGGACTGGGGAGTTGTACAGCTCAGCTTCCATAATCAGATACAGCAGTTTCCCATCTATCTCTTGTAACATTGTTATGCTCTGTGCAGGGAGAAGGCTAGTAGTGAAGACAGCACTATTGACCTGTATGTTCCCAGGTTAATGACACTGCACATATACAGATCAGGCATCATTCAGTCTATCAACAGCAGCAAGGTAAAGGTGGCAGGTTTGCAGACAATGTTAACCAAAAGAGGTGATATGTACTTTTAAAAATAATAATACTGCTCACTTTCAGGAACCTTTTTACATCACTGTCTTATATTTCACTGTAGCTCAGTATTTGCACAGAACACGGTCAAGTGATGAAATATTGTGAAAAATTGGCTTGGATGAGACAAAAAATTATGTATCAGTCATGAGGAAGTATTGCTAAATGGAACATAGTTGGCACAGATCAAAATGTTATTAATGGCAGAAGACCCATAACAACTAGAATATAATGTGCATATAAACATAAAGGCAATGAGGCACGCAGGGAAGATGACGTTTCGATTGTCTGACTGCTACAACCTCCATAAACCTCCACAATGCGTACAACTGAAATGAATTTAAAAAGATTAAAGGTAAACTGAAAAAAGACTGATACTAACCCCATGAGGACACAAAGCAGAGTTAACTATACAGGAATGATTGTAACATATGAAATAAAAGAAGTGCAATATCTACCAAGAAACTCATTAAATGTAATGGTACCCAAGAAATAAACTTTCATATGTTAATGACTTTCTATAGTGGAACCTTTGATGGAATATAAAAAAGTATGCATTCTTTTGTACATTTGCATCATCTGCTCATATTTCACATGCCATGTGGCTCCACACTGCACAAGCAGAACAGTGAAGATGTAAATGATGTAGATGTGTGTACTTTGAAATCAATCTGCCACAAAATAACCATTTGCAAGTCATCACTTTATTTATCAAATGTTTCATAGGCTGCATAAGTAATGATAAGTAACATTTTGGGTGCTGAAGTATTCTGTCATGCAGACACATTGACATACATCTTTTTTTTTTTTTTGAAATGTTTGAGCTGAAAAGGTCTTCACGATTTTCCCAGCTGAAAAGTATTCTCAATAAATGGGTACAGTTTGACTCATATGAAAGGACAAGACAGGATAAGAATAATTGTTTTTAAAGACTTGCCTTTAAAACAAGCTTTGCAAGCTCTTCCAGAGATGTCACACCATTAGTCTAGATTTCCATGTCACCTTGTTTCAAAAGTTTCACTTTTCGCAAATTTTGATAATTGATAAGAAGTTGAGACAAGGGTGCATTTTCCTACTGGACCCTTCTTATCATTTCAAACAGTGTCTGGTTTATTGTTGCATCTAACTGAAGTGCCGATTTGTCATTTTCAAGGAGAAAGAAGAAAATAATCTTTGACATAAGGATGAAATGAAGTATGGATTTATTTTATTGATGTCACATCCAAACCCTTAGGCACATCTTCAGAAAAGGTACTGAGATTTCCTACAATACATGGCATTTTCATACCACAGATAAAAACATTTTTTTTACTGGTATGTGTCACTTATTGTACCTGAATAACCTTGCTGAATTGCAAGATTTGAGTTATACTGAGGTAAATTTGCCTTTCTTGGTGAAAGTGTGGAAAAAAAACCAAAAACAAAAACATAGCTTTTTAAGAAAAATAATTTTAGTAGCACTTCTAGTGACAAACTCCATACATCCAGGGTCACTCGGATATTGTCTATTCAACTCTAATGGTGAAAGAATCAGCAGTATTATGTGTTAAGAAACCTCAGTGCATTTGGAGATGCAAGACAGACTGTATTCCAAAACCAGATGTGTCTTAACAGACTGCAGGACCATTTTATTCAACATCTGTGAGAAGCAAAGCATTTTCTACTGGGTGCATTTTACCAGCTGGGGAGGACATGGACCAGTCAGGTGAATCCAGGTGAAAATCACTAACCTTCATGGCTTTCAGCTGTTATATTTAATTTGAATCATGATGAAAAATATGTGACATATAGGTAAGTTCAGATCAGACTATAACCTACTCAGTTAACATTAAACAAAGTAAATTATATGAAATATACCTTCAGAGCAGGGTGTATTGTTTTTGAGTTTTGAAGAAGGTATGTTTAAGTAGGTATTTTTGCTAAAAAATATTTTACAAAACATAAAAATTCAAGCATCACTGCAATTTTGCTTGCTTTCAATCTAATAGCAAATAATAAAGAAACTACATACATGAACAACAGTATAAATTTCCCCATGGACGTTTTATCTTCACATTATCTACTTCACTGTTAATGGCCTTCAGTTGCAGACTCTTGCCTCTCCACTTGATGGCAGTGGAGCATCAATCATAATAATTACAAAGCGTTCCTTTTTATTCTGCATCATTAAGTGCCTACACAAAACTTAAGCACAATAAAAACTGTACTGTAGCCTTTTTATTTTGACTACCACAGCCACACTGGCCTGTAGCCCACAGGTATGTTAGTGGCTTTGGCTCAATCAGCCTGATAAAGCCTCGTGAAACATTTTCCACAAACGCAAGCACTTCTGTAACCTTGGAGAGAATATCAGCAAATGATGTATATTGTTTAGAACTTTAACAACTGGAATAGCTCCTCTGCCAAACATGTACTGCCCTTTGGGCTGCTTTCTGACACACAGGGTGTGCAAGAACACTGTTATATTCAAAGAGTACCTAAAAACATTGTTCTATTTTGTCTTCTTCTTTCTTTCTTTCTCTCTTTTTGTTTTTGTTAATGATCTATGGATGTCCTTCGCCTGAATGTGCTGTATTAGAAAATGTTAATTTAAAAGCTGAAAAGTGAAAACATTAATACAATATGGAAATATAACAAATTATGCACAGCAGAGAATGTCTCGTGAGGTAGTATGAGACATGGTGCCAAAGCACAATAGAGAGTCTAAAGTGCATTTATATTTGTACTCCACTGCTGTAAATGTCACTATATGGTAGAAAAACAATGAGAATGCACATACAGTATTTATTGTAAGTAAGAAAGAAAGTTCCCATGTGGTACAAATGATTGTAGGTAAATAATGAATTCTTGTTTAGTGGAGCATTGGGACGAACGCAATGTCTCAAGTGTGATTGCTCATTTCGACCCATTTTCCAATTGCATGATACACTACATTGACCTTGCAGGAGACGTCTCGGGATAGCTTATTTCCTATAATGCATGTCATGATCCCATAGGAGGCTGAGTAGTGTGGTGATCAAGTGGATTTCTGCATTATTAAAAGGCCGTACATCACAAGAGTTTCAACTGTGTTAACTGTAAGGAGGTCAGCTGCAATGCTTTTATCCTATTTTTGTATATATCTGCATGCACAAAGAGCTGTAGCATCACGTTACATTTACATAAAATAATCTGGATCTGACTAATCTGAGCTCAAATAAATATTAATGCCAATCTGTAAATTCCTAATCCAGTATTACCTGCAGTGTTGGTCTATAATCAGCTGCTTTCCACAAAATGACCCTAAAGACAGAAAATCACAAAAATATTTGTGTATCCTATATATTTTTTTGTCATTTCAAGACTGTAAATATAACATAACCCCAGGAAGGATACTGCAGAGAGATGGAAGCAGCTGGGCACAAGTATGTTCTGAGCAGTAATGCAATCTGTTGAGCTAATATATCAGATATTACTGTTCTTCATGTCAGTGTGAGTAACTCACCCTTTGCCTTGATAAGATACAGTCAGATCTGAGCTGCTTTCAGCTGAAAGAGATGGTGAATGAATTAGCCACGCATTCAGACAGGCAGGCAGAACTGTATTATAAAATTCGTCTTTACTTCCTCATTCCCTGTGATGCTGTTTGATCTTGTGCTTTTATTCTTTGTACCACCATTCACCACCCCATCACTCATTTTCTTTTTATATCTGTAAAAAGAAATACATGGGCTTATTGTACAGTCCCAAGGTTCACAAATTGATTCTAATCATCCAAAGATCACACCTTAGGGGTGAATTCCAGGCACACTGTATCTAGAATCAGTGGTAATGTCCAGGTATAAGTCATTATTCAAACAGATACAGAGAAATGAAATTACAGTCTTACCTGTTCTTGGAATAAAAAGTTTACTGATACTGATTTTACTCAGTGGTACTTATTCAGTTTTATAATAATGTACAGTTACAGCAGTAGTATATTTTATTATATTTTTTAAACATTAACAAAATTGCATCTAGTCAGATAGGTTATCTCATATTTGTAGCTGAAAACCATTATACCATTTTACCATTACCATTATTAACCCCATTACTGCTCATTATTTTATTACAATATGAAACCTTAATACTGGCTTTAACATTTGGAAAGGAAAAGCAGCATTTATGGTCTGTTTTTATTTATGTGAAATTATAAACTTTGGTATAAAAGTGAGAAAGGACATCTTTGCAAAGTGAACTCCTCAGTGAAATGACTTTCTAAAGATGGTATTATATGAGGAACTGCAGAAAGTGTTCGTGACCTGAAGGTGCAGTGTTTTCTGTCAGATAACACTGTTATTTTCAAAGAAACCTTTACTGTTCCCGCCCTTATATCCACTCGATCCAAACAAATTAACTGTGAATATCTGCACTTACTGCCATCAAAGGATGAGTCATTTTGAAGCCACCTCTGTGTTAGGCTTTGGACAACACTCATACACACTGATAAGAAAGTGAAATTTGAAGTAGGAAACTACAAACATACTTCAGTAAATTAAATATAAAAATAAGCAGTGATGCTCAGCTACTGTTTTGAAGCTTTAACCCATGAAGCTTAGGAATAACTTGAATACAAAATTTATACTTATGATGTAATCAGAATAATCTACAAATAAAAGTGTGAAATGTCATTCTTGGCATTGTTAAAGAAAAAAAAGCCATCATATAAAATGATTAAATCACTTTTACTCAAAATAATTGCTGGTATTTAAATCTTGTTATTTTAAACAACAACAACAACAACAAAAATAAAAACACTCAAAAATCTGTTTGTGCTATTTATCAGGCCTGAGACACTTTTTCGAGTATCTTATATATGCCCAGACATGTATACATAATTTATCTTGCAATTCTTAATATATTCCTTATACCACTCTATATAGTCAGATGAAAAAAAACACATTTGTTTATAAAGACAGAATGATATACACATGTGCACAAACACACTGAATAAATTCCCCACTCACCCTACAAGGTGTTCTTTATCCTTCAAGCACAAGTCGTCTACGAGAGGCCAGAGAGCTTGAGGATCCTGCACTATTCTGGGTAGAGATCTCAGATGCCGTTCCTGGGATCTGCTGGAGCCACTTGCCCAGTTTGTGGGTCACTGCCCCGAGTGCTCCGATTACCAAAGGAACCATTGTTGCCTTCACCTTCCACATCTTCCTGGTTCCCATTTGCCAGTGGGATTCCCAGGTACTTGTACAGTCAGGAAAGAAATTATTGGAAATTAAGGCTTGATGTACATCAAGTACTTAAGCACATTTTTGCAAAGGGATTAAATACTTATTTCTTTCATGAAATTGCACAGATTGGTCAGTCTGGAGTGCAGTTAGCTTCTTTAGCCAGTAGGTGGGAATTATGTGGTCTGCTCTTAGCTCCAGCTTTGGTGCGGCTATTTTCAAATTGTTCCCCTCCCACTGAGAGTATACCTTGGATGGTTCAGAGGAGAAAGGTTGGTTTATTTTCCTGGCTTCTATCTAGTATACAAATGTTCTCATGAAACGTCTTCAAGAAACTTAAAGAAGTCCAGTCACTTTTCTTTCCAAGCTCCTTAGATTAACATGACCAGGATTTAAATCTTGGTACCATTAATTGAAGTAGTTTCTGATACAGTAAAGTTGTATTAAATCTTACTTAATTAAAAAAAATCTTTTGATGTAAAATGTACCTTATGTGTAAGTGAATGACAGCTGAATAAGGTTGATTAAAAGTAATTAACACTTCAATTTTCATGGGTACACAAATAATGATAAACAACACACACTGACTGGAAATATAGCACACATTTTGCTCATGCTATGACTGACAGAGTGCATCCCTCTTGACAGTGTGTGAAACCTTAAATTAGGACCCATGACATACACTGAACTCAGTAAACAGTTCCAGTTGTATTAATAGTGTATAGGCAGAACTGGAAGCTTTTAATGGAATGACCCCAATACATTAGTATTTTTAACCAACACTCATTATAACAGGAAACAAGAAAAAAAAGTCATTAAGGATTAATTATGGATCATTAAGGATAGACCAGTTTACAAACTCATGAAAAAAAGATGATACCGTTAAAAAGAGTATCACTAGAATATCACTAGATAAGCTAACTCTGTACCTTAACCTTAGACTTTGTCCTTATATGGGAACTTTGCATTTGGGCTTATTTGCACCTCATTCTGCTCAAGTGAAGAGTTTTATACTTTATACAATGGTCACTTTAATGTGTTACGCTGTGAAATATGAAGACATAACTAAAAGATGACTTCCTGTTTAAAGATAAAACTTTGAACAGAACGTTATTACACTTCTCAGGTCCAACTAATTCCCAAAAGAAGAAATTAAAAATGCATTCTTTACATGAGCTAGGGTCTCAGCAATATAACATAACCCAAATAGTCCCCTTGTTCTTCCCACTGGAAACTAGGAAAAACAGCGAGCCTTACTAAAGGTAAAAAAAAAATGTACTTGCAATTTCATTGTACATGTAAAATGACATTAAAAGGCTATTCTGTTCTATTCTAAGCACCACATCTTCTTTAATGTATTGCTGCTAGCATACTATAGGACTTATACAAAGTTATAAAGCATTCTAGCAGGAATATTATAATTTATTTCATGCTTTTAAAGACCCTAGCACCAAATGTAACACGTTGAAATTCATGAGACAAAGCATTTTCTGGTTATTCAATTTTTTTAAATCTTGGTGTTGATATCAGACTAATTACAAAACAGAGTCAACTTAATATGTCATTTAATCTTGCACTTGGGGTTATCCTGAGGCTGGTGCAGATAAGGGACCCAAAAAATATTCAAGTTATGACTTGCTTAATATCTTGTTCTTCACTTATTGCATTATCATAAACACTGTAATACAATTACACCTAACATTGTGATTCATTACAGTTCACTCAAGTAAAGGACTTCTTATGAATAATGTTAAATACAGGTTTGGTACACACATCTAATCTTAAAGTTACTCTATTTTGCAAATTGGCTTGATATAAAAGAAAATGGCAAGTCTCATATATAAGGGCTTTTGCTAGATTGTCTGAAAATCTTATCTCACTTTCAATTTTTCCGTGGCATATTGGAGTAAGTTAATTCCATGCCTCCTTCTTTTCTCCATCTGAATTTCATTGTGTCTGCCTAATCAGCCAGAAGCAGAAATGATCTGCTAACATTTCATTTCTCCATGAATATTTGATTGTCAAAAATTGTCCTAAGGGAACGAACTGGGCTCAAGGTTCGGTTTTGATTTGCGATTAAACTATCAAGAAATCAATTTCATCTGCTTTGAATAATTCAGGGTTTAATGGAATGAGAAATGGCAAAAGGGGCATGGGTTATGAGATGGTCTGAAGGAGGTGTATGTGTATAAGTGTGTGCTGGATGGGGTGGAGGGCTGGGGTGGGTGATGCAGGGTGGGGTAGTTTTCCTCAAAATGAAATAAGAGCCCTGCAATGTGGTGCAGAGAGTCTGGGGAGCTACTGTCATTTCACCTGTACTGCTGTGTAGCATGCCAATAAGATGTCTTTGTGAGTAATTTGATGATCACAGCAAGTCCAGAGCCAATATTTTGGATTACTCACTTGGACAGATGTGTTAATAGACTACTGATTTGTGGCCTTCTCCTTTAGGAATTAAAATGGGAATGTGCAAAGAAGATGGAACATTTTCTGTTAATTTTATGCTTTAATTGGTCTCATAAAAGCTTTCATGTTCTGCAGTCCACTAGCTACTGATCATTTTTTCACTCCTCTTCATGATTCCTAACTGGTGTTAGCCCCAAGTTAAGATTCTAGTAAGAAATATGGCCAAAGAAGAAAGTAAATGGGTTAAGCTGCTTCAAGGACTCTAAGAAGTTCTTTATAGAGCATATTTAGTTTGTCTCCCTAATGAACATGGAATGACAAAGATTTTGATGTCTCCCGACTGCTTAGAACGATTCACTGTGACGTGCGCAAACATGTCATCTGTTCTTGTCAGTTTAAACAGAATGGTAGTGCTGATGTTTCTTGACGAGACACAAATAAATGGAGCTGCACTGACTACATGCAGCCTGACCTGACAGGTGAATTAAAAAGGTGGCTGTGTTGTCAAAAGGCTAAGGTATCTCATACCAGACTGGAGCCAAAAGCCTTACCTCCTGTGGAGCTTGTCAAAATGTTCTGTTTTATTTGAAAAAAGTTAGTAAGCTAACTCTAGGAGGCCAACTTTAGCTACTCTTTGTCACTCTTCATACATTCAACTGATCTTGTGCTTATTTCTATATAAGGTTTTCCTGAATTTAGTTTGATAGGGCTGGCAAATTATGATAATGTGAGTAGAACGAGGATTCTTTGAACGAAAGTTCCCAAGGTGTCCCATTTCAGTGCTAATCACTTGCTAGATACATAGCATCTCAGCAGAAGATGACAAAGACAGAGAAATATTTTGGAAACACCATCATTAGTGGGATTAACTCATAAGAATCCAAAGAGTCTAAAAACTATATTTGGTTGTTGACAGAAAGCACGTCACAGCAACATACCTTATATGAAGTGGGAGGTGGTGATCCTACAATTAGGATAGCCTTATGAAAAGCTTGATGACATCAGATTGCTTTCATTTATACTTTATTTCATGCTTTATTTTAGTTAAAGTTAAAAAAAAAACATGTCAAGAGGAAAACATGTCTCAGTTTTCTCTCTCTTTTCTCTCTCTTTTTCTTTTTCTTTTTCTTTTTTCTTGCCTCGGATCTCTAGGGATCGTCTAACTGGAGGCAGCCATTACTGTTAGGACTCAATAGGAGTCAATGCCGATATAGATCAACCATCAGCCTTATGAAAACCCCTTCATTTGCATAATGGAGTTGAAAAGCAAAGTGAAAGTAATACATAAAAAAAACCCCATACATTTGAAAATGAATCAATTCTAAAATGAAATGGGAAATTGAAGAGGACAAAACAAACAGGGATTAAAACGCAGGTTACAGAAGGTAAAGCTTGCTTAATTTTATTTTTTGTACATATAATGCCACAAGAATAAAATTCAGCTTTACTGAGAAAAGTTTTCTTTAATTTTGTTCAAGGGAATTCTGATCCTTGAATAAGATACTAAATTCATATCTGCTGACCTCCCAGCAAAGGGCAATACCATATATGAATAATGTATCCAAAAAAGCTTGGAACCCACATGTTATTACTTTCTTAATATGCTTCTGTAAACCTTTAAAAATCTTCAAAGCCTTATCTTGATTAATGTGAATTTGTTGATATGTAAATTAAAGTGACATAACATATCAAAAGGTTAAATACTTAATGACAGTAAGCAATACAGTTAAAGACACAGAGAAAGCAAAAGAGGGACACACACAACAGAAAGCGAGAGAGAAGGAAATAGCAATTAGTTGCTCTGCTCTTTGTGCTAAGTACGTACTTTCTCTTCTATTTGACTTTTTCCATTTTGCCAATTGCATACTCAAAATTGTTTTTCCGTTTGACAGGTACATTACTGTACATCACCTGTAGTTTATTTCCTTCTTCCTCATATTTCCATCTCAAAAATTTCTACCATGCTTTTAAATTGCTCTGCCTCCACACCCGTCGTGATAAGGCAGCAATATGCATTTAAGTAGTCCATTTTGGGCATTTACTGTGGGAGGATAACTAGCAGAGTGGCTCATTAAAATTCACACTTTTGTAATATTTCATAACTCGACTTCTGACCTCTTGTCAACAGTTTCTTCGCTCTTGATTGCCGAGACTACAATGATTAAAATTGAGGAGAGAGTGTAAGCTTTTATAGATGCTGAGTATGAATACAAAATTAGTGATGCAGCTCAAGAACAGTTTGGGAAATAGGACTGACACGAAATGTTGACACATCATCAAACTGAGACTGATTGCTTGAATAATTGGTTTGTACCTAATTATATTAGAGTGCCCTCTTGGGTGTGTGTATGGTTATGTATGTGGAGCTTTCTGTGTTCTTTCACCGCTTGTGTATAGTGAAACAGGGGCTTGCTGCAGGAGCTTTGCTCTGAGGAAAGCTTTCTAGTGGAGGCTTCGATCAAATTCACAAAGCAATTCTCCAGAACCTCAATTAAATTTTAAAAGTTTACAATCATGTTAGGGAGCTGTAGAGAAAGAGGGAAGTGCTGGAAGGGCAACCTAGTGTTTTTGTTTTGAGCCTGTGATAAGAAGGCAGCTTCTAAGTGAGTTAAATGAGAAATAGCATCGGCACAGCTGTTGTTCTATTAAAGGCCCCCCTAGGAGGCTTTAGAGGGGGTCTGAGAGGATCCGATACGGGCAGTGAGCCAGCAGGCCTCACTGATTGTGTTACCAATTCTTATTGTGGCAACAGAATCTTGTATTCGGCGTGTGACTATGACCTATTTACTTACCAATTGTTGAACATTTTATGGTCATCTACATTCATTACATATGACACATTAGACAATATGATTTCCCTGTCATTGCTTTATTCATTTGTTTGAACATTTTTTTTCTTCAGCAACCCCTCAAAAATAAACAAGAAGAAAGAAAGACAAATTTCTATCTAACATTTGTTGCATTAGATTAGAGATGGATACTGTTTCTTTGCCTATATGGCGCTGTTGATCCTATATAAGTGCAAGCTCCCGCAGGAAAATGGGAAGCTTTGCACTGTTGAGATGAGAGCTACATTGAAAAATGTGACCTGAATGTGAATGCTTCTCTTATTTTACTTTTTCCAGGGAGAGCTGCTTCAGAATTACTGATAATACCTAAGTAATAAATAATGTAAACAAAAAAAAAGGAACAGTTTTCATTATATAATTCAATGCACTGCATTTTAAATTATATCATCTAACTTGAAAGTCTGTATCAATTGTTGCAAGACCCGTCTGTGGATGGCCTTGTACTTCTAGTAAGCAGTTATCAAGCAGTAGACGTTACACCCTACTGAACAAAAGTTTTTTTTGCATGCAATTGCTATTCACTTTCCATTGTTAGCAAGAGTTTAGCCAAAAACAGGTCAGATTTTTCTCCGAGGAGTTAGAAGGAAAATATAAAGACCCCGGAGGAAAGTGAAAAGTTTCATTTATTAAGTAGATAATGTTGCTCTTTAACAGCTGGAGATACAAAAGGCTAAATGTGAACATGTTCTCCATCAGTCCTACAGATTTCAAAACACTGTTTTTCTTATATTTCTTACTTTTGTTTTTTTTCCAACTACTACAACTACTACTAAATGTTATTATTGATATTGGTGGTAATAATAATATAAAAAAATAACAATAAGGAAACAAAAAAGAAGAAGAAACACTTCCTTATGAATACTGGGGGATCTCTGTGATAAAGGAAAGTGAATGTTGTGGGAAGTTAGTAGTTCTACTTTAACATTGTGTTCATGCACAAAATTCTCCTCAGGGGTCAACTGCACAGAGAGAGCCTGAAATCCAGCTCTTAGTCAGACTGCTAAAGATATCTATGTCAGAACCATACTTATTTTTCCCGCATACACATTCATATCTTGAACCCCTGTGACCATAAAACTATTCCAGCATGTAACAGAAATCTCTCCTTATGAGTAATTTCTTTGTGGGCTACTTATCTTGATTTCATGTCTGAATAAAATACTGTGTAGTGTAGAACATATCCCAATTGTAGAAATTATATCGGACTTGTCTGCCTAAACTTAACTACTCCCGTATCTTTAAGCTTATGTCTTAAAGTGATAAAAAAAGAATCCCCCCACCCTCACCCCAATTTCTGCATGGTTTCCTTTCATTATTCCAATTCTACCTTATTAAATCTAAAAGCTGTGCTATGTTTTGTGTAGAAATGCGTAAGGAGCACTTATAATTTGTTTTCCAGCTTCGGCATCGTTTTTGACAACGTGGTATCAACATGGTTCTTTTATCTGCAGACTCGGTTTTATTCCCAACAAATGCATCCTGATGGTCACTTTCTTGTCATGCATACTGAATTTGTCTTTTTCCATCAGACCTATTTGCATGAAAGCAAGATTCATTTAGATATATCTGGCAGGAATGAGTCGGACCACCCCCCCAAGGCTCTGCTGTAACCATTTTTATCTTTTTTTTTTTTCAGTTCTCTTGTCATTTAAAAAAAATACTTGCACTTCCTCAGGAATTCTGTATTCTGACAATAATTTTCTTCTGCTTGCTCTTTGTATTTTTAATAGCATACTCTCACATGTAGCATCCCACTGTCCCAACAAGTCCAGCAAACAAGCAATCTAACAGTGTCTGTAATGAGATATATAATTCATGGCCACGTGCAAAATCAAATCTGGAGAATAAGAAAAAAAGCCCAAAAATGATAAAAGGAGTATTTGGTTATTGGTTCAGCAAAAATGAAATTACTCAGTCTAACCATAATGCCTCCCAGAGTGAGGAGTATAGAGCGCACACTGCTGGGGATTAACGTCTGTAATGGGGTTTTGAGGATAGTCAGGATTTCAGATCTGGGGCGATATGGTGCCAGGGGTAAACACCATGCAAGGGACTAGAGGATTTAGCTAGCAAAGGCTTCCCTCTCCACGTGGACCAAGTATCACTGTGTTCTAAAGTACATTCATTTCCCACGGTCATTTACACAAGTATCTCCAGTGGGGATTCAGTTATCCTCTCTGAAAGGGCACTGCAGTCTTATGATGCTGCCCCCGTACGAAACGGGGTGAGGGGAGGGGAAAAAGATAATGATTCATTGGGAGCAAAAGATGAACTGAAATGGCAGAGAACAGGAAAAAGAAAGAAAAACACAGTACTAAAGTACTTTTGCTTAAAAACCTTCAGCTTTGATAGACTTAAACTGTACATTAATATTTTCATTCTAACTGAAAACTAGCGTTAGGAGACAGATATTTTTCCAAAATTTTCAGATTAGTTAAAGTTTGTAAAATCATGGTCAGTTATTACCCTCTAGTGTCAAAATATTATTTACATATAAATAACTGGACAAAATCTACTTCATATACTATTTTTATATTGTGTAATGTATATAATTGATACATTATAACAGCATCATGTTACTATGGAGATGTTATACTTAAGGAACTTTTTGTCAACATTTTTTTTAATAATCAAAATAATTTAATAATCATTTTTTGAAGTGACAGCCAAGAAAAAACAAACACAAAAAAAAACAAAACACAAAATACAGAGCTCAGGCCTTCTCTGCACGGCCCTGGTTTACTGCAACTACACATTAGCCTTCCCACACTACTTTTAACTTCTAACTTTTAACTTCTTGCACTGCTTCTTCTACCAGTGCAATAAACTGCAGTGTCAAAGACTGACCACTTTAGTTTACTCAACACCTCACCCTTGAGGTGTTGATGCTGTGAAATACCCTGTTTGGGTCAAGATCACTAAAACCACAGTTCCCTCTTACAGAACTACAACAATCCACCGGCTCTCTAAGCAGCCATGCTTGGAGACAGATGGAGTCAGAGAGTGTGTCGAGGCTGTTTATGATGAGCTTCACATCTGCCACTCACAAGAAATCGGGCCACAGACGGTGCAGGATTACAAAGTGGAAAAGATGGAGTCAGTAAGAATCTAAGTTCAACTTTGACCTCCCTGACCCAGAGGCAGAAAAGATTCGAGCAGCAGGGTGGAAAAGCCAGCGAGACAAGTCAGGTTGTGAAATAAATGAATGCAACCATGCAAGAAAGGTGAGATGATGTTCGTGCAGGCTGACCTAGATGCAGATAGATGCTGCATTTGTTGCAGATGGTATTTAGTTAATTGAATTAATAAAACACACACTAAACCACTGTAAATTACACATTTTTTTCAAACTCATCCCCTGTAACTAAATTTAATTAACACACTGTACTTAAGCAATTGGGAAGTTTGAGCAGATGAGCAAAGCAGATGAGCAAATAGAATTGTGCTCAGAGTGTGTTCATAAGGGACGATGAGGGCAAAGGTTGGTTTTTTGTGTGTTTTTTTAATATCTTGTAATTTAATGAAGTGAGAAAATGTCACCCACACAGGCGAATGACAATGTGAGATGAAATCAGCAGTAAGGAGGAAATACTTTAATCAGGCAAAACATTAAGATACAGGTAAATTCACAGGCAGAAATACTTTAATGTGCATGCATAGGTCTAACGTGTGTCTTTAACAGAGCATAAAAAAGAAGAAAAAGTCATACATCCTCAAAATGATATTTCTATGATCATTATATGGTGACAAACATTCACCCCATGTCACCTCTATTCCTCTTTACAAAAAGAACCTTATCTCATGGCTTCCAATATCTTGATGGCCAGGGCATCAAGGAACAGCTGCCAAAGGACACAGTATATATATTTCTGTGATGCAAGCAGGATATGATAGAAGTACTGTATTTTATGCCCTGTAATAAAAAGCAGTAATATTACAAAAGAATAAAAAAGAGAAGTTAGATTAATTTAGATACCAAAAATCTAATGAAATAACTAGATATAAAAAAACACTATAATGTATCAGCTAAAATTTTTATTATTAGTTTGAAGGTAACAGCATACAGTTTTTCAGTCATGTATTTTTCATAAGAGTCTTAACTGTTGTTCTAAGATGACCTAATTACTAGGGGTGCAACGATACACAAAATTCACGGTTCGGTTCGATACTTTGGTGTCACGATTCGATATTTTTTTGATACAAAAAAATGTTTATGCTTTTTTAATTTGTCATTTATTAAAATTATAAATATATATTTTAACTCAAAAGTACAGTTTTTAAATTTAATGTTGCTGAAACAACAAAGTAATAAAATAATAAATCTATCTGATCGAGAAATCACTCATCTTTGGAAAAGAGAGTTTATTACAGAGAAATGGCTCTTTCCAAAATAAAAGCTATACTATGCGCTTCTTCTGGGCTATATTCTCAGCAGCATATTAAACATATCAGGTCCCCACAAGGAGAATCATGTGCTAACGGCTGTCTAAATGACTCGGGTAAAGTTTGTAGCATGCCTGCTTGTTGTTTTTGTCTGCTTCCACTTGTCTTTGCACTAGGATGATGTCGGTGTAAATGTGCAGTCATATTCATTGTGTTCCCACTAGTGCTGTCAGCGTTAATCTGAAATGACGTTAACGCCACAACACGGCAAATCTCCGTTAACGAGCTACCGCGGATTGCCCCGTGCGTGGGGCTGGACGGCAACACGTTAACGAGCAAACTGCGCTAACGCACTAGCTCCCACCAATGTAATTGAGCATTGCGTGGCACATCCGACATACTGTTTTACTTTTGTCCATGACGCGCTTACCTTCAGGGCAGAGGCGGAGCCAGACATTTGAAACACCCGGGGCTTAGCCCTAAAGGGTAGTATGCATGTGGGATTTTTTATTTTTTTTATTTTTGGGGGGGGGGGGGTAGAAATAACTGAAAGATTAATAGGCTCTGTTTTGAGTTTTGTTCAAAAAAGAATGACTTCATATAGGAAAAAAATATATCACATATGCAGGACACCTTAAACTAGGTTTTTAATTAAGCAGCAAGGCAGAACAAAATCAGGGCTGTATCAAGACACGAGGACTAAACCCCAATTCAACCAGACCAAGAACTGATCCGAAATTAAAACAGGACTACAACAGTTCAAAATCAGGACTACCGAGGACTTAACCAAGACAGAACCAGAATCAGAACTAGATGATAGTAGCACTAAAAATCATCATAGACCTGCACTACAATTATTTTTTAATTCTACCAAAGTACACTATTTAGATTGAGAAAAGTTTATATAATTATTTAGCCTTGTTGTGCAAACAAGTCTGCATAACTTAATAAATATAGAATTTGAAAAATAACAAACCTAAAAAGAAACACTAGGTACGAGATACATGAGTACCTATGATACGGTGATACTTTTGGTAAACAACCATTTGACTAACATGTGTGTCTCACCTGCTCTTGTTCCATCTCTGTTCTGTCCTCATTCTCCTCTCTCTCCCTCTCTGTTCCTCTCTCTCCCTCTTTGTGCTGACAATCATCAAATATACAGTTGAAACCAGATATTTACATACTCTTCAGAAAACATAAACACTTTTTTAATTGTAACATCAAATCAGACTAAATGTTTATTTTTTTTAGATTGCTAAATATAAAAAACATATTTGTTAACTTTAAGAGTAAAGAGAGAAATTGTCTGTATTTCTTAATTGCAAATGGCACCAAATTGTATTCAGAATTGAGCCACACTTATGGAGCTCCACAATTCTTTTCCTGGTGTTTTGGTTGATGTCTCTTGATTTTCCCATGTTAAAGAAACAGGCTCTGTGTTTTGCCTTATATGCATCCACAGGTGTGCCACCAATTTACTCACATGGACTCTACTAACCTATCAGAAGCTTCTTCAGCTCAGAATGAAATCGTCTGGAGTTTTCTTATTAATTAACAATAAACTTAGTGTACATGTACTCCTAAATTTGATGAAAGTGATAAAAAATAGACAGCTCTGTCTCTCTTTATTCTGACATTTAACTAATTCAAAAGATATTTCAATATTTATTTAACCAAAACAAAACAAGTTTACTCTAAATTGATGTTGTACAGTAAAAAAATGTTCTTGTGTTTTCCATAAAGTGTATGTAAATATCTGGTTTCAACTGTGAATATACTGCTGTGTATTGAAATTCCTCGTTTTGCATAGAAATATACTGAACAACATACAAAGCATAATATATAAAATACTACCAGAGTTTTTTCTTTGAAAGAAGCCCCTTATGTCCATTCTTGTATATCAGTGCATTACTGAAACCGATTTATTTAGCCGTGGAGGGTAACAACTGAAAATATGAAATAAACACACATGTAAGCTAAGACTCTCTAAAGAAACAGCATTGTTGTTGTTCGGCTTTTCATTTCGCCATTTGTTGATTCACTCGAAGAGCAAGTAAGGTAATATGGGTCAAGTGATCAGTTTGATATCAATCTTTCGTGATACACCGTCATATTTACATTATTTGTACGGTACGAATGATTTGCTTTGGTACCTGGTCGAACTTCAGTTCTCCTCTGTCTGCCTGGCTCCGTTTCTCTAACAGCGCACTCGCAGGCAGCAGCTGCCCCGCCCCGCTTAGTGTCTGAGCTCGGATCATACCAATATTAGGGGGGATTTACGCACAGTCGTAAATTCCCACAGTGTGCACTATGTGCTTCGAATATTGTGTGTAGTTTTTGTTTTATACAGTTGTCAGCCAGGCATCTAACTATGAAAAAATTACACTCCAAAAGACCCCGGGCTTCTGACAAAACAACCCGGGCTTAAGCCCAGTAAGCCACCCCTGCGCCCCCCCCCCCCCGCGCTCTGCCACTGCTTCAGGGTCATACTTCACATGAAGACCAAAATAGTTCCAAAGGCCAGATCCAGTGTTGCCAACTTAGCGACTTTGTCGCTATATTTAGCGAGTTTTCAGACCCCGTGGCTAAAAAAAGACGTGAAAGCGCGTATCGCTTTTACTCTCAACAAGCAGCGGGTGCTGTAAAGCAGTCAGTTCTTCTTTTACTCTTTTACTCTTATGCTGTTTTGTGGATCACAAGGTTTAAAACTACTTATAAAACACACACACACAAAGTAACTCCACCAGAGTGCCTATTTCGGGTCACTTTTGCCGGTCCAAGCCCAGGTAAAGGAGCAGGGTTGGAATTGTGACATTAAAAAAAACAATAATTGCTAAAAGAAATTTAATTTGTAGTTCTAAATAAACTCTAAATGCATTTAGGACGTTTTTTACTCACTTTATGTCTCTTCCACGATGTTATTTCTCTCTCCAACAACATAGGTTACAATTAGATTAGCATGGCCAATTATGCAAATTAGGCGATGATGTCATTTAGCGACTTCTAGCGAGTTTTAGGACAACCAATAGCGATTTTCCTTACTGAGGAGTTGGCAACACTGGCCAGATTTGAATGAGGGTGGGGGAGGTTCAATTTGCCATGTTGCATCGAGCTTAGCTTCTGTCTTGCTAGCTTGTGCTGTGCTCAGTGGATCTGCGCTCGACAGTGCAGCCTAGGCGGAGTAGTCGAACGCAGATCCACTGAGCTCTCAACACAGACAGCATCGTCAGAAGAAAAGTTGATAAAATCAATTAAAAATTTTGTATTGTTCGATACATATGCGTACCGAACCGAAAGCACTGTATCGAACGGTTCAATATCTATACGAGTATCGTTGCACCCCTAGTAATTACATATCTTTTTTTGTCTTTTCCCTTTGCCTTAGCTTGTCATTTTTATCTAACACCTGTGGAAAATATATTCTTGTCTGTTTTAATGTGGATTTTTCCCTAACAAAAATTATTTATATTATTTTAAAAGTTAGCTAACATGGTCCCAGATTTTATGCCAAATAGCTAATTTCATAATTAGCTGACAAACATATTTCAGCTGCTATTTATTTTTTTCTAACATTCATCTTAAAGTAAAAAAAGGAGACAAATGCAAATAACAAAAATGACAAATGTTAAGTTGAAGTAGCTACAAGTTCTTCATATATATATTCTGTATGCACTAACTTAAAAAAAAACAACCTCTAGACTGTGCATCCTTTTAGACTCAGCTCCATTAAGCTTCTAAACAGATCCTGGTCTCAAGGGAATTCTCCCTCAAGACTAATACATAGCAAGCAGAGTGAAGGTCACCTCTGTATATCACACCAGTAGCAGAAATGAGAATAATAAGAAATGAGCAGAACTGTCAGCCTGGGCACTGAACGGGTAGTTCAGAGCCACAAACACCTTCAAGCTCCCTATCCATATATCTTAACCCTTAGACAAACACCCTCATTAATGGATTTGAAAGATCTTACTGGTTCATTAACAGCGGCATTAATAAGTAGTTTATAGGTCAAGTGTTTGATGCACTTCATCTAAGAATGGACCTTTGATTCACTGAGCCACAGGCACAAAGTCCCAGACTTTAATGCTCTAAGCAGCTAATATGGATTGGCACACTGCCAGAAGAGTAAGCTCAGGATGGTGAGCTTCAGTCTGACCCCTGACCCCACAGCTTCCTGACCAGTCCCCTAATTGGCTGCTTTTCTCCCTCAGACTGCATTACCCTTTCCAATTACACCCACTGTTTGCATGCTGGTGAGCACACTGCAGACAGATCAGGCTGAAAGACAGATAATAGACTTTGTGGCAAATATACAGAAAGAAATGTAAATAGATAATTGAATAACAAAGGTCAAATTGTACTCTACTTAAGTATCAATTTAAAGGTACTGGCAATGTTCCCATTTGTCTTTTTAAATACCATAAATTTTCCCATTAACCTTTTATTTTCTTTTGCCCATAATTTATGATTTCCTTCACTGTCCACCAGTGTTGGTCAAGTTACTTGAAAAAAGTAATCAGTAACTAATTACTGATTACTTCCCCAAAAAAGTAATCCCATTACTTTACTGATTACTTATTTTCAAAAGTAATTAATTACTTAGTTACTTAGTTACTTTTAAAAACACGATTTACAACCTGAATAGGTGATAAAGCGATAGATCTTTCAGCCCAATTCTACTTTTTCTGCATAATCCATCATACAAAATGTAATCAAATGGAAAAGTCTCTTTTTTTAACTTGTTTTATCAGTTTTAATCTTTTAACTTTATGCATCAAGCAAAAATTAAATTATATGCAACATTCTCTGACTTGAAGAAATTAGTTTAACATTTAAACCTATTTTCTGCACATTCCAGCACATAAAATAAAATATTTTTTTTGTGTTTACACTTAGTCTTTCAAATAGATGCAAGTAAAACACAGCAGAAAATAAATAAAATCAAAGACTCAGCGGTCCTGTTGCTCTATTTTCACCTGTAAAACAGGAGTAGGGTAGACGGAGGTGTGCTCTGGTGCAGGTGTGCTGCAGCGGTCAGTGGAAGGATACGGCAGCTTCTCTGTGAATTTCCCATTACGTGGTAGCGCACTCGGTGCTTGTTTAGGGGGTTTTTTTTTCGCTGTAAAAAGAAGTTTTCTTCCCACGCACAACGGACGTTAATGTTTTTGTCACTTTTTATGGAATCAAACTCAAAATAAGGTCAGTACTTCCACGCTTTAAACGCTGCACGCACACACCCTCTCTCCCGCACTCGATATATGATCCATTGTTGATCTGCACACAGCTGTTGTCACGAACGTTGCACTCGCTTACATGAGACATTCTCGCAAAAAAATCACGGTCTTAGTAACGCAGTAACGCAGCGTTCCTACAGGAAAGTAACGGTAATCTAATTACTGTTTTTGCAATAGTAATCCCTTACTTTACTCGTTACTTGAAAAAAGTAATCAGATTACAGTAACGCGTTACAAGTAACGCGTTACAAGTAACGCGTTACTGCCCATCTCTGCTGTCCACTCTATATGTTTGATTTGCGGTTACTGACCTCACCAACTTGGATTTATTGTTTTTTTTTTTTTTTACTTGGCTAAAAATGGTAGTGGCATTATGTGATTAAAAAAAAACGAGGATAATGATAAGTTTTTACCACTTAATTAACAAGACATAGCTGAATATTGTCATGTTGAAACGTGGGTAATTGGGTAATAATACGTCAGAAAACTGGGTGTAATAATGTGGAATTAAACAAATGCCTTTGACGCAAATGTAGTTAGTAATAATATAGTAATACACTAATAACATTCGGCTAACCGACAAGCAATAAAATATTAATATTAGTGTATTACAATTTTTATGCACTGACTTGTTTTTGTAACCTTATAATAATTAGATAAGATTGCTTGATGTGTTAACATCAACGTAAAGTATTCTTCCATTTAGTAACCAGGCATCAGGGCTGCAAACTGCAAACTACGCATTTCTAGTAAGTTGCATTGCAATATTTCTTACAACTAACATCAGCACCAGAAAAGTCTGCCTGTATTTGCTAAATTTCAATGTTATGATCATTATTTTTATTGAACCACTGGGAAGTAAACAACAGATATATATCTGTACAGGTTGAATGAGGGTCTAACTTTAAATCATAGATCACAGAAGATGCTTTGACTCTGTAACTACACTTTGATAAGACCAATTAAGGAATCAAAAGCATAAAAATATCATACTTATATTATATACATCCTGCTCATTTGACAGTTCAGCTTACTTCTACTGTTAAAGCCAATATCTCTGCAAATATAGAGTTTAACGCATTGAAAATTAATTTGAAAATTCATTGAACTCCACTTAAACCATCACAAAGTGCCACAAAAATTTGATGGCACAGATACGTATAGAGACCTTAGACTTTTAGAGTAAAATAATAAGGAAATAATCGTCTGTGAAATGGAGCTTGAATTGATTGAATTGAATTTCAGTTTTATTTATATAGCACTAAATCACAAAAGCTGTCGCCTCTAGATACTTTATATTGTAAGGTAAAAACTCTGCAATACAGAGAAGATCCCAACAGTCACACAACCCCTTTGAGCTAGAACATGGTGACAGTGAGACAGAAGAACTCAATTTTAACAGGAAGACACCTATGACAGAACCAGGCTTAGGGAGGGGTAGCTATGGGCAGAAATCTGTGCCATCAGAAACTGAATTTGAATTAGTCTAATTTGAAATTGAATTTATGGTTTGAAAATGAATATCACTAAATTGAAATTGCATTTTATATTTTGAAAATGAATTGATTTGCTTTGAAACTGCATTTTAGCCTTTAAAAATTCAGCTCTCAAATAATTTCAGTTTCACTTCTCACCATTCAGTTTCAGTTCTACAATTCAATTTCAGTTCCAAAATTCAGTTTTTTGGAACTTACATCCGGTTCCGGTTCAAGCGCAGATTAATAGAACTACGTTTTACTAGCGGACCGAAAGTGTTACTGACGGGAATCTACAGCGTCTTGAGCTGAATTAAGACTTCAGAAGTCATTCGTCATGTCAAATGACCAGCGGATAAACTCTCAGGTTGGTAATAAATGTATTACATGTATAAGAACAAGCGTCATGTTAACAAATGATAGCCATACAGTAACTTTTATGCTTATTGTAGCTGCTAGCTAAAAACGCTAATTTAGCGTAGTTTGCCCTGAATTCTGCTTTGACAAACAAATATGATCGACTGTTTCTAGTAGAATTCCAAAGTTGTCATCTTGTACCCTCTCAGAGTACCCCCTCTGTATGCTTGCAGAGACCCCTACAGTAGGGAAACATGCAAAACGGTGTCCAAACCTTTGTATTTTAGCTTTATTTATGTCTTACACAGCATCCCAACTCTTTAGCTAACTTAATAACTTTAGCTAAAGTGAATAGTTAGTCTAATTCATTAGTGCAGCATTACTGGATCACCTCTGTTTGAAGTGATATAATATGATATACAACTATCACTGTGTTTAACTACCATAATAATTCTTAGGGTACTGAGTGCATGCTTAATTAGATTTTTTTTTTTAAACATACTGCTCCATTACTATGTTTGACAGGCTGAAGTTGTCGGGTCACCTCCTAAATCGAACATCTTTTACAGGTGTTTTGTGCCAGAAATGGAGTGTCCACTGAAGACTGAAGATACTGAATCTCTACGCCTTGCCATTGATCCCTCTTGTGCCTTCATCTAGACAAGAGACATTAACTTAACCACTCTCACATGCTCTGTACCTACATCACCTTCCCTGACAGTCGTAGCTTGGCTCATCTGAGGGTGAAATTATAAGAATGTGTTATTTTGCAAAGTGCTCTCCAGGGTTCCTAAATAAAATATGGCATTGAGGTCATTTCTTTTGGATTAATCCCTTCTTCTGAAATATAAGAACCTCTCCTGGTTTTAATGGCACTTTGGATTTCCTTACTTTCTGTTCCACTCCCAACCCCAAATAGATGGTGGCAAGCTGACACAGTAACATGGAAGAGGGAAAGAAGTTGGAAAGGACTACTACAAATAAACCTAATGCCTAACAATGAAAAATGTAAAATAAGAACAATAATAATAATAAAGATAAAAGATGAAGTAACAAGTTTTTAGTTTTTTGTTTATTCCAAATGATCATCCAGATGTCTGTGACATGTGATGACAAACACCATAATGGAAGGCCTTAGTCATCACATGCTTAAACTCATATATTTTTGCATATGCTGAACAGGCAGTCAGACATGCTGTAACTGTGGGGTAGAAAACAGCATGAACACCATACGGCAGGGGTCTCAAACTCCAGTCCCCGAGGGCATGGAGAAGTTGCATGACACTGGCCCTTGAGAACTGGATTTTGAGACCCCTGTCATATGGAATATGACAGGTGTGGTTGAACTGCATGAAGACTCTGAAGTTTCTCTTCTCTTCTGGCAGGACAGGAATGTGGCCTTGTCCTGTGAGCCACTGTAAGGATGTACTTAGAGTAGAACTGGACTGTCACCGGCCTCAGGCTCTTCACCCTTTTCAAAGACAAAGCAGTCATTTAGATAAAATATTAGATATTGTTTACCTGTAAATGCACAAAGTAAATTTAGAAATGTAATTATTGTCAAGAGTGAACAAGCACTGATAGTGTAATCTACAGCTGTGGCCAAACGTTTAGAGAATGAGAAGTGTTGTTTGCTTATTTACAAAGTTTGCTGTTTCAGTGATAGTTGTATATCATATTATATCACTTCAAACAGAGGTGATCCAGTAATGCTGCACTAATGAATTAGACTAACTATTCACTTTAGCTAAAGTTATTAAGTTAGCTAAAGAGTTGGGATGCTGTGTAAGACATAAATAAAGCTAAAATACAAAGGTTTGGACACTGTTTTGCATGTTTCCCTACTGTAGGGGTCTCTGCAAGCATTCTGAGAGGGTCCAAGATGACAACTTTGGAATTCTACTAGAAACAGTCGATCATATTTGTTTGTCAAAGCAGAATTCAGGGCAAACTACACTAAATTAGCATTTTTAGCTAGCAGCTACAATAAGCATAAAAGTTACCTTACGGCTATCATTTGTTAACATGACGCTTGTTCTTATACATGTAATACATTTATTACCAACCTGAGAGTTTATCCGCTGGTCATTCGACATGACGAATGGCTTCTGAAGTCTTAATTCAGCTCAAGGCACTGTAGATTCCCGTCAGTAACACTTTCGGTCCGCTAGTAAAACGTAGTTCTATTAATCTGCTGTTGAACCGGAACCATCTGTCCTCTCTGTCCAAAATGTGAACATTGGCATCCTCGAAAGAGTGTCCTTTATCCTTAAGATGCAGATGGACTGCTGAGTCTTGTCCTGTGGAGGTGGCTCTTCTGTGTTGTGCCATGCGCTTGTGAAGTGGCTGTTTGGTCTCTCCAATGTAGAGGTCTGGGCATTCCTCGCAGAACTTCTTCCTTTGCGAGGAATGCCCACATTTTGGACAGAGAGGACAGATGGTTTGAAAGAGGAGTGAAAGAAGCCATCTATGTCCACTGTGAGCGACCATCTTTGAACAGGGGCGGGGGTTTACGACACCAACTCTCTGCCATCTATAATCCAGTTTTGAGATCCCTTCCCAGACGCCTTAACGCCCACTCACATCCTGGGCCATCTGACCTCAGGAATTCGCATGATAAGGTGGGGCCAGGTTTCACAATGAACACACCCGAAACTCTGGCTGATTGGGACCCACACCCAGTTTCACACCTTGGCTCAGGCGATTAGAGGATCATCAGGGGGTCCTTTTGTCCCTCTGTGGGGGGATACTCCCACTAGGTTTATATCTGGGACTCTCCACCATTTGACCTTAGAACTGAAGAAGCTTCTCGGATGAGAGGTGAAACGTCTTCAAGTAACTTAAAGAAGTCCAGACGCTTTTCTTTGCAAGCTCCTTTGACTACCTCATTTTTAGTTACTGTCTTGTGGTAGTAGCCTCGTGGCGATATTGGTTGATCCTTTAACATATCAGGATACTATTCCCTTATATAATCCTGGAATAATCCTACATTATGTATCCAGCATTCTTCTTTGTTTGAAGGTAACAACAGATTACTTGATATTATTAATTGATATAACGTTTTAATATTACTAATATTTCTCTGCTATTAATTATTATCTTGTTAATATTAATTTATAATTTGGATATTACTCTAGCATTACTTTGGTAATTAAGAGCCAATAACTTGCTTTTATTATCTTCTTGTTTCTATTTTATTACACCACTATTACCAAATTATACCTGGGTTGTGAGAAAAAAATAATGTTTTTTTGTTTGTTTGTTGTTTTCAAGTCTCTTCAACTGCACTCTCTCAAACTGGTCCAGACATACACCCGCCAACATAAGTTCAGTTCTATCTGAGGTTTTGTCTTGGTAAAAACTGATTTTTTTTTCTGCATAACTGCTTACAAATTCAGGCTTAAAGGTTAAGACCAGGCTCATAGCAAAATATGCTATGAGCTATATCACTTTGGTCTACAGTGCAAATATATTATTTTTAAACCAAAGTATAGTTGTTTGTGGGTGAGGGTAGAGGTGAAGGTGTATTATAGGGGTGTGACACCAGAATGGTGCCGAAAGCTTGCTAAAAGTTAAACAGTATGAGGGAAGTCTTATGACCCACCCTACCCCTAAAGCCCTCTAAAGCAGACTTGGTAAGCCTTTTAGACTGGTGCAATTTTTTCTCTGTCTCTCTTTGACAAAAACATCTGTGAACTGAACCACAGCTGGCAAAGGGCTGTGTTTTTGCAGTGAAGGCAGTGGCATGCATGTCTTGCCTCATGTGTTACCTGTTATTTTATCTTTATTTTAGAGACGGAGTAAAGATACACACAGTTTGTTTTAAGGGAAGGGCTGATGGATTGGCTTCTTCATCAGCATGTGCTACATGCACAAAAATATCTATATCAGTCTACATCAAAATGCAAAGACGATGTTAAGGCTAACTTCATGACAATTTTGTGCTATAGTCATGACCTTTAATCTACTGACTCGTGTTGCTGGACACAAATTTCTCAACATTTTTTCTTTCCCCGACACTCTGCTCTCATATGTGCTGTTTAAAATGCAAAACAGTCCACATTTGGATGTTGGAAGAGTGGTGAAGGAGTAAATTGTCTTAACATTAGTGCAAGACATTTAAACTTGAAACATATACATTCACACATCATTTATATGCTTTTTAAATCCAGAACTAATTATGAATATGTTGCTTGGTTTGGTGAACGCATTAAAAACTACTTGGTAGGGTTAGAAAAATGTCATGGCATCGGTTATATTGCAATGGTTGTCACATCTTTAAAGACTTTATTTTCCTGGTTGCCATGGAACTTGGTTGCTCCTGACACAAATATATTGCTTTATTGAACTGCATTACTTACAAATTTGTGTTCACTGATGCAAAAAAACTTGTCCATGAACATGAAAAAAACAGATTAATTTTCTGTGACTATTTCAAAAACTGCCAAGAAACCAAGCTGTGGTAAGTGGTTTCCAAAGAAACAAATGGCAGTATAATCCTAACTGTATAGAAATATTGGCCAAGTAGGACCCTAGAAATAATTACATGGCATCTGATGTCAAAACCAGGAGATGAAGGCAAATCTTCGTTTTCCTTGACCACATGCAAATGCATAAGCTGAGTTTCTGACAATCTTCACACTGGAAGGAGTTTTTTAAAAGCTTTATTTTCAGTGACCGAGTCCAAAATGCATAGAAAAAGGTATCCTTTCACGTACTGTTATACACGTGGACAAGACTGCACACCCTAGAGAGATAGTTGGTGACCTATGAAAAGAGTAAAAAAGCAAAAAGGAATCCTGGGGCTTAGAATCTATTTACAGCTTGGAAGCATCTGCCCTCCTTAAAAAATCTGAGCTAAGAGAGAAGTGAAGGACATAGGTGGATGGGAGAGGAAATGGAGAGCACCACAGAAAGACAGAGAAAGGAAGGAGGGGTGCAAATAAGAAATCTTAACATAGAAATGGGAAGATGGAAGTAGAAATGAATAAGTGAGGGCAGTCAGTGAGTGTCCTGATCAGGAGGATGGGCTTCTATCACACACATGCTGTCAGTGAAGGAAAGAGATGGGTCTGATGGATTTGTATGATAGATGTGTGGACGCATGAAGCCATGGCCCCAGCTGCTGGGCTTAATGAAATGTGTCTCACTACAAGATAGAGCGCTCTGATTTAAACACATCCTGCCATGCTATTCCTCTTCTCCCTAATGCAGGCAGAAAGAGCCGACGCCACCATCAGTCCCCGCTGTCTGTTTGTCTTCCTATTTGAAAGTCAGCTTTTTCATTTGGAACCAATCCGCTGTCTCTCGTCTCACCCTGCAATGAATCATGGCTCTGTTCTGTGCACCTGTAGATCATTGATAAGTCAAACTTGATCAAAATTGTGCTTTGTTGTTTTTGTTTGAAGCGTGAGTTTCATCTTCTGCTCCTTTGCACCTTGAGCATGTTTGAGGGTTAAAGTGGTTTAATCTAAATCAATATTTTAATGAACTGAGAGAACAAAATGAAAAACCAGTCTGTGGGCTTTTTTTTTTTTTTTTAAATATAAAAACAGAAAGTAGTTCCCTCTGGTTTTTCTTGTCTCCCATTTTATCTCCCTCGTGGCATCTATCTTTTCCCTGTTGCCTCCTCCCATTGCCTGCTCGTGTCCCTCTCTGCCACTTTGTCCTCTTCTCCTGCCTCTCTTTCTCCATGTGTAGCGTGTCCCTCAGGGTTCACTAGTCCTGTTTTTCTGCAGGAGTTCAGGGCATGAGGCCAAGGAGACTCCTCGTCAGCCAAGTGTTTACAAAGCTGTCTGCCATGTCAACAAGGACAAGCACTTTTTCTCTCTTACTTCCCAGATCCCAAATTCCAGCTTCATTGTCCACCTTTTTACTTCAAGGCCACTCTGCAATCTCTATAATCAGTGTCCTCCGCCACCTCATGTGTGCGTCTGTGTGTGAGATATGCATGCTTGTGTGGATGGGCTCGCCGAAAGCCTTGCTTCTTCCCCGGAATAATTGATTTAACAAATTGCCGGCCATGTTTCATTCTGAGGAAGTGACAGGAGCAAAGCGAGGAGACGGAGCCAGGAGATTAATTAGGAAACAAAGTCATCTTTATGGAAATTAAATGCATCCTCTGATGATAGCCTTCCTTTCCCATCAGTCTGCCGGGTTTTGTCCCTTGTGCATTATAAAGTACTGGGAGGCCTCCAAAACATCACAGAGATGACTGTCGGCGCCAGAGCCCAGCGCCTACACAGCACCCTTTAGCAATGCCAGCTCTAGCTCCCAGTTTCATGGGTGATGCGTTTTGGGCTACATCATTGAAAAGCACTGAACCTAAAAAAACAGCTGCTCCTGAAAACAATGCCGGATCCTCTTCTGGGGAAAAAAATACAGGGAAAAGAGACCTGCTTAAAAATCAACCTCATATCTCAAACAGCCAGTCCCTGCATATGTGCACAACTCTCTTTTAAGCTTTTGGTATAACAACCTCCCAAGAGACAGTGTGTGAGTGCGCATGGTAACTCTAGTATCCATTAGGTTTAGTACATACTTTCATATGACATTGTGCCCTTATGATTGCAGGTGTGGGATTAACTCTGCTTAGCCGGCAGCTCTCCAACAACCAGTCCTCCTGCTGGCTTACAGCTGCACTGACTTAGTCCTTGAGAGAATTCTGAATATGCATAACCTACCTGAGTGCACCACAATTTAATTAGACAGGAAAGGGGGCTCAAAAAACATCACCAACAGAAAGCCCATGGATGAATAGATGTCTGTTTGGCGTTACTTGCAATGTTTGAGGGTTTTGTTTTTTTTAATTGTTTAACAAATATAGTTGTTCATCTCTTTCCAGATTTCAGAATAGGTGACTTGAGCAAGACAGTTGCTGGGCAATTGAGTAGCTTTAGGCTCACAAGAATATCAACATGCTATGTTTGATGGGAAGGCTAAATGGAGTCCAACGGATAGGATAACAAAAGCAATATATTCAGCACAAGATTAAAAAAACAGTAATACTTTTGAATGCATATCAATTTACGTCACAAAGAAAATCTGGATTTTAAATTCACAGTGTTCACCAGAAAAAGACTGAAATCATCAACAAAAATGCCTTGGACCTCATGTGCTTTAGATCAGTCAGATGGCAATTGTAGATAGTGTTTTTTACCCAGGTAAATGGAAAGAAAATCACCAAAATGATTGCTCTGATCTCGTGAAAGTGTTCATAGGGAAAAGTAACTACACAACACTTTGCCAGAGCTTCTCTAAAACTATTTCTTGCTTTTAGAAGGCTGAAAAAGATTACACGACCGTGTCTTCATTTGAATGGCTTACACAGTGAATCACTAGCTTTAGCTAGTTATAAATTTTATAAAAATAATCTTGAAGATAAAAATCAGAAATTGCTCTTTAGCGCAACCAAATTCCTCTAAGAATAAATGTTTCTTAACACAAAACTATGCGTGACATTTTGACCTCAAGGGTGTTAGAGCCAGAGTAATGTTTGCATGACAATTATGTATGCACAGCTGCATTTTATGTGATCGTGTGAAAGTGGAGAAATGAAAGGCCAATTAAAATAACCATCATTAGACCCCCAATCATTTGGGGTTGCACACCGAGAAATGAAAATTAGGATTGTGCTGAATTTGCCCATCCCCAGGGGTCCTAAAGCATCTCTGGTGCAATGCCTTCCAAGCTGTTTTTTGTCTTACTGTGCCATTTCAGCTCGCTTTCTCCTACCCACTGCCTCTCTGTCTGTATCTGTTTCATTTTTTCTTCCTTTTTTATTATCCCTGGCCACCCGCAAGCTGTTCTATGGTTTCGGTTTGGAAGATCTTTCAGGTGCAATTTCTCCCCTGGTAAATAAGTGTTGTGACAGGAGACAGGTTGAAGAAAAGCTTGAACCCAATGAGAGGAGAGAAGTCCCTTCCTCCTGGAGCCATGTCCCAAGGCTTATTTTCTGTGTGACTGTGACTGCCTTTTTGTGTGCATACTTTGTGTGTATGCCTCACTGGCTGTGCAACATTACAGATAGTGGAAATTCATTTTATTGGAATAATCACTTAAGAATGAGTAAATATTTCTATCTGACAAACTGCTTCTATGACTCTGCCATTATAAGACAGTGCAAACAGAGAACACAGGTCAGATGAAAATTTTACCCCCGTGAAACAGTGAAAATATAAGTAAATCTATGCACTGTAGGTGTTCTGCAACATAATAACAAAACAGAATAAACAAACCAAAAAGCTCCTCACCTGAGTCAAAGTTTATTATTACTTATATCACATTTTTGTCAAACAGAGAAATATAGGATGTTCAAATCTTAAATTCATGTTGGCCATTAACAGGTGTAAACCATTGCTTTCTGTTTCTCCGGTAAAATTACCTGCAATTAAGGATTCTCATCACACTTCTATGGTTGGATGCTGAAACTTTAATGGCATCACATACTTGGCATTCAACCAGAAAGAAGTAGAATGGGACTATCTGGCTACCTTCACCTTAAACATCAGCAACATCAAGTGAATTGCTTTGATAATTAATTTCAGTGATTGAAGAGCCTAAATATGCTAACTGGTGCTTAATGTAAGAATACCCTACTTTATATAGCACCGGGTACACTCATGATTAATGTACTTAGGTTCTGCTGATACTCTTGACATTCTAACCAGTCTAACAATTCTAACAATGTACTTAATACATGGATAATATGTAGTTATTGCAAATTAAAATGTGAAAATATTAATTGTCTTGACCTTTTTAAGAAATACATAGTGTTTAATCTATTTATCTAGATAGATTATTAAATAACTATTTATGCAGCTATAGAGATAGATATAGAAACCTGCAGTTTAAAATATAATTCCCCACCATATTTTCTGTTTATGCCAGGGTCATAAAGCCACCAGTCTAATTAGAGATGCCAAAATCTCCTTGGACATCCCCTCGTCTCTTCTACCGTAGATTCAAAGGTTCTCCCAAGCTAATGGAGAGATACCGTCTCTCCAGCATATCCTCGTTCTGACCCAGGGTCTCTTCCCATTAGGACATGCCCAAAATACCTCACCTAGGAGGCATCCAGATGGTCCATCTGAACCTCAACTGGCAACTCGCTCCTGCATGACTGAGCTTCTCACCCTATTTCTAATGACACCCTTAGGATAAAGCTCATTATGCCACAGTTCCACAATCTTATGCAACCCAAAGTTTGAGGCCATAAGTGAGGCTAGGACTGTAGATGATTCCTTACGCTTTGTTTACAGTACATTCGGCTTTAATTTTGTCTTCATGCTCACCTCTCACTATAGAACAACAAAACATTACAGCACCCATATCACTACAGAAACTGTGTGTCAGTTTCCCCCTCCACTCTCCCCTCACTTGTGAACAGGAGCCTGACATACTTAAGTCACTCCAGCAGTGTCAACTCCAGCAGTGTCAACTCCACCCTTTTCCAGATGAGAACCATCACCTCAGAGTTGAAGGTGCTAATTGTCATATGCTCTTCTTTAAATCTGTTGGCAAACTGCATCACTAGTCACTACTTCATGAAAGCAGAAGTATAATTTTTAAAACCTAAAAAAAGTTTTATTTTTTTCTATTTATTTTGGGAATTCTAATGAAAAATTTCTATATTTGGGATTTTTATAAAACCCTGTATAACCATCGTGACCGTTGAACACGTCTCACTGCTATATCATGAAAAAAATCACCTAATCATCTATAATTGTAAATATTAAACAGTAATTAACACTAAGAACACAAAACTTGCTTATTATAAACTAGTCTTTATATTTAAAACAGTAGCAGGAAACCTTATGCATGTGGGACTTACATGTGTTTCTAACACTCACTACAATGGTAGCTCAGGTAAATTTGATCTTATGATGGCCCCCAAACCAGTAATATTATTTAGGTCTCAGTTAGTTAATTTCAGGTTCCTTTGCTTACTGGTGCAAGTTTCATGTTTGTGTTAAGGCACCCTCTGACCTGTATGTTTCATTTCTCATCTTAAATTGTGTTTATTTAATTTTTTAAACTAATTTCAAATAAATAATTGATTATTTAGATTAATAAAATGTAGATGAAAGGCTATGGAAACAAATCTGTAGCATTTTAACACGTGAACATTTTACATGGTTGTCTGTTCTCATGTGTGTCATACAGCAGGAAAATAGTCCATTTCTGACATGTTTGCACTACAGGGGGGAGTCCTTGGGGTTTAGGACCGATAGCTGCAGACATAAAATGCAGGAGGCAGCACACATTAAGCTCATTCGCTAGCAGTGAATTCAACAGACTATTACCTATGCTATTTGCAGATCAGCATATCTGATGTAACAGACGTCGTACTCCTTTCTATTGCAGATTCAAGACAGGGTAATTTGCATTCTCATTTTCCATTAAGCCTCTGATATTTAGAAAAGTTCAGGGTACACTGTATAAAAAGCCTGTATTTGTCAGAGTAGCTGTTTTTTTTTTTTTTTTAGAAAGAATGATAATAATTGAAACTAGTTAGCTTGCTTTTTAGAATAAAATTAAACACATTCAGTTAATACATATTTTTATGCAAAAGGTGAAAACTTATCAGTAGTTTTTATAGGGTTATAGGTTTTATAAACTTTATAGGTGGAAAACATTCAACATCCCACTAGTGCTTAAATATTTATTTTAATTTTGTATACTGTAATACTTATCTATTAGAGTACCATCAGTGAGGTACTAGGATAACATGTCTTGATTCCTTTCAATTCACACTAAGTAGACTAACGTTATAAAGCTTCCAAAACTAGCAACAACTCTCCTTCTTACATAGTTCATGAGTCCATGTCATTGACCTAGATTCACTTTTTTTCCCCCTCGCTGTTGTAGGCTCTAAACATTTGACTGTGACAAGTTAAGGATTCAATGAAATTATAGCTTTGCTTGTGTTAATTAGAGGTATTATATGAAAAAAAAACATGTCTGTAATAAATGTCCTACTTTGTTTTTTGCAAGTTGTCACTGTTCCTAGTTTAAAAGCTACCAAAGCGTAATAATGGGACTTGATCATGGTCTAGGTGAAAGCTCAAAAATGTATTTGTTGTGACAGAAGTTCAATCCGATTTCCAAGTTAGGATGTAAAATTTCATTTTAAGTTTGCAGTCAAAAAGGAGATATCTCACCAGGGAGAGACAAGTATCTGAACAACAAAGAAGCCATAAAATAAATAAAAAGAACACTAAATGAAAGACAACTTTTAGTGAATAACAGCCACTCCAACGCACACACTCAAACTTGCAAGCACACCCGGGGAGAGAAATAAAGAGGCAGGGGGAGATGGACAGATGCTGAACCAGAAACAAGCTAAATAAGTGATGACATGGTCTGCTCTCAGAGAGGAGATGAAATGGAAAATGTGTACAGCAGCAGAATCCAGACTGCACGCTTTGTGCAAAAAGAATGTCCTGGTCAATACTGTCCCTTTTCGTCTGAAACCAAATGTCAGTGACAGCTAATTCAGTCTTCTGTAGGTAAACATTAGTAAACAGGGTAAACCTCTGTGAAGATTCATTCAGTGGTTTTTGATGCTAACTCTGACATATAGAAACATAAACACACAGGAACATACAAATTAGCTTTCACTTCTACCTCTTCCATAGTAAGTAAAACATTTGATTAAAATTTCTTTACCTGGTATAAACTGCATCAGCCACTCATAATATTGGAAGGCAGATTAATGCAGGACACAACAGACACTCGAAATGCTTGTAATTCATTGAATGGGTAATTTTGTTTTATGTAGTTGCAAAGAGGAAATCACTACTTAGTCCGGATATATTTGACTTAGATTAAAAGAGACATTAATTATTGTCAGTCAAGGATATCGCCTCCCTCCTTTTGTAAGTTGAACCTTATTTTTATTCCTGTGAACAGTAATTACTTTTTAGTGTCCTAAACATATTAAGCACACTGAAAACAAAGCTATGTTGGCAAACACATAGCAAATTATACATCACTAGTTGTATAACTTAGAGTAAACACAGTATAAAATGCAATTAACTTGGGTAAAGGGCATTATAATTACTGTACAGTGTGTTTAACCTATAGAGAGTCCTCTTACTTCAATGTGCTTCATAGAAAGTATGATTTTGTATAAATAATTTGTATTACACATAATTGCTACCTAACAATGATTATAATGTAAGAACAAGATGCCCTTTTTGCATACTATATCGAAAAAATTACTGGAATTGCAATTATACACAGCACAGACCTTCAGGCAGTGAAGCTTTGATTAAGTTTGTCACAGTTGACGATGGCCAACCATGGGGAGGTGAGGAAGGAGGACCCAGGCCCGGAGCTCTGTGTATAAGTAGTGCGTTTATTTACAGTGAAATGGAAAAACATAACAATAAATCCTCAGTGCACTCCCAACTCCCGTAACGTGTCCTCTTCCCAGTGCTAGTGTTCCTGTCTCTGCTCCTCAGTGTCTGAGCACCCCGTGCTCGCTGCCCTCTCGTCTCCACGCTTCTCCTGGGAAAATAACAGAGAGGCAGCTGTCAGACACACCACAATGCAGTAGACTAAACTTGGTAACTGGTCAGAGACTAACGTGAAGCCACGCAATGATCCAGCGTCGGAGAAAGCTCCACCACACTCTCAAGTAGCTCCTCTGATGAGGCTAGATCAGCTGCAGGTGTGTCATGGTCTTTAGGTGTGGCCAATCACCTGCCAGGGCCACACCCACGAGGCCTGAAGGTGTTCTCCAAAAACACCTGCATCCACACACACACACACACACACATATCTGCAAGCAGGGAGAAGAGGGACAGCAATAACAAAAATACATATAATATGATACAAGTCCATAACTGCTCAGGGACCCTGGGTTGCTCAGACCCAGGACCCTGACAAAGTTAGATTATGGTAAGGGTTAGATTTTATTGAGCACTTTTACCTTTTTTCAGTAGTGAAACCAATAACCTACCATGTTATAATTCATGTATAGTATTTACTCTCAAGAAGATCCAATCATCACAAAAGCATAAGCATAAATCTAAGAGAGCCAACAAACATTATCGTATTGATCTGTCATATTGATCTTTCAAGAGTGGTGATCAAGTGATGAACTGCATTGAGTTGCATTGATGCATTGAGTAATATGCACACAAATCCTTCTGCTTTTGAGCAACGCTGGAAAGTTAACAGTTGAAAGGTTCAAAGGTAAAAATATGACCATGTAGTGAAGCAAAGCAGTCACATCATAATGTTGGAAGCCACATTAATGCTCATTTAAAGTAGCTAGGGTAAATCATAAAAATAAAATAACATATTTTTTCACATTCCCGTTGGCACTAGTTTTAGAAGCTGGGCGGATGTTCAAAACTCTAGACCTCACATAAACTCACATACTCAAGTATCACAAATGTGTCAAATGCATAAACTTGATTTCCTTTATAGCATACATTTTTGGAGGCTCAGGCAATAGTCCATGGTCATATCGTGAACATGTCAGGATAACACGATATTCTAACACCAATTATTTTTTGATGATTGAATCAACTTCTGATAATAGAGTGTGACATGTTGAAGGCAGGTGGTCAAGCAGGACCCAGACCTTGTATAGACACATACAATACACTGCTTGTAGCATTCCTTGATGAGCTATCTCTGTTCAGCACAGCTGTTATGTTGTTTAGTGGAACAATATTAGGTTTCTCTATGCTCAGCTGGTGCAGGCATACTTTCAGGCACATACAAAGTTCATCACAGGGTATTTGCCCCAATAATTTCCTTTCCTCAACATGACTGAACAATTTTTACGCACATGCAAGTGGAAGGCACCCAGATCAACAAGTTACTGTTCTCCAGATGTCCCATCTACATCCCATCAGACCAGTTTCAGACCTTGACTTGCCATGATGGGAGTCTTTTTGATCAGTCATGATATGTTTGACTGTTTTTTTTTTCTTTTATTGCTGTAATCTAATGTGTTCCCATTGCTAATTGTTACTTACCTTTAAAGGCAATCTATGCTATGATTTAGAGTGTATTGCATCTCTAAATTCTAGATTTGTTCGATGAATCATTTGTTTTAGAAGTACAGATTATCTTTACAAGTTTTAAAAAAAAACATATACACATGTATTGGGGAAATTAATTGACTTTAAGTTTTCAAACTGCACTTTATAATGCTTCCACAGCACTGCCACATTGTTGGCATGTTATTCAAATGCTAATTACTGAATAAGTTATAAAGAGTGGAGATTCCTTGCACACGTTGTTAAGCCTGCCACAGCTCCTGCCTGCCAGTTAAAGTAGTCATGCTTTTAACCTAAAGCCTCAATAAATTTTAAACAGCTCGTATAAAGGGGTGATTTAGCTGTAGAGACCAAAGTCATTGTTCTACCAGGCTGTAAACAAGATAAGTATTTTAACATGGGAGGCTATGAGGACTTATTTTTGGAGAAAGCATCAATCGATGACTCTAGGATGTGTGGTTTTTGGCACTTTTACTAAAAATTTTAGTTAAAACGACAGTGCAATAGATTTTTGTTAAAAGGTATGCACATAATATAATATGCAACAGGACTTATTTTACACATGTTTTTTGCCCTGGGCATAATCTGACAGACACCGCTGCCCCAGGGCAACATCATGATCCAGGTTTTACCAAACAACATTTTTGTTTGTGGAAATGCAACACATATAACATTATCAACAGCTTTAGCATTTACCCTTCAGCAAATTGTTACTAATTCATGCATTTATGAGTTATAACTGAATAATGTTTGTAAACTTCCCATCATAGGAACAGTGATTAAATAACCTTTTACAAAGGAATGCTTTTGTTGCTCTTGCGTACTACACTTTACCCCTGCTCAGAAAGTAATTTAAAACACATTTAATCTGAATCTGATTGCAATTATTAACTCACAACTGAAAAACGAACTAATTTATAACTTTTTAAGCTGGGTTGTAAAACACATTCGTCAGATTCTATTTCATGCTAGTTCCACAAAAAATTGAGTTGTTTGCTATAATATTTATCCATGCTTTTTGAAACCCATCAGTGCTGTGCTTGAAAGTCTTGAGACACCCCTCATTATTATACTTATATTTTACTTCCAAGCAGGCAGAGTTCTTGTAATTTGTTTTTTTAATGATCTGAGCAGTCCTCAGTAATCTGAGTAGTCCTCAAGGATTTCTGAAGCTTTATCAAAATTTTGTTTGGGGTTTGGTTCATTGTCAGTTGAGTCCTTCAACCTGACTATTTTAAGGGGAATATTTTGGTTAATTGTTTGTTAATTTGTTAAACCATTTAACACTGACCTAAGAGTCATTAGAGTCACATAAAAAGGCACCTAACTCAAGGGATGAACCAGTGTTCTGTCAATAGATAACTCAGCAAATAACCAATTTTGAAATGTATCTTTATGCACTTTGTTACTAGCACGCTGTCACAAAAACACGTCATCAGTTCTCATTTTTTTGTCGAATCTATAAAAATTTTAAGATAACACAGTTCGACAAAACATAGTAATTTTGCTACCAACAAGGTAATTCCCAAAGAACTATTAGCCAAAGATGATATCTCAGGCATACCGCAGCATCCAGTGTCCTAAAAAAAATTAAAAGAAACTGGCCTAAAGATCACAGGATCTAACAGTACCATCTGAGAAAAATCTCATTAGGAGTAGTTTCATTTTGCTGTAAATTGTAAATTGCCACACCTATTTTCCATTTTCCTCACATACAGAAAGAAGGGTTGGCTTGAGACTTTTTCACAGTGTTGTAAGAAACAAAAAGGTTATTTGCAAAAGCTTTTTAAAAATCACAGTTGAAAAAAATGTTTCAGTGAAAATGTTGTTTCAGTTAGTTAAATGAAAACACCAAATGAAGGTTGGAATTATGGTTATAGTTGTCATATTTTGGACATTTTTGAGTTTTTCACAACACCAAATGGAACATTTGGTTCACTTTTGCTAGAGTCATGCATGTATAATGAATCACTTAGAAATAGTATAAATTTAAAAGAACTTTGTGAAAAAGAATAAATTGTGACATAGAAAAAAAAGGCAGTGCTGTTATTGTAAAACACCTTCTGAGTTTTTCTCATCTCCTCTTTTGCTAATGAAAATTCAGCTGGACATATCCAGGGGAAAGAAGCTCCTCTATTAATTTCATCCTGCTCCCTCTTTATTGGTCCACCCACAGAACCCAAATGAAATAACCCTGTCAGGTCCAATTCAGGTTAGACATTGCTCTCTCAGAACAAAGGACACACACTGGTAGGTTACTGTGGTACATCTTATGAATAACCAGTCAGGATTTGTATGTGGAATATCTACAAAGAATGAAAATATGTTTAATTTAAACAGAGATAAATATTGATTGGGACGTTAATCAAAAGAGCTTGCAATACAACTAGTGCACATAATATGGTTTATATGTTAGAGACAACTTGAATATGAGCACTCGAAACGACATTGTACGTTTCCAAGTGTGCCAGGTTTACTTGTCTCAGGTGCATTTGTTATTGCTGACCTTGTTTTACTGACTGCTTTAAATTATTCTTGTTTTTCCTAGTCTATAAATGCTACATGGTAGCAATATTATTTTTCATGATCAGGTTTATTGATGTTTGTTTGCAGCGCTTGTGTGTGCTTAGAGATCCTCTGGGGACCGCACGGAAGCTACACCTTCTCATCCTTGGAAAAATAGTTCATAGATTTTTTTAGAACTAATGACTGTTATGATTCGACTTTTCCTTCTATTTTTCATTTCTCACTTTCTTAGTGGTGCAGTGGTGGCACTTATGCTCTGCCTGTGCGTGGCTCTCCTCCATACTTGGGTGGTGTGGGGTGTGCAGATAAGGGTCAGCTTTGCTGAAATATTGCATGAACAAGATTTGTGTAGTCACTAATGTCTTCATCGTTTCTCTTCCAAAGTAAAATGATGAAGACTGGAATTAGGGCAATGTTTATTATTACTGTGAAAATTTCTTTGTAAATCCCAGGGGTGGCTGTATATTATATCGCTTTTGGCAGCTCTACTGTGTGATTCTAACAGGACTAATAGCAAGGTAAGTAACATGAAAATATGGGTCAGAATGGTGAGAGGAATAATGTTACTCAAGATTATTTTCAATTTTTCTAGGATAATATCAGTTACAGTCTAGTTACGCCTACATGAGGTTTATTTTGCATAATTCGGCTATAACTTTAATTCATGAATGTGCATGTGTTAAGCCTAACTCATCATTGCTAAACCCACATAGAGTTAGCACTCAACTATGCAGCTCTTTTAAGAGTTTAAGCTGCTTTTAGCTCATTCTTTTTCATCACGGGTTTGTATTCAATACATGGCTGCTTCCCAAAGGATCACACCAGCCCCCTCACATAAAACTGTAGACAGCTGTTTCCAAGATACAAATAAACTCAGACAAACTGACAGTGCCTCACATTACCTGCCCAGCATGAAATGGCAGACAGCATGTGCACACAAGTGAGTCGTGAAATCAAGCATCTATGGCAAAAGCAAGTCGCAAACATAATAAGAATTGAGTAATTGTTACGTGCATGTTATAGCTACTCAACCATCGCAGACTTCCAACATGGCAGCATGCTGGAAATGAAATAAACATCTATATCCTAACACATAAAAGTAGTAACAAAACAAACATAACAAGCATAAAAACACAACAGAATTTATTTTGGAAATCAAATATTTAGTGTTATAGCATTCAAATTAATCTGTTTGCCTGAGCTAACTTTTTAGGAATGAGCTAACAATACCTGATTTATATTGCAGCTGCTTTGTAAATTATTCTAACTCAGATAAATTACCTTGTTCAGTGATCTAGTATAACCTATTGCAATTCAGACAATAGCATATGGTTGAACTGTCACAATTCATTGTACTGATTTGTAATTGTAATGGAATACAATTTATTAAGCCACACAAGTTGAACATGTGTATTACTTGACATTGCTCACAATTTTTCCAGTATTTCATATAGTTAGGTGGTCCTCACAGTTTAAAAGATTTCATTAGATGTAATACTGTGACATCCATGTTGTTTATATATACACAACATGGATACCTTTACTTATTAATTCATAAATGTCTCCTCTTTGGCATTATTTGCACCATGACTTTGACTCCCCATTTTTTATGGAACATTTGGAGAATAATTTTGGTGTGAAATATTCTGTTTCTGCACACCGAGTTTTTGAGGTGGCTACAGCTTTTTCATTCACAGCAGGTCATCTGTGTATGTTCAGAACAGTCTGAACTTGAAACTCCCTAGAGCTGGTACTGCAGAGGGAAGCAGGCTGCCCTGGAGTGCTTTCCCTAGAGTCTTGAATTTCTGGAGGGTTCAACTTCTGTTTTACGTTGCTGTTCTTATTAACTCTGGAGCTTGCAGAGTTATGGCACCCATAGTTATAAGCTCAGAGCACTCAAGTTGTTACTTTAAAGTAGCAAGTATCTTGTCACCTGTTCCATTTTTGATGTTCATGAATAGGTATGATAGGAAGATGGCATAAAATCTGGATGCTATGTATTGGGAGCAGCCATGTTATTGTTAAAAAGCGTTCCATTTCAAGGGCTTGATCCTGTAATGAATGCTGTCCTGGGCATTAAGCTGCACAGAAGCTAAAGTAATGTGGATTGCAGAATCCAGATACTGACCTGTGTCCTAATGCCTTTCTGTGGTACTGAAACATTAAAATTATCTGTCTGTATTTCTCTCCCCATGGTGCTAAAACCAATTCCATTAAAACAATCTATTCAGTAAGATCTATATACATTTTAATATATGTTATTATTTTCAGTGTAGCTAAAAAAAATATTAAAAATAAAATTAAAACTCTCACTCCAACTGAGGATACAATGTGTGCACAATATGCAATGTATTAGTACTACCTCTGTGACTAGATGGAAATACTGTATTTTTCTTTTAGCTGCTAAAAAAACCTGATAATTCCAGAGTTCACCTGGACTTACTGTTCTGTCTTTTTTTGCTTTTTTCTCCCTGATGTTTTATTAGCTGAACCCAGTGGAAGCAAAATTTAAATGATCTAGTAAGACCACCCTTTTAAACACTTTTGAATACATTCACAGGCCACACTGCATTTGAGAGGGATAATTAAATTGGTCCTGTGTTTCAAGATGAAAGGTTTTTGAATTCTTTGAAACCTCCTTCTTATTTTTAATGCACTCACCGACACATTTTAACTGAATGAAAATGTGCATAATTGTCTGATGACTGGGAGTTGTTTGAGTTGCTTCATGTTGCCTTGCCAAGTTAACAGCTATTGCATAAGCAAGATGAAGTGTATTTTTTAATGAGGAGAGCCACATGATAAGCCCTCTGGGTTTTTCCTTCTCCGTGAACACCCACACTTGATATTAACACACTTTGAACATATAACGTATCAACATGGGGAGTTAAAACATTAGCAAAAGAAATGATGGAGTTCATAATGGCAGATGTCGTACTTCATGGTGAATAAAGTAACAACATTAACAATGTTTGAATTTGTCGAATATTTTTATAAGTACTTTGACAAGTAACTTTTAATTAACATCTATTCCTGATATCCTTGATATTAAACTGGTGTCTGACATTTAACATGCTCTGATTTATATGCCGAACGCAAGATATGTGGGAGTATTAGTTGGTGTTTTGTATAAAAGGCTTAGTTGTTTGAATATATAAAATCTTATAGACAAACATTTGCCTAAAGTGCAGCTTCTTATGAAATTTCTTCAAAAGTATAGCCTCCAGGTCTGACTCTGTGATTCAGGAAATTTTGTTTACCCAAACTGTAGGAGAGGTTAAATTGACAGAGGCAAAAATAACAAAACTATGAGATGTATATCCTTGTAGCTCACAACCCTGTAACCCTGTTCTTTCATGTTGTAAGCAACCTTCACCAGCAGTGCCACATTGTTTCCTTTCAAACAGTCAGGTGACACTCCAGACATTCAAGAGAGAGCTGCATCCGCAGTGTTTTAGAAACCTGGATGAGCCCCTTTATATATTCCACTCAGGAACGAACCCCCTGCTGAACTGCCACACGCTACTTGATAAATCATTCAGAAATCATTCAGCACAGACACTCATAGAAATGCCTTGCCTGCTGCTTAGATCACTGGGTTGAAATTACTTGCACCAAGTCAGATCTGCAGAAAAGCATCCTTGTATGGATTTGCTCTTTGACTAGCTGTGAGAAAGCCTGTTTTTTTTTTTCTGTCAGAACTTTTTTGTTTTTTCACTTTTTTTAACCATTCAGCTTTTCCAAGAGCTAATTAGTCAGTTTCATCTAGTGAATTGTCTTTCAGCTGCTCTAGAATGGAGACAAGTGTGGAATTATACCCTGTGGCATAATCTCTGCAAGTAACAGGTAGGTCCTGAGGGGACAAAAACAGATCATGACTAAAGTGGTATAAATTAAATCAATTTATCAAAGCTCTGGTGTCCATTTACTCAGCCTAACTGTGACAAATTGTCTTCAAGGTATGCTTCTTTTATTTTTGCATCTGAATTAAAAGTCCTCTGCTATCATTAATTTGCAGTCTCCCTTGTAGTTAAACATGTATAAAAAGCAAACCACATTTACTTTTTGAGCTGAATATGTTTTCAAACCAAAACTTAAGTGAACTTCAAGAAATGATGTATTACTTATATCAGATAAGTATCTGTTTTCCAATTTCCCCCTTTCTGCATAAACAAATGCAAGTTTTCTCTGCATTGTTACGTCAATTAAACACCATTTTAAATGTCACTTCCACATGGAAACTGATGGTTGCTATTGCTGCATCCTGGTATAACAAGACTTTAATTATTTTGTATTAACTATATAATAATTACAGTTGGGTCAGACTGTACATACTTAACTAATCTTTGGGAGGTGGGTGGGGGGGACAAAAATGGGCATAATCAGGTTGTAAATTAAACAATACGAGAGGGAACTGAGCTGGTTATGCTTTTTTTTCTTATAAGAAATATAAGCATAATTAGTCACTTTTGAATAATGCATTAAGCATTTAGTTTTTTTAGGACTAAATGGAATTTCTAATGAGTCATGTGATTTATTATAGGACATTTCAGTGCTAGCAAATTAATATCAAAACTTCAGAAGGCTAATGGAACCAATGCAAAGTACAAACCCTTAGAAACTGCATTCAGTGTTGTGATTTAGTCATTAAGCTCTTAATCGGATACACAAAACAGACATTAAATGAATTACACTTATAAGAGAATATCCTAATTAGGAGGCACTATACATTGCAATAATTACAAGGTATTTGAAATAGATTAGTCCTTCCTCTCAATTTTTTTTTTGTCTTGTGTTTTTTGTTTTGGTCTCCCCCAAAGAGAGAGAGTATGTGATCGGTTTCATTTTTGTCTGATTGTTAGAAGCCTAGCATCCACCGTTTTCACTACATCATTTTCACATTTTGTATGATGATAAATACCAATAACCGGTTTATTTATTTATTTTTTTCAATTTTGAAACTTGGTACAAGGTCACACCAAGTGAGAAAATCATTAAAAATTTATACAACCCACATTTTTTTTTATGGATAATCTTCAAACTTCACAACAATAGATTAGGCATTGGGAGACACGAGTACCTAGGTTGGCTAAGCATTTGATCTCGACCTTCATTGTTGGTGCCCAAGGTCATAGCTGACCTTGAAAAGAATTTCATAAAACCATTTCGAGTAATATATGAAAGGACATGAAGAGAGCTGTAGAAATCACTTGTTCTTTTTTCTAATAAAATGCCCTACAATTTCACAATGAAGCCAGAAAAGGCTGATGTCATTATATTGTAATAAAAAAATCATAAAACATCAACATTTTAGTATAGCCCTTTCCACTCGGGTGGAGCTGTACTCCCCGAGTGTGCTTGTTTTGCTCTTTTGTTTTGTTAGGAAAACACTCTGTTGCCAAGCTTAATTTTTATTTATTGCCTTTGTATTGTTAAGGTGTCTTGTGTTGTTATATAATACAAAATTCGAAGTGCAAATCATCCACAGTCTTGTCTTGAGTTATCAGTAATTGCAGTTACTCTTTACATAATACCTTCTCTGTGCCATTCACACTAAGTCCACTAAGTATATTTAAAAAAAAAATGTTTTGTTTTCTTTAATTGAAAGGGTGAGTGTGTGGTTGGCTAAGTGTCACTCATCATAGGCCACTTTACCAGCCATCTCATATCCACTTCAAAAGGCCCTTGTAATCCCTCAACATCCAAGAGTTAAAACATGTTTTGCATTCGCAATAATTAATGTCACTTGATTATCAAGATGACAATATGCAACCAGCAGTCTCTCACTGGCTCCTCCTAAAATCTATTACAAAGCAAATGGTGAAACGCAGATCCTGTATTTCCTTGTCACGGTCTTTCCTATAGGTGTGCAAAGTTGTGAGCTTGAAAGATTATATTTCTTTTTTCCATGAATTGAAAAAAATTACAGGAGATGAAATTCTATTCATGTTATTATACAGCAAGCTGCTATGTATGACAAGCTGTTCACAATCTCTTGATCTTTGCATTTTGCTCTGCTCGACCAAATGTCAGGAGTGTTGTTTGTTCCCACCTTTTTTATGCAGTAAGTCAGTTACTAACCTAAGATTTATGAGTGAATTGCTTCTTTTGGGTTTGTATTTTTAGCTACTCCTGATTGCAATTTAAATTTCTGTCCTTGCACAGCAAAGGCACAGAACAAATTACACTGGAGTTTCATGCAGGCTTTTAATCATTTTTGAAAAAGGCAGCTATAACTGGGGCCTGAAGGGCTACTTTTTCTGCTTCATGTTCTGAAGCATTTTTCTAAAACTTTATCCTACTCCTAAGAACATTTTCAGAGCTTGTTAAGATTGGATATTCTGATATTTTTGATATTCTTTAGTGAAACCTCTATAAAAGTATAACTAGACGTCTGAACATTGTTTCTTCTTTATTCATCTTCATTCTATGATGGGAAAATGTGGCTATTCACAAATCTTTTAAGAAACAGGGCATTGCTATGCACTGTAAACCCAAATACTCAAAGTACTTAAAAATCTTAAGTAATGTGAACTTAATGTTTTCAAAAAGTCCTATTAACTCTAATAGCTTAAATTCATCTAACATTTTCTTGCCTTTGAGTTAGTTCAATTAATTATTTCTGATCAACTTCTATTATTTTGGATATTAAGGACTTGCTACATTAAAAATATCATTTAATTTTGCTAATTTATTTACATTATATGGTGGACAGGAGGTTTTCATTCTCAGGGTCAATTTAACCCCAAACATAAAAGATTAGTCTTTAGCCTGATATAATAGCTGGGCTGATTTAGATTGTGAGAAAAGACAATGGGGTAAAAGTTAAATGGCCTTGTCTTCTATCAGATGTAAAAAGCCAGGAGTAATTTTTGGGTAAGTGACATGAACTGGTAAATGCAAAGAGAAGTTCTAATTTTAACCAGGCACATTTCTGAATGATTTATCAAAAGCACACTAACATTGTGCTCGAAGTTTAAAAAATTGTTATTGTTTTTTGTCTTTTTGCTTTGTTTTTTGGTTTCATTTTATTCCTTCTTTAAACATATTGAACATTTAAAAAAATGACTTAAAATAATGCATACATTTACTGGGGTAGTTTAAACATTTGCATCAACTGTAAGGTTGTGTAAGGTTATTAACAGTCAACTGGCAACTCTATTTAGATTTTTAATTTTACCACCCATAATGTGGCTGTGCATTCATCACTGTTGACACTGTTTGTATCACAGTAAGTATTCTAATTTTCTCTTTTTTTTTTCAAATCAATTTTAGTGAAATTAAGCAATACTCAATAAGGGACACCATTTGTTAATAGGCTAACAACTAATAAACTAATACAGCTACTTCACAAGGCTAACTGCCTGAGTTCACCATGGTAGCTGAGACATGTTCATGTTTCTTAGTTTTTAAACTAATGTATTATTCTGAGGTATTTGATTTCTTTTCCTTCTTTTGATACAATGCTCTCTATTGTACACGGACTGTGTCAAATTTAAGGGGATGAAGTTAATGAAGATTTCAGAACTGACCTAAAAGGCCAGAGTAATTGACATGAACTGGTAAACAAAAAGAGAAGTTTACCTTTAGTCATGTGACCATGTAACTTCACATTAGACTTTTGAAAGTCAGAATTCTAGTTTCGCTCTCTTGCAACAATATCTAATATTACCAGATGTGCCAACCACTTCAGTCATTCTGTTCTCACCATAACTACGCTGCTGGTTGGTCAAAACTTGGAGTATCCCTTACACGTGTATAGAGGAACAAATTGTTTTTCAGAGGAGCCATAACTATCACTTCATCATAGTTCAATCAAATTTGAACTGACTAAGTACTTTTGCTTTTCCAATGTAGGTGTACTCAGGGATCCAACCTTCAAAAGGGTTCAAACAGTGCATGCCCAACATGTTCCACACCAAACTAAACAGCTTTCTTAAAGGCTTTCCCAATACAGGTAAGCCAGCAAAAACTTTTGGCTGAAATTTAAATTTCCACAATGGAAAGTAATTTAACATGAACCTCAAACTGAGATTTTGAATTCTAGCATTAACCACCTAGTTTTAGTTTTTTTTCTTTCATCTTTTTTTCCTCCTGCCTTACAGCTCAGTCTTCAACATCTTTCGTCCACTCTATCCACTACACATATTCAGACCATCTCAGCCTTGCCTCTCTATTTCTCACCTGGGTTCGTTGACCTCAGAACTGATTACTGTCTAGAACACGGATCATCTGTTTTTACCAATATGCAGTTTGTTCATAAAACAACTAGATCAGCAGTTTACATTCTAATTAATCTAATCTGCTATTAGCATTTGATATTCTTTTTAAGATGATTCATTTTAATATTTCTTATATATTAACAGCACAGTGTGATGTTAGTGGAGGCAAAGAAAATACTGTTTAACTGAAGAAATGTACTTAAGCTTTTCAATTTAACAGTACTCAATGCATTTGAGGCAATCGGTTGCCTTAATTTTTTCATGTTTTGTGTGACATTTTTTCTAGTTTTCAACATTGAAATTTGATTATTTTTTAATTAAAAAAGATTGAAAAATTAAACACTAAATATTGAGTTTTGCTAGACTGAAAAAATGACTCCGTTATACTCATTCGTTTTAATTTATGTCAGTTTATTCACATGGGAGCCAAAAGTAAAATAAAAAAAACTTTAACTACTAGTTACTAAATATCTTTTAATTTAATTATTAAAGATTTTACTTTTATTTTAGTTAAAAGTTTCATGTCAAATGTAATACAAAATATTGGATTTCTGATAAGCTCCAACTTTTAAATTCATCAACTTAAAAAACTTAAGTTGCCTTAATTTTAAGCTCTGCTAACTTCTTCACGGTTTACAGTGTGCCTCTTCTACTGAACTGTGGTAAATTTCAGAGAACCAACAGAAAGCATGACTACATGACTACTCAGGAAGTCAGAGGTACAAAAGATGGTCTCCTCAGGCCCAAACCAAAGCTCCAACTTTGAAAGTGAAATGTCAACCATGTTCAAAACATTGATATTATTTAATAGTAACTTCAAACCCTGCATTGAGAGAAGCACCATGTTGTTCATCAAATGCATTGACCTTCAGAAAGTATTTGATATTTGTTTGCAAAATGACCCTAGAGAATATCTTCTCATCAAATGGAGTTCCTCCCAGTGAGTGCAGTGTAATAGTTGATGGAAACCATGGTTTACTGTAGTATATGAAAGAGCTGTATCATTTCATCAGTCTTTTTGGTTGCCAGTGTTTATAATATTTGGAACCGAACGGCTGAAAAACCCAGCGGCATAGGCTGAACACCTTTGTTAAGCAAATGTGTCTTAACATCAGCACCTCCAAAACCAATGTGATATGCATAAATGCCAATCCAGATACACCCATTACAGTAAACAGTGATTCATTCTTTGTCAAGGTCTTTACCTAGCTTAACAGCACTGTGAGCAAATACAAGGAAAAAGGAGAAGGGTTGTAAAAGTGTTACATTTGCAAGACTCCAACCCAATCAAAGCAATACACCATGCGAACAAAGGTCAGACTGTTCAACAGCAATGTCAAGCCTATTCTCTTTTTTTGCTTGAGCATAGTAAAAGATAAAATGCCAGTGGGTAAATTGGCTTGGGCATGTGATCAGAATATACCAGAACTGCATACCAAAGGCAGCTCTAAGATGGACATCACCTGGGAAAAGCAACATATCAGTGAGTTGTGTTGGATGAGGCAGAAAACAGGGATCAAGGAGGCCCAAAATGTAGCGCAGCAGAGGGCCAGATGGAGGCAGGTTGCCAATGCCTTATGCCTCTAAGTGCATAAAGAGGGCTAACTAACTGACCCTTTCTATTGAAGTATAACCAAGATAACCTAATCAGAAGAACACATAAAAATGTAATCACTTATAACACAAACAGGAACAGGAAAACCAGTCAAAAATAAACAACAGTCTGTCTCTACAAACTAATTTAGACTAACAAGGAAAGCACATGGCAAAGATGGAAACAGGTGTGGCTGAATCCTCTAATCAGATGCCTCACATACAGTAACAAGCAGGGTTTAGGGCTTCTTCAGGTTTAACCCTGGTTAAAATTACTTCACCATATCCTGAAAATCCCTCAGGCTTTACTATGCTGATGTCAGTAAAGTCTAAAGTTTTTAAAAGATATTTCTATGATGATCAATAAGAAATATAGATACTTATTAACATTATTGCTTCCCCCCCCCTTTTTTTCCCTTCTGGCTGCAAGCACTTTTAAGGCAGTTTTATTTTTATAAGCCTTACCATTGATTTAGAGTTTTGAAACAGGACTCTTAAACCTTGTGTTTGATGATCTTCTATAAAATTTGCAAGTAAGCCTACTTACACATTTGAATTTTTATTGTATATTTTTATAGCCCAGCAATCATGGCTGGGTACCTACAAATTCCATTCATACAAACATTCGTAGTGTACATCAGCGGTCCCCAACCCCCGGGCCTCGGACCGGTACCGGTCCGTGAGTCGTTTGGTACCGGGCCGCGAGAGTTGAGGCTCAGGTGTGAAATGTATGGTTTTCAGGGTTTTTATCGTTTTTATCGTTAACTCGGTTTTCCTTGGTCTTTTCACGTGTGTTATGAATAAATCTTCTTTTTTTCGGTACCGGTACTAGTTTTATTTTGTTGTATTTATCCGCGACACCTTAAAGGCCGGTCCGTGAAAATATTGTCGGGCATAAACCGGTCCGTCGCGCAAAAAAGGTTGGGGACCGCTGGTGTACATAATCCAGACCTTTTTACATTGTGTGGAAAAAAAATATGACAGCAGCGATAACAGCACTCTTATCGATTATGCTACAAATGCAAAAAGATAGGACAAATTGCTAGAGAAAATGCTAAATTGTATGTACAGCTGCTTGGAAGTATTATTGTTATTTTTATTATTATTATTATTATTGTTATCATTATTATTATTATTATTATTAGTAGTAGTAGTAGTAGTAGTAGTAGTAGTAATATTCTGTTCCCTGATTCCCAAGCTTGGGAGAAGAAATAATATTCTATCCTTAGAAAATCCTGTTTTTACCATTTCTTCCTGCATTATATGATGACAGTATTCATAAAAGGGCATGGCTTTGTTTTAATCAAATCTCTGCTTTTACTTGGCCTATCAACGGAATTCAAAAACTGGTATGTCCACACTTTTGACACAAGATGAAACAGAAATTCAATGGTGCACCTTGCTGCTACATAATCTTAAATAGGTTGTGTTATTTGGATGCGCTGGAGTGTCCATTGACTTTAGAGGGTTATTTACTATAGTGTTACTTTGACTAAAACATTGGCATCTACCAAATACTAACACTAGGACCGAACTTGTCAAACTTGTCTTAGAGTTTGACTGCTGCTCCATATGCTAATCAATCAGTAGGAATACAGCATGAACTAACGTGACTGACAATGATTAACTTGACATTGCCATTTTTGAAAAACCATAAAATGATTAATAGTGTTATATGGAAAAAAAAACCCAAAATGTTTTGGACTCTGACAAAAGCAAATCAAATTCAGTTGCCAGCTGAAGATTGATTATAAAATATTGTCCAGTTGTTATCACTTTTAAAGGGGACATTGCGTAGAAACAAGTCCTTTCATTTTGTTCGTACATCAAGTATGATGCCCAATAAACTTTATTACATCCATAAGTGTTGTGAGCATAATTTCTTCTTGTGGCCCTTATTTTATTTCTGCCTCTTGCTGCAACAGTCAGAAAGGACTTTCAGATGAGAGCTGGGTAAATATGATATTGTTGAACCATCTAGTATGTTTTGTTTATACACTGATAAAACAGTAATTTTGTATCTGTGGTACAGCATTTCAAGACAAAATGTATTTTTTGGCTTAGTTGAAGTTATCCTATGTGACATATACACCAATAAAAAAACAAAAATTACAAAGGAAACACATTGTTTTCTGCAATGCTCTGCGTGTGTGTGTGTTTCTGTCTCTCAGAATAATTATACTGGTGCTTGAATTCTAATTTTATGCTGTAAAATAGATCGCCATTAATTTATTCAGCTCAGCTGTAATCACGTTTTTCTCCCTCTGTGTGGAAGGTCACCGTCCTTGAGGTGAAATACCAAACTGCAGTAGCTTTGTCACTTAGTGTTATCACCAAAATAAGGAAAAAAGGTTTTGAAAGCTGTGTAGAGAGCATGAATGTGACAACATAACATAACAGGTCACAGAGTTTATCTACACAAGTTAATTTTTTTATTCATGTAAGTAGCAGAGAGTAAAAAAGCACCGTCCTTCATATTTCAACTGTTTTGAATATCCTTTATGAAAGGCATAATTATTATTTTTTTAATTCCATGGTTTTGTTTGTGCTAATACATTTTTGTAAAATAAAAATTAAATTAAGAAATCATCCTTAGCTGCAATCGTGCATAGAAAAAACAGCTCATAATCTAGAAGACTAGAATGAATTAAAAAAATAATTAATTTGGAATGCTCCACAGAAACACAAAATTAATTGAAAGTAGAGGGATTTTCTACTCTAATTGCTTTAAATGACAGGAGACATTGTTTGTCTTTCATTACCATAATGACACAAACACTTTTAATCTTTGAACATAGCATTCAAATCTGTGTGCACATGTGGTAGTGACTTCAAAGCTTGCATGTGTGTGTACTCGTGGGTAAGTGTGTTGTGTGTAAAACAGCATCAGTGAAAGTAGTTAAACAGACATCTGCTGTATTTACATGAAATGCCGGAGATTATGAAAATCCTAATGCTTTAGGATCTTAAATCACTGACACACTAACATTAGTGACATGTTGTTAAAAACTGTTAAAAACTTCCAGGCCCATCTCCTTTCAAAATATTAGGATTTTGGTTTATTTTGCATGACGTTTTATGTCAAAGACGAGCAAACCCCCAAAGCTTGTCATGTTCAATTAACAAGCTTAAATACAAATGGTAATTGAGAACAGGTTATTTTTAACACAATACATACAGTATATACAACTTTCCTCTCTATGTTACATAAATCTTTGACCAAAAATAAATCTGACATCATAAATGACAGACTTGCTTCCTAAACTTAAAGGTAAGCAGCAGCACATCTGGATACAAGCAATTTTGCCATGTATCTTTCATCTCAGGAAGTACCCGTGTGAACTAAGTTTTCCTTCCCAGATCAAAATCTGAAGTGCAAGGATGAAAGAGAGACAACGAGCAAGGGCTGGGGGAGTGTTGATACAAGTGGAGGAAGTGGGATCCTCCCCCATACTGAGCTGTAGTGTCAGACACTAATGCCTCTGGATAGAAGCTCTACTCTAGGGTATTAACTCAAACATGGACGACTAATGCCACGGGATAAAGCATTCAGCCTCACTTACAGGGGCACAGGCACTCCCGCAGGATCATAGGGCCGGGGCAGCAAGCATTAAATTGCCACAGACTTCTGTGTGCCTGTGCCAAGGGATTGATTGGAGGCAGAGGGGCACAGCTCAAACCGGTCTCTACAGCCTGGAGACTTTGATCTTAAGATGTGTAGTACAGGCAAGTTGCCAATGCAAATATATAACTGAGGAGAAAATATATGGGCACTTTCTACATACACTGTTTGTTATTAATAGCTGAATACCTACCTTGTCTTGCGGTTATCCAATTAGCTAGCCATGTTGCTACACCATAAAGCATTTAAATAAGTAAAAGTAAATTATATATACAAAAGAAATGACAAAAATTATTGTCACTACATAAAGAGGTTAATAAAGGCTGTCTTAAACTGTTCAAATCCTAAAATATATTAATGCACAACACTATCTATAATTTAATCCCTCGTTTTTACCAAAGTATGTATTGAAAACATCATCTCATGCACTTATAGCCAGGTAAAGACCTTGGAACATTATATAACTGCAATTCATAATGGTGAGGAAACACAATGAGTGATGAATGTGCCTTGTCAATGAGAGCCATCACAGAAAAGTGGCCTGATTGGTTCAAGCCAACTGAAAGCCTGTTTTAACCCAAACATTCACTTTTACAACTGTGGTGAACGCAAAAGCAACTCAAAATGCACAGCCTGTCATACTTTCAGATAGATGGGCTACAACGGCAGAACACGTCGGGTTCCACTCCTGTCTGCCAAAATCAGAACTCTGAAGCTGCAGACGGCATGGGCTGTGATGCAGGCATGTCAACATAGACCAGAAAATTCTGTGTCAATGCTGACAGGTTCTATGTCTAAAAGGAATATTTATAATGTATCTTCTGGAATCAATGCCACAAATAATTGAAGAACTGAATATGACTTGTCTTATTACAGGTGCCTTAGCATTTAAATGTTTTGGTTATTAAAGCATTGTAATCTTCATGCTGCACTTTTGGTGCCTTTTTACTTACATTGCTTCGCTGAATCTTCATTACGCCTGTTAAAAGTCAGCAAAAGGTTTTACTTTACATTGTGTCATGCTAGATAAACACCTGTCACTATGATATAGAATAGTTCGTAATTTTTCTAAACTAACAGCTTTGATTAAGCAAAAAATACTTTGAACATAAATCCCTGATTTAGTATTGCGTTTCTCAATCTTTCTGTCTGCTAATGCATTTTCTTCACAGCAATCTTCAAATGTTCTTTTCAATACCCCTGAGTTTATTATTCATTTAAAGATTAATGTTAATGCTCCAATTTGAAACCAAAACAATAATAATAAATCAAGAAATGCACACCCTTCCAGCTGTCAGATGATAACATTCTTGGTGTTAAGACAGAATGTTACAAAGATAAGAGTAAGGCTGATAAACTCCAAGTTCATCCAGTGTTATGACTTAGCTATTGCCAAAATGTCAGAAAAAGGCCTATTTAAGCACTAAATGCATTTTGGATTTTAAAGGAAGATTGTTTCTCTCAAAATATCTTCATATCTTTAACACAAGTGCAACAATGAGGCCATGATTCTTGGGAAAAAATAGTTGATAGTTGGAGAAGTGCATTCAAAGTCCCCCTAACAACAAGAAGTTAATGTTGTTTTTGATGTTTTGTTACTTACTTTATTACTTACGTTTTGTTTTAAATTTATTTTAATTTTAGTTTAATTTCTTACTGTGCAAATAGGATATGCATTGCTGACATATTTATGATATACTGAACCAGCCATAATGTTGGTTGTTTTTAAGAGGTAAATGGACATTTTTGCACACTAACCACATTGGGGCTGTATCTTTATAACTAGCTTTCAATGTAACTACACTATTTTGTGAAAATAAAAAGAAAGAAGAAAAAACAGCACATAAAGATAATTGTAAATGTCACTTTTTAATGTGCAAGGTCAATGATGCTTTTGTATAAGTTCACAAGGAAGATTGATACTTGTTTGTTTGCCTTCATTTTTGGGTGTTTGGGCTGCTGTTCTATTATTTTCATCACCTCTGCTGTCCCATACTGTCAAACTCAATTCTATCATCATCACTCTGATCCAATAATCTTCTTGCCTGCTTTCTAAAAGTCAATCAGTCTTTGTCGCCTGCTCTTAAAATTTTAGAGCTATTCTGTCAATCTTCCTTTCAGACTCTCATTCATGCAGGCTCCTCCATATCTTATTACTTATGCTGGTTGCTCAGAGAGCCTCATTAAAGCCTCCTCTGCCATCTGGTCCACCACCAACATCTAAGCTTGGACTTTGTGGAGAAAAAGCACAGTGAATGCGGCCCACCAGCACATTACTCTGTAGCTGCTGAGACACTTGTGTTAACTTAATACAAAGAGATGAGAAAGTCAGGGGTGGCTAGGACAAGATCACTAAACAAAAGAGGTTTAGCAACCCCACACAAAAGTGACATTTAGGTTACAGAGGGTGGTAAGCTGGGTAATTATTATCAAGATGGCCATAGTTATGGCAAACATTTACCGTATTTTCAAACCATAAGGCACACTGGATTATAAGGTGCATTAAGCAAAACAAAACAGTCAGATAATTCAGACTTTACTCAACTCATTCTTCTTGCTTCCTCCACTTCCGGACAATTGATTCATTAATGTTGAATTTTCTCACAGCTGCTCTATTCCCGTGTTGCTGCAGTATATTAATGACTAACCTCGTATTGTGGATGGATTATCTCGGTTGTTCTCCTGACTGAAGTTTGGTCCGTTTACAGCATCCTGCCATGCGATTGCTTTAGTCCCTAACCATTGGGAACCTCACGTTAACTTTTATCGAGTGGAAAAAAGTTAGCGTTCATCCTCCAGCTTCAATGTGTTTATGTTATGCTAACATAGCTGTGGCGCTAGCGATCATACATAAGGTGCACTGGATTATAAGGCGCACTGTCGAGTTTTGAGAAAATGAAAGGATTTTAAGTGCGCCTTACAGTGTGGAAAATACGGCATATTGAGTAGTAAGGACTTGAAAGGACAACATAACTTAAACTTTGGCGAAATTCACATTTAGTAAGGCTGAGAGCCATTTGGCCAACAGAAGACTCCCTTCAGGTTGGCAGCCTGGTCTATCCACTTACTAGAGTGCATCTTTAAATCAGTAAGGTACCCAACAGTTTGTGACACACTTTCTGCATTAAGTAGTTACACCATTCTTTTAGCTAAAGTACATCGGTGTGTATTGTATAAAACGTTCTGGCATAAAAATCAAAGAAAAAAAACAAAGGTGTCTGAAACTCTGAGGTCAACAGGACTTGCCAATATCCTTTTAACGTGTCAAGTTTGGTTACAAAAATTGCTGAACAAATGCTGTCAATGCAGTGTGAGGTAAAGGAAAAGAGTCAGAACACAGAGCAGACTGGTTCAGCTTCCCCACTATCCGATAAATGAGGATAAATGATCTCTACAGAAGTGGGTCATATTTTAAACTTGAACGTAAGAAGTGTTTCAGAGTACAGCCATAGGCTTTAATCATGCCATAATCAACAGATCTGCTGAGTGCCAATACTGTCACGACCTGCGGGATCGGCAAGGCGCTGATCAGCATCTCTCCACTCCTAGCCCCCCTTCTCTTCTCTTTTTCCTCTCTCTCTCCCTCTCCCCTGTTTTTGCCGGGGCGGAACTCATGGTGGGTTCACGCCCTCGGTCCACGCCTTCCCAGATCGTGCACACCTGGGCTTCATCAGACCAGCTGGTATATTAGAAGGAGGAGATCAGCTGTTCAACGCTGGATTGTTGTGAAGGCTCTTGTCAGTACACACCTAGCTCAAGTTTCCCGTGCCTCTGTCTCAGACACTTAACGTGTTCCTTTGTTCCTAGATTCCCCGGACCGGTCCCCGTGTTTCCCCGTGTGGAGTGTGGAAGGAGTGACAGGTCGCTAGCGGAGTGGAGAGAGGCTGTTCTGAGCGCGTGTGTGATTTCCCCGTTTTCCCTGGAGCCCTGGACCCCTGCCCCTCACGTCTTGTATATAGCACTAACCTCACACTGTCTGTACATACACTTGGTAAAGATCTGTAATAAACAATCTCTGTTTGAATGCTACCCAGGAGTCCTGCGAGTGGATCCTCTAAGCAACCCGTGACAAATACAAGCGTGTGCCACTATTTGACATAATGTGCTCCAGTGATCACCATGTAGCTTATCTTGGAAAACTAGTTACACAACAGCGAATCACCATTCACAAAGTAAAACTCTGCATATCTTGATGTATGTTCAATCATCAAAGTAAGTAAATCCCCAAAGGTTGTTTCTGTTCATCTGGAACTACGTCCAGATGAAGCTATGTCCAGACGGACAGAATCAACCTTTGGGGAACTCTCTACATGATGGTGGTTGTAGTTCTCACCACACCTACCGACTGAAAAAGAAAGAAAACAAGATTTAGGTGAGAGCTTATTTTTCTGGGCTAGGTTAATTGTATTCAATTGGAAACAATAAGGGTTCAACTAGATCAACCATTTGCTTTTGTTTTTATGGGCTGGAGCTCTATTTAGCACACTGACAATAAATATATCAAGGTAGCACAGGAGAAGACACAGGAATTTCAGATGCAAGAATCTGGTGCCAGATAAGAGGATGCAAGAGGGCTACCTGCTCATACACGTCTGGCAGGTACTGTCTGTGTGTTGTCTTTATCATCTAGGCTTTCTCAGCCACCTAAATCTATATCTCACTTTACCCTGTGAAACTGTGTTATAATATTACTCATTGCTATGATAATCTTGCTGTTAGTAAGACAGTTTTGTAAAACTAATTGTCTACTTGGCCTGGGAAAGCCAGCAACTCTATCACGTGTCCTTCAAGAACACCCAACGACCATCACCCTTTCTAGTAAAATATTAAATATTTGGTCAAATATTTCTAATGAAATATTTTACTTTATTTTATATTGCATATATCATAAACCTTCATGATTTTTTTGACTACTAAAAACAAACTTTTAACCACTGTGATTTAAATGACAAAGTAATCATTATGGGTGACTTTAATATTAACTGGAATGTAAAGAATGAATTAATTCAAACAGATCACTGACTGTTTTAATTGATACAATAGCCTACTAGAACAATGTATAGAATACCATTGAATAGTGTACCATGTCCCAAAGAGCCAGCAGCAAAATTTGAAATAGCTCTAGGAGGGACTGATTGGAGTGAAGAGATTACAAATGGGCACACAGACAGTGGGTGTGATTTATTTCTTGCAAAAATTAATGAACTGGTGGCGTCATTCATTAGGAGGAGGAATCAGTATAAAAGAAATGGAAATACTCTGCCCTTGCTGAATGATGAATGCAGGAATTTGATGAAAGATAGGGATGGTCAGCTTTAAAAAATGCTTGAAGTCTAGTCTTGTCACTGACTGGGAAAAAATTCCCATTTATGGGATACAAGTAACACCGTACAAAAGGCTAAAGAAATATTATTATTATTATTATTATTAAGTATTTATTCAGAAAATTCAAGGGAGGAGAATTAAAAACAAAAATTACATTCTGTCAAAATATTATAATAAACTACTCTCCAGACCACAAAATAATAACAAAGAATTAACAGTTCATTAATGAAAATCCAAACCTCCATAGCTACTAAACTGACTTTTTATTGACTTCTGATCATGAAATCCCTTGGCTTTTTACTCCTCCTCTTTAAAATAAAATACATTTCACAATAAGGAGTTTTCAGTATTATTAATTCACAAAAAAACACAAAAAAGTTAGCAGAAAAATGGTTGGCTATGGGGGCATGTCCCAATTTGAACTTCCAGGCCATATTCGGCACAGATGTTCCTGTATACTATGCTTGCCACTTGGTTATGACGTTTCATGTATGCCCCGCATGCTAGCATCTTGCACCCTGCTGTTATGTGCTGGATTGCCTGCACCTGAGGTCTTGCCTGAATTTTGTTTTTGTAGGGTGTTGTAGTTGTCTGTTGTAGTGTGGTAGCTTATTTTTCTTTTTAGTGCATCATTTGCCAGCCATCATCAGTTTTTTATTTGTTCTGACAAAAGAGAATACATCATAAACTAAACGAACTGTATCTAGATCTATTTTTCTTTCTTTTTAAGCTAGTTAATGATGTTTGGTTTGTTTTTACAGGAATGCAGGCAAACTACAAAACCTTGGAGAAAATTCTAATTAATACAATGCAGACAGGTCTGTGCTAAATACAACTTATTATCAAAGGACTACAAAAAAAAAGAAAGAGAGAGAGACAAACCACAGGAAGCCAGGTGAAATATTGCTATTTTTTTTCTTTTGACATACAGAAGAAATACTTTAACAAAACTTTCTTTTCTCCCTTTCTTTACCTAATCATACATGTAAATGTATTTACATAGTCCTTTTTCTGATTTGGATTGTTTCAAGATTGCAGTTCACTCCTTAACTTGCAGTTTCTTTCCAGGTCTGCCAGGAGTACTCGATGGTTCAGTTTTAGACCTCAGTTTCAGTGGTTGAACTTGGGCTTTCACCACCATATTATAAATTTTCATTATTATGCTAACAACACAGCTACACACCCCTATAAAACCTCAAAGCTCGTGCAAGCCCTGCAACTGCTCTTTAGATAAAAAAGTAATGGATGTCATGAGTTTTTGGCAAATATGTGAAACCAAATTAAAAAAAAGTTCCTTTTGAAGATCCACCAACACCATATAATTGATTTGGCACAAATATCTATCTGCCAAAGCAAAGCCAGTAGCAATTAATGTAGGTGTAATTTTTGACAGATATTTGGGCTTTGATGTTTCAGGGTGCTCCATGCAGTTTCTTTTAACTGGGAAATGTTCACATGGTGTTTCTCATCCAAAATAATCTGAAAAAGGTCAATTAGGCTTTTATTTCCCCTCTTATTTCACTACAACTCCTACTTCTGGCTCAGACAAAAGTGGCACATGCTGTAGTGGCAGAACAACATCGAATTCTATTACAGTTCCTTTTATTTACATATAGCTTACAGTTTTGTGTGTGTGTTTGTGTGTGGTAGCAGTTTTAAAGTTGACATTAGTTACAAACCCTGAAAGCAAAGGGAATGTACAGAATGAAATGTGTATATTGTCTTTTGTGGTTTGGACGGTGCTTTGTCAAGTCTGGGAAAATAACCCTGGAGTTATCTGAGCTTTGGCTCACAGACTTTAAAAGATCAATCATCAAGTACATGAATAAAGCAAGAAACTAATGAGTCACTATTAACAAACCTGCCAGTTTAAAATCATATACTATCTTTAAGTAATTTTAAATTACATAAATGTGCACTTAAAAACAAACAAATAAACAAACAAACAGTTTAATGATTGAACACATTTCATCGCAAAACAAAACAAATAGCCACAAAAACTAGATTAGGCAGGCAACTGAATTGTTTTCTGTTGCTCTCCCTTGTCATACTAGCACACACAGTCTGTGATGACATGCAATTGTTCTTTTTACTATATGCAGATGTGAAATATATCATCAATTTGGGTTCTGCCAGTTTGGACTGTTAATGCAATTTAAAACTGATTCTTTCCCATAGAGTCATGGGGCCAGACTGCACAACCCTTCTGCTTTGTTGCTTTTTTTTTTTTAATAACATCAAATGATTTATAAAACACTAAATTATCCTGTCAGTGTAAAATGAACTGTTTGATGACAGAAGCCACTTGAGGAAAAAGGACTATAGCAGTAGAGAAAATTTGCTTTCACTTGTGAAAAGCAGGTATGTCATCCATCTTCATTGGGCATGTGGTTTGTCCAAGTTGGCTGTTGCCAGGTAACAACAATGACAATAGAGCAGAAATTGAGTTGATCTCCATGTTTTCTTCTACCCCCTTTGTCAAAATAATTATAAAACATTTCCATGATTCTAAAATCATGGAAATGTTCCATCAATAATTACCAGAAACCGATATTGTAATTTAGCTATGAATGCAAAATTGTAATATTTACAAAAGTCATAATCTTCAAAAAACAAATGATAACAATAATTAGATATTTGTTATTGATTATTTTTAATGCAGTGTTTGAGAATGGCGTACAAAGCCATACAGCCGAGGTAAAAATTTTGTTCAATGGTGGCTAATTGAGGGACGTGAGAAAGAAGATGAAGAGGGAAAAAAAGACATAATGAGTGCAGAACTCATCATAAAAATTGTAGTGTTAAACCATCCGTGATGTAACCATCCTGAAATGGCCACTTGAAGCCCTGGTGTGATGATGATTGACATTCTAAGAGTGACACTTAAGAAATACATTTTATAAAGCTAGCATTATTATCTTTCCACTTCACTTCTCTCTGGCTGGCATAAACATGTGTTTTCAGTCAAGCATTTGGACATTGAACACAGGTTGTTTTGACATTTTAGAATTTTGCTTTCCTGAACAAAGCAAAAAAAACAAAAAAACCCAAACAAACAAAAAAAACCCTAAATAAATAAAAAACAGGATGTTAGAAAAAGTAAAGTTTAATCTGTATGAAATTGTCATTTTCCTGGTCTTCTGTTTTTAAATTGCAGTAGTTGTAGGTGTACATGGTCCTTGTGGTGTTTCACCTATAAAAGAGATATATGTTGTGGCTCTCCTGAAACAGGTTCTAGACCTCTCAATGATGTGGTGATTCACATTGTGAAAGTGACACTTTAATGCTACTCGACAAGCCTTTCCATTTATTGTTCTTGTTATTCTTCATCCCTTCTGCCTCACCCATTGGCTGACGCTAAAATGACCATCATCATGAGCCTGTGGTTGCTTGCTTACCATTCTCGCTGGAGTGACAGTGTTGCAAAGCACCTGCGAAAACTAATATGACAGGATCTACCTCCCATCTTAGCATCTCACTACTGATATTCAAGAAAAGACCCTATAACCAGAATTTACTCTTAGAAATTTGCATATCTAAGATAGATAAATATGTATGGGAGCCACGAATGTTGAAAAACACTATATATATTTTATAATAAAAGTCAGCAGAAAGTGATCTTTCAGCTGACTTCAAACACATTTATTTCAAAGTGAGATATGCATAGATCATAAACCACAATATATTCCCATGTCATTGTTCCTTCTGTCTTCTGAATTAAATTAAAATCACAAAGAAAGTACCAATAATACATTTCCACCCTTTTGTTCCATGTTTTGCCAAGGAAATGAGAAAAAAGTAATATTTTTTAATGTGTAATGTAACAAGCTGCTTCTATGAACCTCATTTTTCAGTTTTTTAGTGTTTATACATTTATACATTCTGACTTACAAGAGCAAAAAGTTTATGTGAGGAAACATTTCACATTTGAAACAGTTTTTGATTAGATTCATGAATAAATATAGATATATTAAAAAATAACCTTTAAATACACAGGATTAAATGTGATTCTGATTCCTATGGTAATAACAACAATTCTGCACCCACCCATTTTTTCGTCTTCTTGTGAATATGAAGAAGAAGAAATGAGAAAATGTGTCTTTTTGGGAACAGAAATATTGTGTGCATGTGAACAGAAATAGACAACCAGATATACTGCATCCACACAGACTCTAAAAAACGCACCTAAACCTAAGCTCTAATTCTGAGTGAGTCAATTTAATATTATAAATATTCTTGTTGGCTGAAATGTATACAGCACATGCAGCATACCCACCCTGTTTGCCACTGTATGTGCTGGACAACAAAAATATAATGTAAAATGACTCTTCCTGACAGACATGAGCTTTATGAAAATAAATCCTGGTCACGGCTTCTATCCCATATGTCTATGTGTACCATTTTTACATATTTTAAACTTAAATTTTATTAATGATCAAACTCATTTGACTGAAAACAATCCAGTTGCAGCTATCAACCTTTATGAAAAGTGGTATTATGCTACTCACTTCATTTATTTTCAAGGCTTTTAACACTTCCAATAGTTCAGCAAGTTATACTTATTTTCTTTCTTTCTTTAAAAAAACAGACAAAAGAAAAACACATGTAGCCTACTTCACTGGGAGATTGGGTGGATCTGTGTCTTACATGTTATGTTTATTTTAAGACTGGGTTGCTTTTGCAAAAAAAAATAAATAAATAAATAAAAAAATAAAAAAATTCTAGCAGCCAAGAGCTTTTATACATTCATTTGTTTTACAACTGCAGATTTTTTATATTGTTATTCTGGTCTGTGCTCTCAGTGAATATCTAACTGTTACAGTACAGTGTGTAGTTAAATATAGATTGTCCTAAAAAAATCATGTTGAGCACACACACATTAGACTATATTAGTGAGGATGTTCTTTTTTCTCATAAAACAGTCTTCCCTGAACCTACAGTAACCATAAACCAAGTTTTAACCTTGCCTTTACAGCCAAGCCTTCAAACAGCACTTTTAAACTGTATTAAAACATTGGTGACCTGCCAAAGTTTCCTCATTCAAAAAGTGCACATCCTCACGAACCCTCCCATGCAAACAGTGACCTAAAATGCAATTGACAGTCTTATCCAATTTCATCACTCTTGTTTTGATACAATATTTTGATGTTCAGAAAATAATAATATTTAAGTAATTAACAAAATTAATGACCAAAAGATGTTATTGCCCAGTGAGTTAGTTCACAGAATTTGATTCTATTATAGAACAGAACAAAAGCATAATTGCACTAAACAGCCACGTCAGATATATCTGAAATGACTCTGACATTTAGGATTCGTCGTTTTGTTCTTTTACAGCCAGCAGTGAGAGAGAACTGTGTGACATGAAGGGGTGTGAACACTGCAAATACACAGGGGAACAAAATCCCAAGCAATCTGATACAAGTCGGCACCCTACCTTGTCATGCAGAGTCTAGCTACAGTAAGTCATGACACAGAGACAGGTTCTCTCTGTAAAGGCCTGAGCGTTTATTCCCTTCCTAGCATAGCCATTTGGGTTACTGAATAAATCACCTCTAAGTCGCCTTAAGTCCAAATCCTCATGAGCTTTGAATGGCGTCTAGCACTAGGACTGTGGGATTGCTGAAAATTGAATTTTAGTTCTGCAGATTTACTTATTGTTGGGGGTAATCATTCATGGATTTGGTTTGGTCTCAGTTGCTTTTTTTATTTGCAGTGGAGATAGAGGGATTTAATATATGCATGCCATTAGAGGGTTATAATGGGCCACTGAAGGCAGGTTTTGCAAATTGGATGTGACTTGTATTATACTTCTGAAGCAGTTCAATTCATGTAATAAGCACTAAGGATGACCGCCAGTGGTAGCCATTTGATGTGAATAATTCCAAGGGTCATTTGTTTATTCAGTACATTTTTAAAAATAGAACCTTGAAGAATTGGATTTGATAACAATGTTTATTTTAAAACAAATCTGCAAAAATAATATAACAAAGCTGAAGATCCATTAATAACACAAAATTAGGATGTATCACATCAGTAAGCACCTCTATAGCAAATCATGCACTGATGGCGTGCCTTTCTACGCCCGAGATTACAGTGTAAATATATAAATAAAAAAGCAAATTACTATTAGCATAATAATTCAGTGAGCTGTCATACAGGACACACTAGGTATGTGTTGGCAGTCTATTGGCTGCTGTGTGCCTATTGGAGAGGCCTTTAAACTGACTGGGGCAGGGCAGCCATCAATAATTCAATGGGCGTGCCAGCGCAAAGGTAAACAATGGCTGTAATTAGGGGAGGTCTGCACTGTGGACAGGGAGATTAATGAAAGGGCAGTCATTTCTACTGGTGCCCAGAGACAACAGGTCTTTCACAGTGACGAAGGCCCTGCCAAACTAAGCAGAGCCATATCAAGTGTGTGTGGGTGTGTGGGTGTGTGTGTGTGTGTGAGCAAAAGAGAGAGCATTTGTTTATCGTATCTATGTGTGCGTGTGTGTAATATTTGTATCATAATATAAAAAGACATGATTTACTATACAGTCTATGTGTTAAGCAGTCTAGATGAATATTCAGTCCATTATATTTAGGCGAGAGTGCTTAAAAAGGTCAGTTTGTTTACCTGCATGACTAACAACAGAATAAGATAAGAACGTTCATACTTTTCTTTTCTTTGTATTGATGTCAGTCTTTCGCACCCTGCAATCTTGGTGCCTTCCATAACATAAATCTCTATATCAACAGTCATATTTTAGCATAAAAAAGTTACTCTCTATTCTCCCATTTCAGTATACTTGTACATTATATTGTTTGCATCCTCTGTCAGTCAGCAGCACTGGAACAAGAGACAACACAATTTGTTTTTGTTTAGCTGTGCATTGAGTTGCTTGCAAATTCAGCACCAAGGACAGCAACATCTGATTGCCATTCACCTTAGCCTGTATCTTGAACAATGGCACTAAAAAGAACAAAAAAGATAAAAATAATAATAAATAAATACATGCGTGTCTTAACAGATAGGACACTGTCATATACCATAATAAATGCTATAAATGGAGGTTATGAGCTATGCAAACACTAAGCACTATTACCATATACAGTCATCTTAAAAGAAAGTACATCAATTGCAAACCAGCTTTTTTGTTTATGTGAGCAATTGTTTGATCCAGTGTCAAGCAAAATTATTTAAACATGATAGTTTGGAGCCCACGCCAACTATCACAGGGTGACAGGAGGGGTAAACCCTAGCAGGCTGGGAATATCACAGGGGGAATACAGAGAAACACCTATGGCCAGTTTAGAAACACCAGAATCACTTTAGAGTGTGGGAGGAAGGCGGGTACCTGAAGTAAACCCATGCAAGGACAGTGATACCGCGGAAGCACTAGCTGGTAGTCAGGCCGTACACGTGTCTTAGTGCAGTTGAACATAATCCACCAAGTCCGCTTGTAGTCGAAAAACAAACAGGCAAACATTTATTTCCACAGTTTTGAAATACAGTGATCCGTTTGAATGTTCCTGTACACTGCAAACACGGTAAGAAACTGTTTTTCTCCACAGCTAGTTAAAGCCCCCGTTGCTCCACACTGCCCGTCGCGAACGCTCCCCCCGTGCACAGTTACCGTGTGTTAAAGGAACAGTACGTAAAAATTAAATAAGGCAAGAAAAAATACAATTTAACTGTAAATCTTACGCTAAACAAATTATAAAGTAAAAACTGAAATTCCCCATTATCTTACACTTATCCTTATCCAAAATGATTCAAATTATTAACAAATATACACTCTGTGCAATCTGAGTAAACTAAGAGATGATTAGACCTTTATCCTATACATTCCCGGCCCCTAATTGTTCTATAAACTTATAAACAATTATTAACAATTTGCCACAATGATCAAGTTCAACAACATAGGCATTCAGTCCTTAGAACACAATTTCTTCTTTCTTCTGATGTCAGAGGTCACCAGTACATGACATACCGTGGGAGTCCAGCCTTTACCACTGACTCATACTGCTTCTAGGAGCAGACAGACCTTAGTGATAGGTCTATCCAGTTCACTGGTCTTGGTCTTCACACGAACCCTGCGAACAAGGCCATGTTCATCCGGCATGGTTTGAGTGACTCTACCAATGAGCCAAGAGTTTCTCGGTGCTGTTTCGTCCACGAGCAAAACGATGTCTCCAGGCACAAAGTTCCTAGACACCCGTGTCCACTTCTGCCGTGTCTGAAGCTGAGGCAAATACTCTCTCACCCAGCGCTTCCAGAAAAGATCTGCCATATATTGCACTTGCCTCCATCTTCGGCGAGCATAGATGTCCTCCTTTTGGAACAGTCCTGGGGGAAGACATGGCCTTGCTTTTAAGAGCAGGAGATGATTTGGAGTGAGTGCTTCCAAGTCATTAGGGTCATTGGAGGGTGTAGTAATAGGCTGACTGTTGAGGATCGCTTCGGTTTCACAAAGAAATGTCTGAAGGCTCTCCTCATCCAGACTCTGAGTTTTAAGGGTGGCACCAAGGATTTTTCTGACCGATTTAATCAAACGTTCCCATACCCCTCCATGGTGAGAAGCAGCTGGAGTGTTAAAGATCCACTTAATGCCCTTTTGCGTCAACGTGCTTTCTATTTTACCGGTGTTCCACTCTTGAATAGCCTTCCTAAGTTCTCGTTCTGCACCGACAAAATTGGTCCCGTTATCTGAGCGCAGCTCTACCACTTGTCCTCTTCTTGCGATAAATCTGCGAAGAGCATTGATGAAAGAGTCGGTATCCAAAGATGCTGCCACCTCTAAGTGTACAGCTCGAATGGTCAAACAGGTGAAGATTACACCATATCTCTTCACAGTGCTTCTTCCACGTTTGACCTCAAAGGGCCCAAAATAGTCTACTCCTGTCCTCGTGAATGGCAGTTCGTCAGGTGTAACTCTGTTTTGTGGCAAGTCAGCCATCTGTTGTTGCCCAACGATGCCATGCAATCGTCGACACACAGTGTATTTGGAAAGAACTTTCCTGATAGCGCTCTGGGAATCCAGAACCTTTGCCGTAGCGTGGACAGGACATGGTTGCGTCCGCTGTGACCCACCTCCTTGTGTATTTCTTGTAGAATGAGTTCGGACACCCTTGAGCTCTTGTCCAGAATGACGGGGTGTTTGAACTCTTCTGGCAAGGCTGAGCGACTGAGCCTTCCCCCAACTCTCAAGATCCCACCCTGAAGAAGCGGATTGAGCTTGTATATGTGGCTGCTCCTTTTAACAGGCTCACCCTTTAGTAGGGCAGTGATTTCTTCTTGAAATTTTTGTCTTTGGCAGTGGCTTATAATCTCAAGTTCAGCTTCCTTTAAGTCATCCACTGTGAGGTTTTCTTTGCGGTGGCTTAACCTGATGTTTGTCAGGTTTTGACTTTGCCATGCCTTACTGATGTCTCGTGCAGTGTCAGCAGTCTGTTCTAGCCGTTCTTTGGCTCGAACCAGCAAGATATTCTTTACCTTAAGGATCCATGCCACAGCTTTCTTAAGGCGTATCCATGAGGAGTAGTGTTCTATCAACTGCTGCAGTACATCCGGTCCTTTATTTAATGCGAAGGTGCTAATGGACACATTCTTTTTGATCTCCGGGTCTGCTGGGTTAAGAGCTTCTAGATGATCAAGATTCTTTGGCCAACTGTTGTTTGGTGCCGTGAGAAAGTCTGGTCCAGAAATCCAGACATGGTTCTGTAGGAAAAGGCCTATGTTCTGTCCTCTTGAGACACAATCAGCCGGATTGAGATGTGAGTTGATGTCGCCATGGACACTTTTAGGATTTGAGAGACGCGGTTGGCGACAAAGGTACGGAACCTTGTTGTCTCGTTGTTTATGTACTTTAGCACCGCTGTACTATCAGTCCAAAACACCGACTCTGCAAGCTGTATTTGTAGCTCTTTCCTTAACATCCTGTCCATTCGTCCTGCCATAGTTGCTGCTGTTAATTCCAGACGTGGAATGGTGGTGTGTTTGAGTGGCGCAACTCTTGCCTTCCCCATAACAAAGGAACAATGGACTTGACCATTCCAGCCTTTCTGCACCAGATAGGTTACAGTACCATAAGCCTCCTCACTAGCATCACAGAAATGATGAAGCTGAGCAAATGAAGTGCCTCCAAAATGTGCTGGCTTGAAAGATCGCTCAACTTCAAATCCCCGGAGTAACTCCAAATCGTTAAGCCATTTATTCCACTGCTGAGCAAGATGTTCTGGAATGACGCTATCCCAGCTAATCTTTAGCCTACAGCACTCTTGCAAAATCCTTTTAGCCGGCAGAACCACTGGCGCCAAGATGCCTAGTGGGTCGTAGATGGAACTTGCAATAGAAAGAATGTTCCTCCTTGTGGGCTTTTTCTCTTGAATGGCAATTTGGAATTTGAAGCTATCAGACTGGACACACCACTGTACTCCCAGTGCTCTCTCTATGGGCAGTACATCCTGATCCAAGTCCAGATCTTTAATTTCCTTTGCCCTTTCAGTATCAGGAATGGATGCCAGCACCACGCGACTGTTGCTTATCCATTTCATCAACCTGAATCCTCCTGTTTGACAGGCCGCTTTCACATTGTGGAAAAGCAACACAGCTTCATCCTCAGAGCCAACTGACTTCAGGCAGTCGTCCACGTAAAAGTTCTGCAGTATGGTTTCAATAGCTGTACTGTCAAACTGGTCCCTGTTGTCCTCAGCACACCGTCTCAGAGCATAGCTGGCACAGCTTGGTGATGACATTGCGCCAAATAGGTGCACAACCATCCTGTACGCCACCAGAGCTTGGTTAATGTCTCCATTTGGCCACCATAAGAACCTTAAGAGGTCTGCGTCTTCTGGTGGAACCTTTACCTGGTGGAACATGGCTTCCACATCGGCCATGACAGCTACAGGTTCTTGGCGAAATCTTGTGAGAACTCCAATCAGAGTACTGGTAAGGTTCGGCCCTTGAAGAAGTTGCCCATTCAACGTGAACCCCTGATAGGCAGCTCCACAGTCGAATACAACACGCATTTTGTGCTTTTTGGGATAGTACACTCCATGGTGTGGGATGTACCAAACCTTTCCATCGCTGCGCTTGAGGTCGTTGTCAGGGACCTTCGCGGCATAGCCCTTGGAGATCAGATCCTTCATGAAAGCAATAGAGTCCTCACGAAATGTGGGGTTTTTCAGAAGCTTCTTCTTCAAATTTAAGGCACGCTGTTCTGCTAGCACTCGGTTGTTGGGCATTTGAATCCCTTTGTTCTTAAGAGGTAGACCAATGCAGTAATGTCCGTTAACCAGCCTGGCAGAATGTGTTACACTGTCCATGAATTGGAGATCTTCCCTAGACATTTCCAGTTGCTCTTCCTGGTTGCATTCAGGAAAGTCATATTTGAGCTGCTGTTTCCACAGGTCATCCAGTTTGGCCACAGATATTCGATTTGATGTGATAGTTACTGTTTTGCTCCGTGCAGCTCTGCGATTGCCATCCCGCAGCGGTCCATTCACTGTCCAGCCAAGGCTTGTTTTTACTGCATAGGATCCGTCATCTATGCTGTGAATGACTTCCTCTGGTTCCATAGCCCTTGGTACATTAGTTCCGATTAGCAGACCTATTTCTGCATTGATGTAGGGTATTTGCACCCGCTTTAGATAAGGCCATTTGTCCACGTCTGCCTGCAGTGGAATGTTCCTTTTGTCGGCTGGGATTGCCTTCTGAGAAAACACCTCCTGCAGCTCAATGAAGTTGCAATTTTCTAGGCTGCTAACCTCTAGGCCTGTAACAAGATGACTGCTGACCGTTTTCTGTTGCCCCATGGTTGTCAACAGTATGTCCATTTTCTTTCCACTGAGATTGAGCTCATTCATTAGCCTTTCAGTACAAAACGTTGCAGTGCTGCCTGGGTCTAAGAAAGCATATGTGATAGCCGCCTTGTCGCCTTTCTTTGCCTTAACTTGGACTGGAACAATAGCAAGGATGCTATCTGCGTCTCCGGCCCCAGTACCAGAGCATAGTGTATTAGCTGTCTCTACAAACCCACTGCTCACAGACTGCTTCTCATCATGTTCTGGTGACTTCTCCTTTGGTGCAGGCTTATCCTTGCTCCTGATGTGCAACACGGTTGGATGAGTAAGTGAACAGAGCTCACAGTTCAATTTCTCCTCACAAGACCTACTCATATCATCATCATCATCATCGTTTATTTATATAGCACTTTAAAAACACACAAGGCTGACCAAAGTGCTGAACAACAGAAACATAATAGATACCATAAGAATAATAAATACGATAAAATAATAAACATAGCAAAAACAATAAAATACAAGTCAGTCAACCACTGAATCAAAAGCCAGTGAATAAAAATGCGTTTTCAATCTGGATTTAAAAACCATCACTGATGTCGATTGCCTAATGTGAAGAGGAAGATTATTCCAAAGCTTAGGAGCCACAATAGAGAACGCTCGGTCTCCTCTCAGTTTCAACCGTGATTTGGGGACTGAGAGCAACAGCTGCTCAGCTGACCGGAGCGAACGAGTGGGGACATAGGGCTTCAGCAAATCAGACAGATACGCAGGTGCCAGACCATTTAAAGATTTAAAAACCAATAAAAGCACTTTAAAATGAATCCTAAATTCAATTGGAAGCCAGTGCAGGGAGGCCAGAACCGGAGTAATGTGCTCAAATTTCCTTTTACCAGATAAAAACCGTGCCGCAGCATTCTGTACTAGTTGCAGGCATGTCAGAGTGCCCGGTCCAACCCCTATTAAAAGGGAGTTACAATAATCCAAGCGTGAGGTTATAAAAGCGTGGATAACAGTCTCCAAGTCACGCCTTGAAAGAAAAGGTTTAACCTTCGACAGACGCCTGAGTTGATAGAATGACGATTTCACCACCCCATTCACGTGGCCATCAAAGGTAAGTGCAGAGTCGATTTTTAACCCAAGATTGGTAATCGAGCTCTTCAGGTGAGGGGTCAGAGCAGCAAGGTCAACATCAGGGATATCAGAGGAACGATTCGGGCCAAACAGAATTACTTCCGTTTTACGTTCGTTAAAATTTAAAAAGTTTTGAGCCATCCATGACTTAACATCACTGAGGCAATCAAGCAGGAGTCTAATTTGGGAGCTATCAGAATGACTGAAAGGAAAATAAAGCTGGCAATCATCAGCATATAGATGAAATGAAACTTTATGTTTACGAAAGATCGCACCCAGTGGCAGGAGATACAATGAAAACAGTAATGGCCCAAGAATAGATCCCTGTGGTACACCCCATGGCAGAGGGGCCACAGAGGACGATGACGAGCCCAACTTAACACAGAAGCTCCTGTTTGAGAGGTATGATTTTATCCACAGGAGTGCAAAGCCAGAAATGCCCACACAATGCTGTAAACGAGAGATCAGCAGGTCGTGATCCACTGTGTCAAATGCAGCAGTCATATCTAGTAGTATAAGCACTACGTGTTTACCACAGTCCGTCGCTACCAGAATATCGTTCATAACCTTTATGAGAGCTGTCTCTGTGCTATGAAACGGCCTAAAGCTGGACTGAAAAACTTCAAACATATGAGAGTTGTTTATGGCCCTGTTTTAAGCAGCCGAAGCAAAAGTCCCTTCCCTCGAAGAAATTCTAGTTTCTCTTTGTGTAGAGATTTCCTCAGTCTCTTGCATTGTGCGTATGTTCACTGTGGCAAAACAAACATGGTGTTTTGAATGCAGAGGTAGGATTAGTGAGTCCCTTTTTGCCTTCCTTAGCCTCTGCATCGATGCTGCCCGAGTGGTTCACAGGTGTGGCTGTTGTTGTAAAAATGGTCTTGCCACTCTTCCTCCCTAAAGTGACATTTGGTGGGGACTTGGTTGGTGCCTTATTGCTGTCTTTTATATCTCCAAACACTGGGTGTAATGCTACTTTAGCCTGCGTGTTAATAAACTTGACAAGGTCCATAAACTTGGGCCGCCGAGCTTCTGTCTCCTCTATTTCAAAGGCGACACTCCTCCACCTTCCCCTGAGGTTGTACGGTAGCTTATTCACAATGGTACGCATGTTGGCAACGTTATCCAACTCCTCCATGTACTCCATGTCTGACATTGCATTCCCACAGCTGGTGAGGAATAGTGCCAATGCGCTGAGGGCTTCACCATCTTCTGCCTTTATTGGAGGCCAGCCTAGAGCCTTGTTTATGTATGCCACAGAAATCCTGTATTCGTTGCCAAAGTGCTCTTTCAGGAGCCTTTTTGCTTCACAGTAGCCCTTTTCTGGATCCATGTGCAGACAACTGCGTATTAGTTCCCTGGGCTGTCCAGAAGTGTATTGCTCCAAGAAGCAAAGACGATCCTTTCTGCTTTCTGTTTTACACTCCACTCCATGCTCAAAGGCTCTGATAAACAGTCTATATTCCAATGGATCCCCACTAAAGATGGAAATGTTCTGAGGAGGTAGAGTAGAAAGTCTTTGTTGCGTTGCAAGGACTTCTGCAATGTCGTTCTGTCTTTGCATGACAGCTAACAACGTCTGTGAAGCTTCTACGCCCGCTGAGTGAGAAGAACTGTTGCCTGAAAAACAATGGCTGTTCTTTCTGATAACTGGCTGATTGACCTGTACAGTGTTAGCTGAATGAGGCTGGATGATGGGCATCCTGTTTTGCTCACCACCACAATCCTCAATAGTCACTCTGTGATGATCAGTCTGTACCCCAGCTCGCTGCATTTGGATGAAAGATAATTTGTCATCCCTATGTGACACATCTGATCCCTCAAACCTCTGCAAAATCTTAAGTTTAGCATCAGTTGCTGCTAAAGCAGTTCGCAATTCAAGCTCTTCCTTCTCAGCCTTAAGTTTAGCTTCTTGCTCCTCCAAAGCTCGCCGTTCCTTTAAAGCTGCTGCCTGTGCCAAGAGTGTAGCCTTCTCCAATTCTGCCTTCAAGCGAGCTGAAGATGCTGAAGATTGGCCAGTGCTGCTTTTGGACATTCTAGACTTCCTAGATGCTGCTACGGATATGCTGTCAGTGGGCTGAACACTCTCATCAGCCATTTTTGCGTCCTTCGTACGTTGATGGACTTCCTTTATCCAAGCATCCACGTTGTCAACAAAGCTTCTCATTGCATCTGCTTTGGGCTCAAACCAATGCTGCTGATCATTATCCATGTCCTCTCTTGACACAGCTTGCTGAAATAGCCCCTTTACAGATGTATTCAGTTCACAAAACTCTCCAAAGATGTGATTAAATTCTGTAGACAACTTGGTTTTAACTATTTCCACATTGCCATCATCCTCCATTAACTGCAGCATCTCGTTCTTTTTCTCTGTTAGCTGACCCAGCTTAGCCTTTCTTGAGCCTATTTTCCTTTGTAATGCATCCTCCATCGCCTTAGCTGTAGGCTTCACCTTCCGCTTTTCCACTGTTGCTGAATCTTTATCATCTTCCATGATTCTCCCATTAGTTTGTTCCACTTAGCTGGGAGCTCAATACAGCTAACCGCCCCAATAGCCTCAGGAAACACACAAAGGGTAGCTATTCACGTGTAGGTAGCTAGTCGTTAGCGGGTCGTTCGCTGCTAATTAGCATAACACTGTGTTGCTAATATGTCACGTTTCACTCCCCAATCTCCTCCGTATCCACGAGTAACTGCACTTACTTACTGTGCTGAAGGGCTGACTGGTGAATCCTCTCCTCGTATTTCATGTCCATGTGTTGCAGTTACATTTCCAATCCAAAGACTGCGGCCGCGAGGAGACAGTTTCTTACGAATGATACCGCGGAAGCACTAGCTGGTAGTCGGGCCGTACGCGTGTCTTAGTGCAGTTGAACATAATCCACCAAGTCCGCTTGTAGTCGAAAAACAAACAGGCAAACATTTATTTCCACAGTTTTGAAATACAGTGATCCGTTTGAATGTTCCTGTACACTGCAAACACGGTAAGAAACTGTTTTTCTCCACAGCTAGTTAAAGCCCCCGTTGCTCCACACTGCCCCTCCCGAATGCTCCCCCCATGCACAGTTACCGTACGTAAAAATTAAATAAGGCAAGAAAAAATACAATTTAACTGTAAATCTTACGCTAAACAAATTATAAAGTAAAAACTGAAATTCCCCATTATCTTACAGTTATCCTTATCCAAAATGATTCAAATTATTAACAAATATACACTCTGTGCAATCTGAGTAAACTAAGAGATGATTAGACCTTTATCCTATACAGACAGGACGACCCAATCTAGCTGGCTGGGTCAAACTAGGAACCCTATAAGTTTGAGGGAACAGTGACCACTGCATCACAGTGCTCGCGATTGATTGACTGAAGTCTCTTCCTTGAAAATTCCCAATTGCATGCAATTTCTTCTGCAAGATATTTAAGGGTTCTCTTGATTATACCACTGAAATAACATTTAACTGGGATTTAAATATGGGCTTATTTTGATATGGCCTTTTCAAAACAATCAATTTACTCCTTGGAGCCATGCCTTGGTTGATTTGTTACTCATCCTATTATTGTGTTGAAAGGTCAATTTCTGGTTCAATTTCAACTTTTGGAAATATGTCCTATTATTATCTTGAGGCAGCCTTTGACATAATGCAAATTTCATTGCTCAATCAATGACTACAAGCTGCCCAGTCCCTTAGACAGCAAAGCAACAGGGATATGGACATAAACTGTAGGTGCCGGACCTCACAGGCTTAATGTTTCTTCAAAGGCGCAGGGATGTTAAATTAGTTCAGTTTTTTTTATTATTATTTCAGTCAGGTGTGTTGTTTTTGTTGTTGTTGTTTATTGTCATTATCTATATGTATAATTTAATGAGTATCAAGCATTTGTCCAAACATGTGAAAATGTCAACCATTTCATGTGTTTATTCTTCACAGAACTATTTACTACAAAATGATATTAATACTCACACTGTAATACAGACGCTGCTAATGCTTTTTACACATACAAACTGACACGTTTTGGGTTGTTCTTCTGGCATATTATAGCATTTGGAGGTATTTGCTGAAAGATGATATGATTTACTGAAGTTATTTAAATACAATATAGTTTTCCACAAGTCAACCCCAAAGCATTTACAATTCTTCATAACTTTAACCAAAGTCTGTAAACTGATTTTTCAAATTTCAACATTTGCAGACTTTGATTAAATAACTATTGTTAACAACTAATGCTGTTTGCGTTTATTGTCCTCAATTCAATTTCAAATTTTGCCACACTTTTTTCTTACCACATTTTGGGATATGGGTATCCAAATCTTTGTTTAGTACTCAAGGTTTGTTGCTCTGATGAATGAACACCGAGCTTTATTCAATAAACACACTGAAAAAAAGATCACCTTAACAGATCTTTAAAACTTTTGCAAATCCCTTCTTATCTCTGTAAAATTGGCCCCATAACAAAAGAGCTGTTTAATTCAAACAGCCTCTTGCTCTTGTTTGCCGTGCTAATTCAGTCAGAAAGAACATCTTCCATATGACCTTGTGTCTTCACTAAGACTGTTATCAAACTGAACATGGTTGACCAAGCAATCACGTATAGTCCCTCAGCTCAGTTCACTCCAGTAGGAATGTGGATTAAAAAAATACAATAAATAAAATGAAGTTTTGTTAGTATTGATAGGATAGCATATTAATTATTCATCCAACTGAAGCATCAAAGATATTGGCATAAAGAAGATTTTAACATATGGGCCTTAAATTTTAAAGAACCAGTGAAGTGCAGGAAATGTCAAATTTGGATATGATTTATGTCATAGTCTCATCCAGTGGTATATTTAGTTTCCTAGTGCAGGATACCTTGATAGTTTAGTTAGGCAAGGAAGAAGGTTATGTGCCAAGAAAGACAACACAAATCTCAGTGCTAAAGCATCTGTGTGTTGAAGCTTCTGTGTGTACGTTTGTAAGTTAAATTTGTAAGTAAAGAAAGAAAAAAAATCAACTTTCACTAATTCAATCTAGAAACAGTCAGTGGGTTCTGTTTAGTTTCTGTCAAATTTAATCTGTAGTAGACAGTTGATCTGTACCATATGTAGCCCTAAAAAAGCCATGAAAATCAGATCACATCCACCAAGTGAAACCTAGTGAAAAGACGATGAAAAGACAACTATTCCAGATGTCTTACCAACTGTGAGATTTAAGCTTTATAAGTTGAAATCAATTAATTCTGCATCGTTTTATGAAGTGCTTATAAATGCTTTAAATCAAGCAATTCAAGTGCAATGAACATGTCCCCTTAAGCACCAGTGACAATAGCAATATTAGAGCTATGAGCAGACCAACATGAGCATGTGTCCCTAAGTGCTGTTTTGGGAACAGTATGATGAATTTATGCAAGGTTTGCATGCACACACTTATAAATGAATTTTCATTTAACAAGCTAGATGAGTTAAAGTTGAAGTTGTTTGGTCTGAACAGGGAAATGCCCGAGTTAAATCTTCATCTTAAACACTCAAAACATTGTTGAGAAAACACAAATAAATGCAGCATTCAACAGGGATTTAATCCCTGCCTGACAACACAAAACCATCTACCCCAAGCCCACTTGACCCAGTTACCTTGACCTAGTTTAACCTCTATTTGCTCATTATTATTCTGCATTTATACATAAAATAATAAGTTGTATACATCGGAAAATCAGTTTGTGCATTATTTTTTAAAGGTTTGTATTTTCCTGTATAATGTATGAGAATAACTTATTTACTGAAATATACTGACCTTCACATTACAGATTAGTGTCTATAGCCATGTGGCCTCCACTAAAGTTTCACCAGGGCCATGCTAATCCCATCACACTCAGCTAAGTCACTGAGAGCCATGTGTCTCAGTAGAAGAGAGTGTGGTTATGCTGCTGTTTGTGTCTGTGCATGTGCCTAGAAAAGTCCAGTGGCACTGATTTAAGGAGGATTAAAAACGTCAAATCTTAGCCTCTGAAAAACAATGCGTGTGAGTCACCACCTGTCAAATGTCACACAGGAAGCAGGCCCTTAAATCTGCCACCACCAACTCTCAATAGACCCACCACTTGCACTCCCAGCTAAGGGGACAGAAGAACAAAACCGGAACGCACTCAGTGAACAAATCCACTGAATTTATATCCCATGATTCCTTTATGTCAGACCTGCCCCGGCTGCATTTATTATGCTTTCCCTCTGGCAGTCATTCATCATGTCGTCAGATAGGGACAGAGGGGAGCAAAGCACAGGGTACAGCAGCTTCCTGGAACAGACACAGGGATCACTGCATAATCAGCTGATTCTTTTATGCCTAAAATACCTCATCTGCATTAACTTCATCGCTGCTGATTCATCTTATCTCTCCTGAATTGATTTACTGTGAATCACCAGGTTTGTACCACAGATATAATCAGGTTCATGTTTACAAAATAAGCTAGAGGACACAGCGCCTGAAGTGAAACATTCTGTGGAGTAATTGCAAGAGTAATTCAACAGATTGTTTTAATGGTTGTCTGCCCACTGGAAGCATTTGTTTCTAAAATCTTGCTTTGCATATTTCACAATCTGGTATTTAGGTCACATCCGCTGAACGCATTTAAATATGGATTTTTGATGAAGCCAGTTATGGCAGTGAATTGTTATATAAACAAAGCAATCTAAATAGCACATAATTTCTGATATTAACTGAGTAGGAGGATATAGTTTACATTGAAATTTTAGTCGCTGCAGTTGAAGCAGGATGTTTCATAGAATCTACAGGTCTTGTTTAAAAATAATAACACCTACTTCCAAGTACAATTGTCTGTGCAGCTCAGTATCATGTGAGAGTACAGCCTGGTATATCTGTGACACCAAGATGATTTAGGCTTGGACAGGGCCTTGTTTGTTTTGTTAAAAGATGTAGCTATTTTAAGCGACATTGATCTGTGCCTCTACAGCCCCGCAAAAGAAGATATACCACTGTCAATGCTTCGGATTACTCTCTTTTATAGGTGCACTTGGTGCATATTGCTGGCACTTTCACTCTGATGTGCTGCTTTAAGAACAACTTTGATATTTATCTATTTTATCATTGTACTCTTGTGGCACTTTTGTACATTTGTTGCTATGTTTTTAAGTTGTTCCCCTGTCTTAAGCTGTTCCCTGTAAAGCAATGTGTCAAGTCTTATTCCCACACCCAGCAGGTTGTTGTTCTTCTTGATAGCTCACCAACAGGCACATTACCAACCCCAGTTGTTATTGTCATTGGTGCACAGCCCCAAGACATTGCCTTCTTCTGTTCACAGTTCCTCAGAGTGTTATGTGTCATGTAATAAGAGTGTACACCTTTAGTCCAAGTTGGGTCTGCAGGGACTCCAACGGCTAAGAAATGGGTGGGTGGGGGGGGTGATGTGAGATTGAGGCGGCACGTCTGGTTGCTGTCCCTGGGAGACAAATGGGCCATGGTCACCCAGCGATGTCCCCAGAAATCCCCAGATGTTACTGGACCTCATGCGGCCAGAGTAGTTGACAGGCCCGAGAGACGCACAGTCACCGCATGATTAATCACCACACACGCTGTAGCGAGCAGCTCTGCTCCCGCTGGCCTCATGCTGAATAACTGGGCATTTCACTGCAAAGTGTTCCCCTCTGTAAGGAAAACATAAAGGGAAAAAAGAAAGTAATGTTCAGATTACTATTTTGGTAATAACAACAACAACAACAACAACAACAATAATAATAATAATAATAATAATAATAATAATAATAATAAGAAGAAGAAGAAGAAGAAGAAGAAGAAGAAGAATTATATTTTTAACTATAGTTAGAACTGGTATAAAATAAAGGTCACTGACATAAAAAAGACAGTTGAAAGCCTAAAAAAATCAAGAATAAATAATAATAATAAAAAGACAAACAATCCAATACAGTCATGAGTAATAAGGTTTTGCACATTCAAGCTAGAAGTAAGGATGGGCTCATTGCTCACTGCTGGATCAGAGACTTCTATCTAGCTTCATGCACCTACGTACACTAAGACTAACATTTAGGATTCAAATGATTAATAACGTGCATTTTTTTGACAGGGAAAAGCATGAAAGAGACAAAGTCACCCAACACATGTCCCATCACTCATTTGTTATACAGTTTTACGAAATGATGAACTATCTTATAATGTGAAATTAATATGAAAATATGGGTATCAAATATCAGTTTAACAGACTGGAGGACGTGCAGTGCAGTTTTGATCAGACACACATTATGATGGCACTGGTCTTAATACACCTCTTATGTGCTTATAGGACATGGAAACAAACAAACAAACAAAAAATGTGTCAGTCTGTCAGTTCTGTTCAGTCTACATAATCACTGTATGAGGTAATCAAAGTTTCTGGCAACTTTCCAAATCAGTTGGATAAATAAATAAATAAATAAATAAATAAATAAATAAATAAATAAAACCATATTCTTGTGATGGCACAAAATCTTCCTCTAAATATGTGAGGGAGGTTTAGGCTGTCACTCCATTTCAGTGGGCACTTTGAGGTCATAAAAAGTAACCAGAACAGTACGGAAGCTTAAAAAGGTTTTTCTTCTGGCTAATTTATCTTTGCTTGGCAGTTTTCCTGACATTTCTGAGCAGACATTTACACTGAAAAGATAAAGATAAAATCTGAACAATGTAATGGTTTTTGTTTTGTTTTGTTTCAATTAAACTTGTAAAATACAATTAATTTCTCCCTAATTTTAAGGTAAATATTAATGACTGCCATGACTGACTGTCATGGCAGTCATGGATATTAACTTACCCTGAAGATATCCCCTTATTGTGTGTGTGTGTGTGTGTGTTACATTATAGACTATTGAAAATGTAACTTTTGAAAGATAAAAAAAGACTGTGAAGACATCTTGTTTCAATGATGAATTCATAAGAAAGCTTGTGCTTCTTTAATCAGTTTTATTATGCTTTCGTTCCTCCAGCCTTGGTCTGATTGAAACTATAGTGAATGTTCACCATTTTCAGAAATATGTAGTTACTTGATCTGAATTGAATTTATGTTTCTTTTTTTGTGTATTCTACCATGTCACTAATGTATATCAGATATCCTGTGTATGTCTGTGTTTGTGTATGAGTTGCACGTAGTTCATGTGATTTTTTTCTTTATTAACTATAAAGTTTATTGAAGAGAAGCAAGAATGTTAGAAGCAGTCACAACTTTAAAATCTCTAACAGGTGAAGTGATACACATTGATCGTGTTGCTACAACTGAAGGTTTTGCTGGGAAGCCTTGGGTTCTGGCATTCCCATGGCTGTTACTTTGACACATACCACTCATTTAGACATTACTGCAGACTCATCTGATCTGGATACAACTTCACTCCGATGGCATCAGTCTCACCAGCAAGCTAATGTACAACACCACAAAAAAACCTACTTTAGAAACTTGACAACAAAATCATGTCATTGAACTGCCCTCCAGTACCCACACCCCACAACCCAGAGAACCCAAATAAATCCACTGCCAATATCTTGGTGCTAGGTTCCATGCCTGTACCACAATAAGTCAACAGGATATAGCTGTTTTGAGCGACCTACACAAGATTTGGAAAATTAGGTTTTAATGTCATGGCTGATTAGTGTATATTAAAGTCATCACAAAAAGAAAATAAAATCTTCTAGCTTCAGTTATGCTGTTAAATTATCTGATTCAAGAATGGCACAAAAATAAATTCTTGATCATCAGTGCCCTCGGGCAGGCCATTACATTTCTGTGACAATAAGCCAAAAAGACACCACTCTTTGTCATTGTTTCTGTAAGACAACATACAGTAGCACCATGAAACAACTGTAAACATTTTCCTTATCATTTTGATATAACACACTATGATTAAATTGAGAAAGAAAACAATCTTTATAACATAAACACTGTTTCTTGCAAATAGTTATTTCAAATGCTTGCCCCCCCCCCCAAAAAAAAGAACAAAAAACAAACAAACAACCAAACAAGCAAATAAAAGACAAAAAAAAGAACAAAGCCAGAAAAAATATAGTTCCAAATATTAGTTCATACAGTTGTACTTCTAGTTGAAACTGAATGTACGATAAGCTGCTCACTGGTCTTTGTTATACCTGCAACTGGTTTTACTCGCATCGGCAGCAATATTTACAGTAACTGCCAAAATTACACAAGTTTCCAGAAGTTCATTATATATTATGATTCTGGTTTTGTGCCTCTACCTCCATGTGTTGTCTTTTCACTTTGATTTAATTTAGCTACAGGTCAGTTTACCCAGGTTCAAATAAGTTCACAATCATTTGAAAGGACTCATCCTCATACTAGAATATTTTTCTGCACAACAATAGAACACAAAAATTATTATGTGGCAAATCACTTTTGCTAACCAGAAGATGTGGTTGATATTCTGTTTCAGACTTTGTTTCTTTTGCTTTCACTTACTGATGAGTTTTGTTTACATTTGTTTTTGCCTTCCACTGTTTAGGTTTAGAAACCATTAACCAGGAAAAAAAAATGTTTTTGTTTCAAATGTGCCCCTTCCTGACATTAATATTTAAAAATTGAGATTAGGCTACCCAGTGAATTTGAATGTGGCATTGAGATGTCCTTTTCAGTTGTTTATAATGTGACAACCTAGTATTGCCATAACCAAGAAAATATCAACAACAAGCAGTATTTGAGTGTTAGGTTTAAACAGGTTAGAACAATTTCATGAACATATTCTAACTATGAATCCCCTACTTTCTTTGTGTCTGTGATTTCAAACAAAATAACCTAATTGTGTCAAGTACCAGTCTTAGTGTCAATATACAGATGCATTTTCTTTAGAAACAAATGCACCCGAGGTGGTACAGCTAACACACTAATTTCAGTCCTTACCTACACAACTCCTTTTGTTATAATCCTTTGTAAAGATACAGTATTCTCTAGAGGTTGTTGGATGCCTAATGTATTGTGAGATGATAACACATCATCTGACAATATAAACAAGCACAGAAAACAGAAAAGTACCTGGATTAAATTTTTTGTTTTACATATGTTTAATATATATGGGTATTTTCTTTTCTTTTTTTCTTTTTTTTGCCAAGTTCAAAAAAAAAATAAGGGTGCTTGTTGTTGCCTTTTAGCTGTTTTATGTCTGCTAAGGTTAAGGTCAAAATGTAGTTATCTATCTATTTATTTATTTTTGCAGGCCTCAGATCATGTCTTTCTTTGCAAATGGGCCTGAAATGAATTAATGATGCCTCTTTCAGCTGCAATGGCAGTATTTCAGTATGATACCTTTTGCAGTTAAAAATGATAAATGGCTAAAAAAAAATGTAAATCATAAATTTAGAGCAAACAATTGTATCTTACATTTCAAAGTCAAAGTGCCAGTCAACACAAAGTGTGCTCTTGCTTGTCAGGCCACTTTAGATATGTGTTCATTAAAAAGTCAGCCTGATAAAGATAGTGGATGCGTGACTGGAAGAAGTGGAGGTCACAGTCAGTAAAGTAAAGTAAAATTGTTGGAGCAGAACTACAGCAAAAGACCAGGAACTCCTGTTTCTCCATTAAAACAATCAAGGAGCGATCCCAGACCAAGACATGAGCACAAATCCAAATAACTTTGTTTTGGAATAGTGATGACCTACTTTTCTTTTAACTGGAGCATTTCTGTATGAGAATGCTATCTGTTCCACATAATGTTTACAAAAAGTCAGAGGGAAGGATTACTTATTATGTTACTTCTCTCAAAAAGACTGATTTTGTCTGCAGCCTGGGTAGTACCACTTCAGGAACGGACTGGTGGTGATGGCGCTACAGCAAGTTGTTGTTGTTATCAAGTTGTTAACTCTTTTTGCCTTTATAAAGTTTTTTTTCTCCATCACTGTGAATAATGAAAGTGAAATTGATAATTTTTTTTGTTTTGCAAACTTTTTAAATTCAACTTTTACAAGTCTATTAGTGGGGTTTTTTTTGCATTACAGTCTTGGCAATGGCGAATCTTCCCCAGTTGATCACCATGACAGTTTTACTGCCTAGAGCAAAGCCTGTAATCCAGAAGGAGCTAGGGTGGTGATGACAGTTTCAGTGCTGGAACTGTTCCAGGGGTCATCATAGGGAATGCAATGTGTTTGGACAATAATATGAAAGCTACTTAAACCTAGAGGGATCACAGGAAGTGTAGCTCATGTAGCGGCAATGTTGACACACTCATACTTACCTGACCACAGTGTGACCGTAGCTGGCTTTAGGATTTTTTTCGTGCGCAAGAATATTACTCTGAGGGCTAGGAAGAAATGTGGAGGGACTGTATTAGTTGTGATTGAAAAGTGCTGTAATTCAAGACATGCCATTGCAATGCAACATTTCTGTGGTCTGTAGTGTGCACTGTAGTGTGTATATATTAGGTGCCAAGTGAATCCATCATTGGTGTTATTTGAATTCCTCCATCAGCTGATGAGTCCATCCAAATGGTGAATGGCCATGGATTATTAATGTAATCCCGACCACACGCTGCATCACTTACTGTACGTGCATATGAACACGTTGTCTAACATCTCTTTCAGTTTCGCTGCGAGAAGTATATTTACAGAAAACTTTACCCCCTCATGCAACAATACAGGCATTTATTTTAAATGTAAGGTTGATATTGTGTCAGATTTAGATTTCAGTTCACTGAATCACATTTTCTTCCACTTTTTTAATTTACTGTTTAATTGAGGTCTTTAATTTATGTTTTTATTTTTTCTTTATATTTTATTGGTATTCTAATTATATCATGAAAATTAATCGATCTTAACACAGCAACACTTCTGGCCCAAAGCCAGAAAGTAATAATTGCCCAAAGCCAGTAATAAAGCTTGAGAAGGCACAGAAAGTTATGAAAGTATTAGCACTATAAACATCTAAACAATTGGATGTGATCCTACTGCACAATTTTTTGGATCATTGTTTTATTCAGTTGAAAGGATTGTTTAGAGATTGTTTTGTGGTGAATTGCATTTGTAGGTTTCTATACTAGACTTATGTATTATGCACACATCCAGTGTTTATGCCTTAATGCTCGCCTAGCCAGAGATTCGATATATTTCAATAGAAAAGCCATAGTCACAGTGACCTTGCTTGCCAAAGCTGCAGCTGAATGGTAACAAGTTATATTTCATCACCATGGCAGGTTTGGCTGTCCAGTAATGGAAGCGAATACTACCCATTATTGATCCTGTTGCTTTTGTTAATTTCCTTTGGAATCAGGCAGGTTGTTTTTATAGTTTCATTTCACTAAATTTACTTTGATTAAATCTTTTTGTTTTACTGCTTCCATTTTTACTTTTGTTTATGCTGCTTATAAAGCTGTTGCAATTTTAATGGGTCTAGTAGATCCAGTTAGTATCACACCATGCAGTGTTTAATGTGGTGTGGTAATCAACTGGTGACTTCTGATAAGATGACTTTTTTTGGCTTAACCTTAAAGTATATATGTAATCCATCATCAGTTGCGTCAATTCATAAAAATGAAGTTCTATTTTTAAATAATTATGTATTTTGAAAAATGTGAATGTACAAAAGTGAATCTATTTGTAAGATTTTAGCATTAAAACTAAGTTGTAGAGCCAAAAAATACAGATGGAATAATGGGGGTTAAAAGGACCAACTTAACTGATTTTACCCTGTTAACAAAATGCAGTGATGACAGGCATTCAAAGGTTTGTCATGACCTGCAGGCAGCTACATACAGTAGTTATCCTTTGACATATCACTCACACATCTTTTAGGGGAGTTTGATCAATTTCACGGTAGTCTGCAGAGTTCCCAGCGAGGAAGTTAAGTTTGAGAGGCTGCGATACCATCGAGCGCCCCCTTCCTCACCCATGCTTGGGTTGTCTAATCTGCCCTCCAGCTGCATCCAGCCAGATGAAGGGAACCCTGTTGACTCCTAATCTGTGTCGCCTGTGATCCGTTCCCCACCTCGGCAGCACATGCACCACTGGGTGCAATGGAGGGAGGGGGGAAGTATCCGTTTGTTTTCTTCTTGTCATCGTGGAGGTTAATGGAAGGAGAGGCATGAGCCGCTTGAGGAAACAGAAGACGGAATGTTTGGTTTCACTTTGTGCAAGCTCTCCTTTCCTCTGTCATCTCCTCCGCCTCCCTTTTTCACTGCCCATTTTCTTTGTTTTCTCTTTTTAGTTTTCCCTGTCTGACTCCTGGATTTACATTTTTTTTCATGTCTCTACCTTTCTCTTGTCTTTCTCCTGCTAACAGAACAACAACAGAGCAAACAATGAATTTTTGATTGGACAATGAAATGTATTTTGTTCTAAACACAAGATAAAGGATGGAAGAGCTACTTTTGATGTTCTGTGCAAAAGTGTAGAATATGAAATTGTAATGTTTCTGAAGTGAAATGTGTGAGAGTTATTTAAACAAATTATGCCATAGAGAAATATGTCACAATCAGTTCAATTTACATGCACAAACCAAGAAAGCATGTTTTTAGTGCTTTTTATCGCTCAGCAGTGAGAAGTTTGCAAAGATTAATTAAAAATTAACCTGCTTTAGTTTCTGCAAATCAACAAGTTAGTCTTAAATTAAGGAGATTAAAACATATAGAATGTAACACTTCAAGTGTGACAGCTTCAAGTACAATTTAGTTTGCTCATATTTCTGGATTATCTCTTTACCCTACAATCTCTCTCTCTCTCTCTCTCTCTCTCTCTCTCTCTCTCTCTATATATATATATATATATATATAGATAGATAGATAGATAGATATATAGATATAGATAGATAGATAGATATAGATATAGATATATATATATATATATATATATATATATAGATATAGATAGATATAGATATAAAGCATATATATATAGATATATATAGATATATATAGATATATATAGATATAAAGCATATATATATATATATCTATATATATATAGATATATATATAGATATATATAGATATAAAGCATATATATATATATATATATATATATATATATATATATAAAACAGAAAACAAAACTGAATTGAAATATTGAGTCGCGTTGCAGATGTAGATCTTGTATTTGTGTCAAGGCACCTTCTGACCTCTGTATGACCTCTGTTCTTTGTGTGCACCTATTAGTACCACTGCCATGCTGTTTTACTATTTCACTGTTTTAAAGATCAGCAGGAACCTGGAAAAATGTGGTGAGGACACAGACAATTTTTTGTTGCAACAAGAAGATCCTTCTTGAACTCTTTCACCACTGCCCCAGAAATCCAAATATACACAGGCATTCACAGTTTCACATTTTCAGGATTCCCTGAAAGGAACATTCTTCTTGATATCACTCACGCTGATGGATCTAAAATCTGTCTTGATAGGAGACGGATTCAGGACAGCCTCAATGTAAAGAAAAAAAAAATCGACCATATGTACAATCTTATAAAATGTATAACTCCTGCTTTAACTGATGCCAGATATCAAAACAGGTCAGATTTGATGGAAACAATTATGTCAGAGTTAATATAATTATTCTGATCCTTTTACTTGAATGAAAATATCCTAAAATAAAGAAATAAAAAAACAAATAAATTGTGCCATTATTACAAATTGAACCTGGTGCTTAAAAGTTCACAGAAAATAACTATTTAAGAGAAGCCTTGCACATCACTGCCATACCCTAAGTACTAAAAAATTAAAAATGTCACATTAATCACTGTGTTTCAACCTCTGCCTAGCCATCAGAACACCATTATTTACAAAGCTATTAAGCTTAATGACAAGTTTACACATTTCAGACATGTCAAATCACAGGTTTTGAAAAAAAAAAAGATTGTTGTTGTCTATTTGACATTCCAATCTTAGCTTAAAATACGAGAAAATGATTCTAATAAAGCATACATACCTGGTCTGACCTGAAGTTTTTAGGCATATTCCATGTTAGTTATCACAAATCACAAGTATCAGAAAGGTCCCTCAAAAAGACTATCAATCTGGACTTACATTAGCAGAAACCTGAAATTTCCAGCTGACAAAATTATTCACGTCTAAGCTCAAGTTCTGTGTGTAACTTTTTAATTTCACTTTTTCAGTTTTTCTCTGTCTTTGTCTTCTCTATCTGTCTGTTAGGCTGATAGGAAAAATGGCCCATTACTGTCTTTAACAGGGCCAGGAGGCAGAGCATGTGAGTGCATCCCCAAGCAACATTAAAATAGAAAATGCATGAGAGATAAAAATGGTACAGTCTAAACCCATGCAGCGTAACATGTCATCGAAAGAGGACGCAGCAGGTTTGCTGGGTCTTTGGATGACAGCACAGCATATAATCACTCAAAAGACTTCATATCATGCATTTGCAGCTACATTTATTTTTTCTCAAAAATATATAGAATGAAAGAACTGAAAATATGTGCTGTCTTTAATCAATTTCAGGGGAAAACCCACAGATTTCACTGAAAGTGAAGTGACCATTCTTTTTCAACAGTACACAATGTCATTGATTGACAGTGGCAAGGAAATGGTCTGCCAGTTTTCTGGATTGGGAAATGTACTAAATGAAGATTCACAGCTCAACAGCAAAGACAAAAACAGAACACTGAGTGCTACCCCTGACTATCACTCAGTTTGTTTTTGGTTTTTATTTTCTTACCATTTGTGAGAGACTATCAAAAGAGCAATTTCCAAAGCTGTTGAATATTTTTCTTGAGTTAACCTCAGATTACATTTATTAGTCAGTTGTTTAGTTTTGGTTTACTGTAAGCTCTACTTAATTGTTTGTCTTATCCTATCAATGCTATTTGCAGGATAAACAGTAAAATGATTCATTCATTTTGCACTTGCTTGAATAAGTTGAAATGAAAATCCTTAGATCAAACAAATAATAAACAAATAATAGATGCTACTCGATGAACCAAAAAAATGGATTAGACAATAGAAGAGATAATCGTATCATCTGAAAAGCTTAATGTACGTATATGACATATGCAGATTCAGTGCTTCAAAAAAGTTTTCTTTTTTATGTTGTACCTGTATCCTGAAAATCCTTGAAAACAGTTTTTTGAAAAATGTTTAAGAACACTACAATGATGCAAGTCTATTCATCTGATCAATAATAATAATAATAATAATAATAATAATAACTTAGCCACCACATACATATAGTGCTTATATACCTTTAGATAAATGTTGAAGGTACTTTCAGTCACTATGGTCAGCTACCTGCAGACCTGAGGTCAATTACGACAGAACAAACATAAAACCTTTTTATCTTCACAGACTTAAAGTTAATAACTGTGTGTGTGTGTGTGTGCATGTTATTTTTGATTTTTTTTTATTGCCTTAAAGCATGGATGGATGGATGGATGGATGGGTGGATAGCTTTCTTTCTGTGTCTCCCAGCACAGTCTCAAGAGCATGGAGGAGATTCCAGGAGAGAGGCAGCTATTCTACGAGAACTGGACATGGCTATAGAAGGTCAGTGGGACTGGTATCTGATGAGCACTGCCAGAGCCCTAAAAAGGGACCTCCTGCAGTCCACTGGTGTGAATGTCTGTGAGAAAACAATCAGACACAGACTTCATGAGGGTGGCCTGAGGGCATGATGTCCTCCAGAGGGCCCCACATCAAGACAGCCTGCTTAATTCCAATCGGGCTTCACAATGCTCATTGCCACAAAGCTCTGTTTGCATTTGCTATTGTTCTGGAAAAAACATAAAGAATTTTATGCTGCCTGTAACAATGTTCAGGATAACCAGTTTGGTCTGGTCAGCCACATGTATGGAGAGACGCACAGACCTTTGTAGACTAGGCAACCGCACCTCGGCTGCTAGTGGGTCCTGGTTTCTTTCTGGTGCTCATCTCTGAAGGATGAAAAACTCATACTATTAAACATTTAAATAAATAAAGATTATGAAAAAAATTCTAAAGATGCATTTAAAAGGTATAAACTACCCTTCACTCCCCTATGAGACAAACACAGAAGCAAAAAATGTTCGACATGAGCAATGCCCATATGTTATTATTTTATTTTAATCCTCAATTACACCCATCTCAATTAAAGCCAAATTTGTATGATTGGCATTACTTTCTAATGAATAATATAATTAAATAAGTGTCTGTCTCACATCTTTAATGCAGTTGTGTGTATACTGTAGTGCTCTTGCTATGTGTGAGACTTAATAATTTCAGTTGATTAGTGCTAAAAGGCGACTCAGCTTTGCTCCAGTGAGCTGGTGAAGCTTACCAAAAACTGAAAATCCTTACTTTTTAACATGATTAAAATGTGTTATTTAATATAAGTGGATGTACCTATTCCTTTATTAAAAACGAATTCATATATAAACCTATGTTTATTTAATCTCAATGCTTCAAATATTCTAAATATTTCTGTATATAAAGGAGCATATGTAATCACATTTGTCAAAATAATGTATAAATACAACATAAATATCAATAACTTATATAGATATATCTACACTTTATGGCCATGTATGAACTGTCATGTGAAATGCAAGTGCCTGAAGTGGTCATTTGGATAGGTGGTTTATATATGTTCTTGTTCAGCATTAAGGGTCCAAAGGGTAATTAATCATGGAAGTAATTGGAATGACTAAACGATAGTCTATCAGGCTTCAGACGTGTTTTGTCTGGATAGATGGAATCAACATTTGCACAGAGACCAGTGGACAGATAATTAAACTACTCTTTGTTTAGTCTTATGTCAGATGCAAACTGGATTGATGAAGACATTTAAAAAACAAGACAGTACTCGAGTAGTTGTCTCTTTCATTAGTAAACAAGTACCTTTTATTTTTCCCAGCGACTCTTGCTTAAATATACTACAGAGTTGCATAATATTTATGTATTTATTTGTATAAATATATGGATACAGAAAATGAACATTGTCAAGTAAATAGAAGACACTATGAGACACTATTAAAAAGCTGCAAGTTTTTATGACAACCAAATGAAAGTAGGCAGCACATGCAGCAGTCTCTTTAGGCCCACACTTTTTAATTAAGATTTGAGTGAATATGAAGTGATTGCCTTTGTGATATGGGTGTGCAGAAACATCATTTCCTTTGAGAAGCCCCTCAAAGACTTCGGTAACTCTTGACTGGATTTTGTCAGGGTTTCTTTTTCAATAACTTCTCTTTTCTGTCTTCCCTATACTATAACTGCAGTGACTACTCTGGCAGGCAAACTACAGGGCAACTTTGAAGTGTCTTGCTCTCTAAAACCTGTACTATTTGGTCATAATTTGTCATAGAAATTAGGATAGGGGTTGCACTATACAGGTTATAAAGAGGAAACTTTTTTTGGATTTATGTTTTAGATATTCTCTGAAACAGAAACATGAGAAAAGAAGAGTGAGAAGAAGGACAGCTGAGGATAAAATCCATTTGTTGAAAGAGAGCAGAGCAGGATATCTGGGCAGAGAATCAATAGGATAAGAGGTTATTAGCTGAGAAATGTCACTTGAAACATCGATCATCATCTCCATCGACTACAGGGACACGTAGACATAAAGGGTCAAAGCAGCTTATCCGTCAGCACTGATTGGAAAGTATTCACTGAAAAATAAAGAAATTGTTGTGTTTACATAAATTAAAAATAAAACAATCCAATCATACACAAATATCAATGTGACTTTAAAAGATTTATTTATTTTTTATTTATTTATCTCTTGACAAGGAAAAAAAGACACATTGTGGTGACTCTGAGTTGTTGGCAGCAGATCCTTTAAGTCCCATGTGGGCTGCAGGTTGAGGTCTCACTGGACTCCTGCACTCAGTCTATCCCACATTTTTGCATGTTTGATAAGTTTTTGTGATTTTGTGAGTTTTTGTGGTAAGTCACGTTGTCTTGGCAAATATTCCTACTTAAAAGCTGTGATAATCCTACTGTAATTTAGTCAGTCAACAAAAATAAATATATATAAGATTTTAAGATATCCTTGCATATGATTCCAAGAACTCAAATTAAGTATTCATATATCATTTCAAAACTATCAACTTTTCTCACAAAACTGACTATCATGCGTACTGTGACCATGACTGAAAGTTACTTCTGCTGCAGATGATAAGTTCAGAATTCACCAAAGAATGTCAGCTCAAATTAGAACCCGCATAAGTGCTTTCCATGGTTCAAGTACCAGACACGTTTAAACATTAAATGTTTGAAGGGGACTGCGCAAATCAGGCCTTCGTGGTTGAATTGCTGTAAAGAAATCACTACTGAGAGAGAGCAGGAAAAGAAGAGATGAGAATTGCTGGGTGAAACTTAAAATTTTGACTTCAAACTGTTGTTTCTTTGTGAGACTCTGCGGTTGAACAAATGGAATCAACGTGTGGTTTTCACTCATCTTAGCATGGAGGAGTAGGTGTGAGAATTGTGTTGGAGTGCTCTGGGGAATTTTTGCAGAATTCACTTAACTAGTGTGACTTGAACACTTTCCAGTGTCATGCTATCGATATGGTTTGTTTTTAGTGGGGATTTCTTTTTTTTTTTTTCCTAGCAGGACAATTAGCAGTGTGACAGCCTGTGAGTTAAGATGAGATAAAAGAAAACTAGAGCTAAAACTACTTACAATATGCAGGAACTTCTTCAAGGATGCTGAAACTATTCCAGCTAACTACATCAAGAAGAGGGTCACTTCTAAGAAAGCTGTTATGAATAAAAGCAGGTTATTTTAAAGAATTTAAAATATTTTTTTACTGCTAAAGATTTGGGCAAGCAAACGTTTTATGTTATAAAGGAGCGAGTGAATGCCTACTGTCAGTCCCAAGAATTAGTAAATGAGGAGGGTTATGTAAGGAAGGGCATCTGATGTCAAATCAAGCATACAACACGCCAAGAAGGAGAATTCCATACCAGATCAGTCAGGGCCTTGGTTAGCAAGAACTGCCTTTAGTGCTGTTGGTAAACAAGGCGCCAGTGGAAGCTGTGCTACTGTTGACCAAAGATGAAGGAAGAGGAAACGGGGAAGGTGTGTTCAGAGGCAGCAAGAGAGAAGGAGAAGCTGGAGTGTGTGATACATTGTGATACAATGGACACGCAATTGAAGGGAACAGAAATGGTGAGGAGATGTTGTGTAGGTATAGTGTTAAGGAGAGATATGCAGAAGGGCAAAGGGTAGTGGATTTTGCAAAAAGGATGGAAATGGCTGTGGTGAATACATACTTCAAGCAAAGGGAGGAACCTAGGGTGACATATAATACTGGAGGGAAATTCGCACAGGTGTACTATATCTCATAGGAATCTGAAAGAGATGGGTGACTGCAAGGTGGTGCAATGTAAGGACGCAAGTGAAACAAGGATTAAATGGTGGAAGTTGAAGAAAGAAGAATGTTGTACAGAGTTCAATAGGGGCTAAGACAGGCTTTGGTTGTAGGGAAGAATTACTAGATGACTGTGAAAGTACAACTGAAGTGGTGAGGGAAACTGCCAAGAAAGTGTTTATTGTAACCTCTGGAAAGAAAGGATAAAGGACACATAGACCTGGTGGTGGAATACGGAAATGCAGAAAAGTATTCTAACAGAAGCTGACAAAGAAAAAACAGGACAGTCGGGGAGATAAGAAAGTGGACAAGGAGTACTTGGAGTCTAGGCAAGTAGTCCTAGAACAGAATGGAGAAGAAGTATACTGATACCAATTTTTAACAATAAGGGTGATGTGCAGAGCTGTAGTAACTACAAAGAGATAAAGTTGATGAGCCATACTGAAAAGCTATGGGAAAGAGTTGTTGAAGCCTGATTAAAAAGAGAGGTGAGGATCAGTGAGCATCAGTATGGCTTAACACTGAGAAACAGCATGAGAAAGAGCATGGCAGATGTGATGTTTGCTTTCAGAGTGTTGATAGAGAAGCATAGAAAAGGTCAGAAAGAGTTGCAGTGTATTTTTTTTAAGAGAATGGATATGATAGTGAGGGTCGTGCAGGACATATATGAAGACAGCAAGGCAGTGGTGAGATGTGTGGTAGCAATGATAGATGGGTTCAAAATGAGGGTAGAATTATGTCAGGGATTGGCTCTGAGACCCTTCTTGTCTGTGGTGTTGATGATCAGGTTGACTGATTAGGTCAGGCAAGAGTCTCCAGTATAATGAAGAGTAATGCTCTCAGATGACATTGTGATCTGCAGTGAGAGTATGTAGAATGTGGATGTCTGCGCTGGGGAGAAGGGAAATCAAACTATTAGAAGTACAGTAATAGAAGCAAGACAGAATACATGTGCGTGAAGACACTTGTGATATTGAAGCTGCAAAGAATATACATTTTGGCAGGACATCATTACATGCCTCAGGTCAACTATCCAAGCCAGCAAACGGTGCACAAAAGAGATGGTAAATAAACTGTTTCTTATATAGTGCTTTTCTACTCTGTGCAAACGTGCAAGACTGCAAGCAGGGTAAGGTGGGTGGAAATTAGGTCAGGCGGAATTATGACAGAAGGATAGCAGCAAGGTTTACAAAATGGTAGTGAGATCTGCTATGATGTATGGTTTGGAGAATGTGGCACTGAAAAAAAAAGACAGCAGCTTAAGCTGGAGGTGAGAACCAAAATTGGCAACACAAACCTAAGTTGAAAGTCAAGACCTGAAAGGGCCACCAGCATTAGGTGAAGCTGGACACCTGAGACATGTTACCTACAACAAGCCATGTCATTCAGGTTCCCTGTTGAATAATTTCTATTGTTTACCAAAATCTGGGAAGACACAAACACCAGTCGTGCTGATGTCCATGGCACACAGATTACAGAAAGCTACAAAAATACCACTGGACAGAAACAGAAACAGCAGTGACCCCCTCCAGAGAAAGATACTTTGATACAAGACACTCTGACCACAAAATTTGTTTTCCCAAATGAAGCCTCAACCTCAGTGCTACATCATCATGGACAGTACAGTGACACACTGTCCCCCTTTTGATGTACAACGTGAGGTTATGCGACAGAACAGGCTGCCATAGAATACAGTATGTATAAGGTCATGGACAGAAAAAAAAGTGAAGTCAACATTCTTTGATAATTTTTGACTGCATAAACTCAGGCATTGATTAAAAACTGTTATAAACTTATAAACTGTTTTTGTATTATGTTGGGTTAAGTTATTTCTTTTAAATATGCCCATGAACTTTTCCTAACCATGGCTGAATCAGTCTGTTGAAAAATAAACATGTTTATTTCAGACTTTACTGGGGCTTTTAAGTGAATACATTTAAATGTTTCATTACCACTTAACATTGGTAAGTTGTCTCTTCAATGTTAATTACATTTTTCTTCTTCAGGGTTAATTAGTCTGCCTAAGCAGTGATGATGAGCACAAGCAATATATAAACTAAAGGTATATCATTAAATGAATACATATTCTCTCCTCAGCCAGATGTTGCTGGAATTTCTCGGCCACAGTTCCTGACAATCAAGGCTGTTATTAAACATCTCCTGGCAGTATGGCAAGCCTCAGCATATAATCAAATTTCTAACTTAGGAAAGTTGTTACTGATTTGTCTACATTGCTGCCTCCATATATGGTGAGTGGAAATCTATTTCTTTTCCCATAAATGGAACTGGCATGTACAATGTAGTGTTGTGTGGGAGTTTAGCACCATCCTTTGGGTGTCCAGCTCATCCATTCAATCATAAGAAGGGAACTGTACAGTAGAAAGAAAAGAGAGATAAGGAGATGATGGGAAGAAAGTGTTGCAGGCACATTTCGGTTATATGTTTAAATGAAAGAAACATGGGATATACTGATAACAGAGACACATGAGGGATTCCTAAGGATCATTACAAGCTAGAAACTGTATAAGGATTCATTAGCATGAGACGCGGAGGGAGAATCCCTATCTTGATAAATGTTTCATAGGAGTTCTGAAGAGAACAATAGCTCTACAAGTGATGGAGAGATAGCCAAATACAAAACTTCTGCAGACTATTATAAGTTTGGTGTTTATCAACACTCACATACACAGTAAAAAAAAAAGACACAGTAAACTAGAGGTCCTTCTCCAAGGCCCAGTCAATCCATCAGAGGCAGAAGTGTGCCATGGGACGGGGCAGAACCAGTCACCTTGGACATGGGGTGTAGGCCGCTTTCACGGCACACTGGACATTAATGCTCCTCCCCTGCTAGAGGTCAATAACTTGGCACACTCAATCACATGCACGAGAATGTGTGCATGCACGCACACATATGCTCTCTGCACAGCTATCATCACTCTCACCTTTACATTCAGAGACTGAAGCAAAGGATTGATATGGATGGCTGGAGAGGGAAAATCACCTTTTAATGAGCAGTGGTGAGTTTCTGTATACATCCCACAATTTAATCACACAATGTAGAGCTGCATCTCATTGTAATCTTCTATATGAGTGTTGTTCCCCATGCACTGCAGTGGTTTAGCCTCTGCTGTTGCTAAATATTGTGACCCACATTACTGCAGTGTAATCCATTCTTAGATTATGATGTGCAAAGCCAGCCAAGCAGCGTGCTTTAATCAAAGCAAGTCATCCATTTCCTGCACCATCCATCTGACACGCCAGCAAATCATGCTTCATCAATTTCCCTCCAAAACCCACCAAGAAATGTTAAATGTGATGATGAAAAGAAGTCAACGGGGCATTCAAAGAGGAATTGAAAAAATGCTAGTGTGTGCAACATATGTGGGTGCAATTAAAATTACCCACCTTGCAAACTACCCAGATTGCTCAGTACTATTGTGAAAAAAGCAATACTTGATGGTCATTTATTTATTGAGCACATTATATATACACAGATCAGTTCTAACAGTATAACAAAAGATGAAGCACTACCTGAAGGTAGCAGCTTCCCAAAGAATTCCTTGTCCATACCCAGATGGGTCAGAGCTGTTTTGATGTAATTAGTGACACCTACACAGCTTTAGTGCTGTGGGTGCTCAGCGTAAATATAAGATGCATGGTGTTATCCTTACCTTTGACCCTTCATATTTTCCTTTTGATTATTTACATTCACTGAGAAAATTTACTCTAAATAAATAATTACCAACTGTTGTGCCTTTGTCTCCCTGCTGTCATTATAGAGACAAGCAAAAAGAACTGTATATATTCAGAAATAGAAAACTTTAAGTGTTTATGATTTCTATATATGAGTCTTAAAGGCATTTTACTGTATATCTCATAGTGATCCAATAATTTCCTTTTAAAAGTGGGGCCTTCCACATTTTTCTCATTCAACATAATGTTTATGTAATTCATTTACATTTTTTATTGTTGTAAGGGACAATGCAAAAAGTACTTTCATGAATAAATAATCATATGGGACACAGAAGTCTTAAGGGACATACAGTATAAATAAAACATAAACATTTAGTGTAAGTTTGTTTTTATCTCTTTTCCATATGCACACAGTACTGAAAATTTAACTATACCAAGGGACACTTTGCAATAACATTAGTGAAACTGGATGACAACATATCTCAATAATTAAAGTTTGATGAAAGTACATTTTAACCCTCTCAAGGCAGACGTTGCCGATTTGCAACAGTTAAAAACAACAACCTAACAACCTGATTACCCCACATACATATTTTATGAGTTTTTTTTCTCAGAAGTACCACTGCAGGACTTGGTTGTGCATCAGCAACAAAAAACTTAATTTGAGCCTGAGAGGGTTAATGATTTGATAATTTTTCATTTTTGAACTATAAATATATTTCTACATATAAGATTCTATATATACAATATCTACTATATAGTTATATAGTTCTTCATTTAGAGTTATTCAGGGAATAGCTATAAAAATATATGTAAAGGTTCTCAGTTATCCACATCATGGTAGTCTTGAGCGCTTAAAAATAGAAGCCAACTGATCCTTTCATCCATGAAACTTGTTATACAGTCTCAGATACGGGAAGTAGTCCTGAGGGCTGTTGGCACACTAACATCAAAGGTGTGAAAAAAGTCATTGTCATTACCAAACTGCCAGGATTCCTGTAACTCTGTAGAACCAGCAAGAAGGGTCAATTTGAGCCATGGCAGTGGTTTTACATTAATTCCTAATGTGATCGGAATTACATCCTTGGCAGTTTTATGTAAAAGTGAAAACAGTCAAATGTAAGATGATGCTTTTTTTTTTTTTTTTTTAACAGAGTTACATGATTTATGATTTAAATGCCAAGAGTTCAAAATTACCTAAGTGGTGCATCTTGTGTTAAGGGTGAAACCACCTTGAGACCTTTCTCCACCCCATCAAGTGACCAACTGATGTCAAGTTGTGTGTTGGTGTAGCTGGTGTTGTAAGTCACAACCTCTGTTCGGTGATTATTGTTCACAGCCTCCTTTACTTCTCTCTCAAACTGTCTTCCTGTCCAAAATGTGAAGACTGGGACAAAGCTAAAGAAGTCCATTTACTTTCTCTTTTCAAGTTCTCGAGAACAGGTACAGAACTTCATCAAATAGCTGTTAGTTCCTTTCTCATAGTTCCTTCGTGACTACTCCCAGATGGGTGCACAGTACAGTAAGTGTCACTGATATCTAAAAACCCTGAACAAAAATGTTTTCATTTTCTTTATAATGGGTTTCTTTTTGCAGTTGAGTTGATGGCTTATGTCTTTTAGACTTGATGGCAAAATTCTGCTGTCTCAATATGCACCCTGTGATCTATTCTCAAGCCTGTATTCATGAGCTAAAAAGCACTGCCATGCTTACCATGAGATGTATAGTTTCTGTGTGCTACCTAGAGCCTGCTGGGTGTTTCATCTCCAGCAGTAAAACATGTCCCCTTATAGTTTTTCAATAGTGACTAAAGCCTATCCTTGTTCTGTTATTCTCTCTAATAAAAGGCACTAATCCATAAGCCTGGTAGACTGGATCTAGGAAAGGTGTCATTCTCAGACAGATTATATGGTGCTAACAGGATCGGCAAAGGTGGATGAGATCAGGGAAGAAAATAACAAAAAGAGACCTGGTATTGATCATTCTCCTTTCAGACCATTTATGTTTGTCATTAGGATGCTTGAGTGCTTGGCAGTGGGGCATTTCTATTTGGTTATGTGTCTGTCTAGTTTTATCCAACATGCCTTATGGTGTTAACTAACCTTTTCTTTATCAGGTTAACTGTACATAATAATTGTGACAAGATACTTGAGTGAGTTTTGGTTTTGTTTTGTCTCGTTTTATTTTTATTTTGAATAATAATAATAATAATAAGAAGAAGAATACAAGAGTGCACTTTACACACACACACCTACACCTACACACACACACACACACACACACACACACACACACACACACACACACACACACACACACAAAAATGTCTTTCCTAAACCTAACAAAGCTGTTTTGGTCATTTTAGCAAACCAAATAAACTACATTTTTTGCAAGCAAGCATGATTACATTGAATTACTTTGAAACAGTAGGCACTGAGTTCCACAGGCCTTTCTCAAAAGTGTTTCTTCCTCTTATAATTGTAATGAAGATGGAGTTGTTGAGTTGTTAGCATTTTTCATCACACCTCCTGCCAAGGATCACTTGCACTTGACCACAAGTGAACTTTCTAAATCCAGCCAGTGGCCAAGTGGGGTTCTGCCTGAGATCAAGAAACCACCATTCATATAATTGGAAAAGTTTTTCATTGCATTCCCGTTTCAATATTTGTGTGATTGTACATTCTTATCAAATATAGTTGCATTTCAATTCCACTATAATCTGAACCTACATGCCCCCAAAACCCCACTGATACTTAAAGAAAAAGCAGATTTATTGCAACTCAGGTTTAGCAACTGTAAAATTTAAACTATAAGGAAGTGGAAAATGGAAACCACATTTATGACTTAGGGAAGGTTGTCAGTCAGTGCTAATGAAGTATTCTGGTAGCCCTTTATTTGGTTAATTTCATATGCAATGGAGTTTGCTTTAACCACTAAGCCACTGGCTCAGAACAGGGACTTTGTTTCATCCCTTTGGTTTTGGCAAACATCACTCTCTTATTGATGCATTACATAAACAAGTTGTCACTCAAGTCAGCACTCACCGCTAATTAGATTCTCACTGGCTTAATTTAATGTGTGGGAGATGCTTTATGGACAGTTACATTTTAAGTCTCATCATAATCCTCTGAGGTGTTGAAAGTAAAAAAAAAACAACAAAACCCCACATACACACATTTGAAGCTGGGCATGATTAAAGAAGAACACACTTTTACAGGTTGATTTAGCAAGATTTTGGATCTTAGAGGATTATCACACAGTCTAGGGTTGACAATCTACTAGAATAAAATGAACTTGACTGTGATCAGTTTCAGCTTTCTCAAGTGGTTCATCTGTGTGTGCATCTATGTGTGTGTTTTTTCAGCAATGTGAAAGGTCAACCTCTGAGTTTTGTAGGGATTACCAGCCCAACGATGAAGTGGATAATTGCTTTGGAAATAAGGAGTGAATTTAAAACGAGAGAGAGAGAGAGAGTAGTACAGAAAGGCTCCACCTTTCTTGTATGAATGTATGAATCTTTCCACCTGCACCTGCAGGTCATATAAGGAGGAATAAGACTTTTATCTTTTTTACTACATACACGAAAACACATTTTTATTAGTAATGTCAGTCTATATAGCAAGAGTCTACCCTGTACCTGTATTTACCCCACTGAAGATTTCCTGGAGAAAACTGTCTGTCAAGCAATTCAGAAAAAAGCAATGTTTGATAAGTTCAATTTGCTACAGGCATCATCTAAGTTAGAAGGCCTCATTTTTACCAGCAACTTCTTTATTTATTTTTGGCACTAAGGGAAGTCAGGTCAAGGTGTTCCATTAAATGGTAGCAATTTAGAAAAGTGGATTGAGCCTGGCTTTCTGATGGAGGAAAGAGCTACAGGGAAAGTGGTTAAGACTGAGATTCTTCCTCTGCAGGGGTCACCTTCTCCTCCACCTCATTGTAAAGAATGAATCCTGCCAAAAATTCTTCTCTCAAGAGAACTGAGTTGCTTCACCCCGTACACATTTAGAAATGCTTTTGTCAAATAAATCACAACTAAACTTTTTTTTCCAAAAGTTCCTGTATGTAGTTCACAGATTTCTTTGCAGATATAGCAAGCAGAAAAGTCCTATTTCTTATATAAGTTGCTGGTGTGAACAATGGTAAGAGCCTCGATCAGAAGTGAAGTAGCTAGCGGCGGTGTTTCAGAGGACTGAAAAGCGAGTCCGGTCATTTCTTTCAGCATATCAGAGGAGTTGTAGGAACAGAAACAATTATCTAACTTTTATGGGCTGCTAAACTTCTATGACCTAATTCAGAAAAATAAATCTGATTGAATTTTTGGCTTGTTTTGTGTGTTTTGTTCTCTTTTTTCTTTCTTTCTCCTCCTTGGTGTCTGCTTTGAAACACGGTTTTTGATTTCTGTCTTTTGTTTTCTTGTGCATGTTGTTTTTAAAAGTATTTATTTATTTATTTATTTATTATACATGATTTTCCAAAATTCAGTTAACGGAAACAAAATACACTTTGGTAGTTTCCAGCATGAATACTGTGACACATCAAAGATGATGGGAAAACACTTCCCATTTGTAGTACTTAATAAACATTAATAAATATGAATTTAAAAAAAGTACAAGGAATCAGTAACTGATAACCTATCTTGAGACAGTTAAAACATTTAGATCCTCATGAGACTGAAACAATCTTTGTCTCAACCTTAATACTAATTTTGACAAACACTTTAATTGTGGTAGTGCTTCATTGTAGTTACAAACCTGGTGTCCCCAGACAGTTTTCCCAGTGAAATATAATTAGAGCTCCTGGTGCTGTCCAGGCTGACCTTTGAGAGCTTGTGAGGACAGAGCTAATACAGAGATTGTTTTATACAGAATTGCGGACACACAGACACCTTGAAAAAATAGACCTGGTTTGAAAATGTCATGATAGTCTCAACCAGACTGTTTACTGTTGTGATCTTAAAAGGCCAGACCCCACTTATCTATCAGTATAGCATCCTTGATATAGAGAAGGCCATAATGAATTTTGTAGAGGCAGATTCCAGTGACTCGTCCAGTTAATTTAGACCTGTCAATAGAGACTCAATTAATCAGTGCAGTTCTGCACTACTGGAAAAGTGAAGATAACTCTAATTGTATAAGTGGGATTATGGAGTTCTAGGTAATATTAGAATCAATAAAAGAGAGGGGGAAAAAAACACCAACAAAGCAAAATAGTTTGATGTCCAGCTTCCAGAAGCTCACATTGCTCTTAAGAAAATCCATTTAGGGACCTTGGGACACATAATAATTCAAAACTGTGGGGATTATTTCCTGCGTGCTGTTCTGGCTGAGATATACAGTCCTGAGGGCGTGCATAGGTCAACATCGTTTTTTTAACTACCATCTTGGGAAAGGACTGAGGCTGGTACAAAGCTTACAAGGCAATCATTTTCACCCTGCTGAGGAAAGGTTGGTGCCATTTACTGATAGCAGCTGCCAGTCTGAGGATACAGGGAAGAAAATATGCCTGAAAACACAGCAGGTGAGATATAAAATCATATTCAGCACGGATACATCTAGTCTCAAACTAAACTGCCTGGGGTAAATGAATGCAGAATAATCACAGATTGGCCACCTGAGTAATATCTCCATCACTGTATGGGCAGTGGATAAAGTTGGGCAGTTTATTGCTCGACTTTATATGCTCACAGACGTTGGCATTTGTAGTTAATCACAACTCAGAATTAATGCAGAAGTAGAGGTTTATGATGAATAGGATAACCACGAGGCCCGCATGCATAAATGAGGCTGAAGTATGTATTGGGTCCCAGGATAAATTACAGTACAGTAATTTGGGAGAGGTGCTGTGTCATGCTGAGAGGTTGCAGGCATATAGTAGCAGTGAATCCTCCTCCACAGTGAAACACACCTGCAATCTATCTGATTTAACAGAGCCTGACAAAGTAAGGGTATGGGGGAGGGGACTGAAAAGGGGAGTTAGGAGAGATTTCATATGAAAAGAGACAGAGAGAGAGAGTATGTGTGTGTATGCGTGTGGGCAGTCAGAGAGAGAGTGGAGGTGGGGTGGATAGGCAGAAAGATAAAGGAAGACTGAGTGAAAGAGGGTCCTCTTGGAAGATGGCCGACAGCTTTCTTGTACAGGAGAGAGGAAGTCACTGAAGCGGAGGACACATTGTCCCCTTTCCTTCTCCTCCTGGAGCTGACACATCTCCTCACTGAAAGGTCATCCTCCTTTTCCCACATTTCCAACAAGCTCCTGTCACTCAAACACATCTTCCTGCCTGCTTCTATTGGGCTGTATCAGTTTCTTACTTTCATTGGCACTGGCCCCTCAGTTTGATTGTCGCTACATGATGGACATATTCCAAGCTTAAAACTTTATGCTCTTTATGACAATATATGTAGTGATATCTATTTATACACAACATCCCCATGTGCATGAAGACAAGTACATAAATTTGTGGACAAATTAGACCAACCTTTGCAGGGCCGTTAATGTAGCCCATCTAACATCCAAGTATTATGAGATAAACTGGAAAGCAGGGTGGGAACCAGCTTTAACATCCAATATCTGTGTGACAACCTAACTAATGTTTTTGAAGACAAATAAAGGAAATTCAGATAAAATTCTCCATATGCCAGTGCTGTGAAAAAGTATTTGCCCCCTTCCTGATTTTTTAAGTTATTGCATATTTGCTACACTTAAATGTTTCAAATTATTGAACAAATTGTAATATTGTGGAATGATTACCAAATTAAAAATAAATTAGGGATTTTAAATGATTAAAAAATAGAAATAAAAAGGCTCCCTAAACCTAATAACTGCCTGTGACAGCCTTGGCAGCAAGAACAGCAATACAATGCATTTGCAATAACTGGTGATGAGGTTTTCACATCACTGTGAAGGAATGTTAGCCTGCTTGTGATTGCAGAAATGTTTTAATTCAGCCACACTGAAGGCCTTTTAACCACAAACTGTCTGTTTGAGGTCATTCCAAAGTGTCTCAATTCAATTTAAGTGAGGACTTTGATGAGAACAAAACCACTGCTTTGGTATTTTTGAGCCATTCAAAGGTGGACTTGCTGTTGTGTTTCAGATCATTGTCCTGCTGCATAACACAAGTGTGCTTGAGCTTCAGCGTACTGTTTGATTGCCAGACATTCTCCTTCAGGATTTTCTGTTAAAGAGCAGAATTCATGGTTCCATTAATTATGGCAAATCAACCAGGTCCTAAAGCACCAAAGTAGTCCAACTCCATCACACTACCACCATCATGTGTGACTGATGACTGATCTACTTTGTCAGATGGGTTCTATTTAAGTAATTTCTTGATTTAAGTCTGACAATAATTAGGCCTGGGTCTATCTAATGACACTGAGCTCAGTTATCAAAAAAAAAAAACCACACAAAAAACCAAACCGATTAATCACAATTAATTCATAATTTAACAAAGGGAGGCTATTTTTTTCACACAAGTTCAGTTAGGTTTGGACAACTTTTTTACTATTAAAAATTAAATCATAATTTAAAAACAGCATTTTGCCTTTACTTGGTTTATTGTTTTCTAATAATAAAATGTGTTTAGTGATCTGAAATATTTAAGTGTGACCAACATGCAAAAACCTAAGAAATCAGCAAGAAGGCAAATGCTTTTTCATAGCACTGTATATTATATTATGCCATTCATGTGCAAAACCCATCACATAAAGCACGTTGGTGTAATGAGAATGTATACACATCAAAGGAAGACTGGCAACTTATTAGAGAATACACTACTGTGCACAATGCTGTTCATTGGTCCTTTTTGTGGAAAATATTGAGACAATAATTATTCAGTATGGTTCTGTCCATCTTGCTGGCACACAGACATGCACATACTGAAATGCTTTTCATTTGTGCAATCAAAACTTATACATTGTAGTAAAGGGACTGGGGAAGAAGAGGAATGTCTGTAATACATTTTCAAGGCAATCCATCCAGTATTTGTTTAGACATTTAATCAAAAACAAAAATGTCAAACACAAGGTAAAGGTAGAGGAAATGGCAAGGCATCACAAAAAATAATTAAGATCTATTGTCTGAAAGTCAAAGAGATTCATTATCTTATAGAATAAATATCTGTACCAAATGTCATGGCAATCTATCCAGTAGCTGCTGAGATATATCAGTCTGGACCATAATTGTGGATAGAAGGAAATACTAAAGCTGATATTTGCTATTACTGTAGCAGAAACCTGTAGGAAACTGAGGGCAAATACAATGAAATGTTCAAGTGGAAAAACCTATTTCTCTGCAGGTTGTACCTCTTCTGCGATCCCTATTTAAGTAACACAAAACAGTGGGTAATTGAAATTGTCACAATCTACTGGATTTCTTATTATTTGTTTGAGGTTATGCAGTTATGTGGTTGATGATGATCAACAACAGGCTGATGGGTCTTAACACTGACCAAAACACATGTATAAAGACCTCCAATTAGTACTTTACATTGCATTTCTAAATATTTGGTTCACTAATATCATTACAAAAGTCCACATACTAAAAATTATTTCCACTGAGTGTATAAGCGTGGTTGTGTGTGCACTTAATACCCTGTGTTGTGACAGTGGGTGGGAGAAGGTTATTTAATTGCATCTAATTACATTTCTTTTACTTAACACACAACCTTTTGCTGAGACAATTTGTCATCATGTTGTCCACATTACAGAGCCAAATTCACCCACAAGCACAGGCAGTCCAAATGTTGGATCAGGCATGAGCAATCTGTTCATTCACTGACAAAATTCTTGTTCTCGCAGTCAAACCACCTTGGAATGATAATGATGATTCACTTGATCCTAATTAAATGGCACAATTGAAAACATTTGGGGGTTGCAATTTAGTGAAACTTTTTTTTTTACATTTTAAATGGTAATACCTAGCATCACCTTAAAGGCAGATCAAGTGCTCACAGTTTCTCTGAGTCAGAAAATTATTAATTCAATATAAACACCTTTTAAAAGAAGTAGAATTAAAAGATTATTTTCATGCGTAATGGAGGTTGACAGAGTTAATTGTCAACAGAGCAGCGTGTACAGACTGAAGTCAAAAAAGTAATGCAACATTCAACCCACACAAAAATCACTAGAAGCACTAGAAAGGCATGGGTTTAATAAAAGTAATTATTTGCCCCATATAACTGAAATTATTTACTGATGTCTTGGACCAACAAGGTCATTAAATCCAATGATGCGAATAACAATTATTATACTGGTATTTCATTGCAGCCTGCTGCCAGTCACTATTTTTTCTTTTTTTAAAATCAATTTCCGGAGCCTGGAGACCTGATTGAAGTAAGCATGCATCACACTGAACATTTTGTTCATACTGATTTAATATTGTTTGTCAAAATTAAATGATGCTCAGATGTTACTACAGTCATAGACAGGCTGTTTAAAAAAATATTTTTTTCCATTTTCAAGGATGCTATGACTTTCTTGTGCACTTCAGTATTTTAGAGTAGGTTGATGTAATTCTGTCTTCAAGAAATCACACGTAGTTCTTATTTGTTCTACCAAATATGATTCTTTGCCAATATTAGGGGTCTCACACCAGAAACTGGGAATTGTTGAGTTTAAATTTGCAAAAGCTATTTAGTTTCAGTCGTCAGTTACCATTAGTATATATATATATGATAAAATGAAAATAGACAACAGGGAACACATTATATTCCATGATTTTTTGTTATTGGGTGCAAGGCCCACTGAGTCCTGCTGTATATTATATTATTTGTAGTTAGCTAGCTTGCCTCATGCTGCTTAAGTTCAAGTATACCCAAATATTAGAAGCATATAAAAGAAATTTCTTGAGAACCTGGTAAAAATTAAACCAAAAGATTAATAATAATTTTAATAGTTCTGCATAAGTTGTACATAGGACTGTGTATGCTTAATATGTGTTATAAATGGAAACTGGAATGCATGGGATACATTATTGGATGTGTGGATGAGTGGAGTATTCCTGGGGCCTTTCTGCATGGACCCCTTGTGCCTCTGGAGTTTCCCCCAAGTATTCTGACTTCCTGCATAGTCCAAACACATGCTTATGATTATTCAGAAATAGTTTTGGGTGTGGACGTGATAATATGTGGTTGTTGGTTTCTTTGTGTAAGACCTTGATGTACTGCTACCAAAATGTTTACTGTATCACCTGGGATAACATCCAAAATTTAACGGGTGAAATTTGCTTTATGCTTTTAAAGTTTTGTGCAATTAAAAACTAAAAGTTTTTAATTGCACAAAACATTCCTTAAGGAAGGAATGTGTGTTTCTTTCTTCTGACAGCATAGTCAAAAAGAAAGAGCTACTTTTCAGCTGTTTCCTTATTCACAAGGAGTTACCACAGCAGGTAGATCTGCATATTTGATTTGGCAGATTTTTTTTCTTTACACCATATCCTTCCAGTAGCAACCCCAAAGGGATTTGTGTCTCCTCCCAGGATCAAACTGTGGATCTTTTACTTGCTAGTCAAATGTGTAAACCAGCAAACTACGGACCCACTTCTTTTAGGAGCATCAGCTAGTAAAAAGTGAATACAAACAAATTCCATTTCGTTTAATGTGCTAACATTTTCTCTATTATTTACTTACCAAAAACAGCCAACAGCTCAGAAAAATTTAAGTTAAACATAGAAGCCACACGTGCACAGTGAGAACATGCCAGGTCCCAGCTGAACCCATAGACCTACTTGCTGTGAGGTCACAGTGCTTACCACCGAGTACATTTGTGGATGTTTTCATGGTTTGTCTTTATGTGTACATTTGTGTAAAAGTTGGAATTTAAACTTTAATTGTGCAAATGATCATATAAATACACTTCTTTGCAGTGGGTTTTTTTTTTTTTTTACTGAGTCTGTTCATGGAGTCTCTTATTTAACTCTACAGAACACATTGGATTTCATTATATTGTACACATGTTGCTGTTATTGTGTCCATGCCCTGTCTGTGTGCACAAATATTCAGCATGCATATGTATTTGTGAAAATGTGTTCATGTGTTTGTGTCAATGCAAAAGCTGTTTTGGCCTGTCAGCCTACACCTTTCCCTCTCCCTGTCATCTCTTCAGGCGTGCAGGCGCTGGAGCGTGAAGGCAAGCACTGCTTCTCTCCTCATTGAGGATGCCAGTCGTCTCCTCTGGTGTCCTGCAGGCACAGCAGCAGCCGACAGACGCCAAAGAGAAGGGACAGAGGAAGGCACTGAACTTATAACAACAACAGCGACAACAATTTCAAGACGTGGAAAACATTGGCCCTTCGAAATCACTCCATCACTTACTTTAACAACATTAAGGAAGGAATGTGTGTTTCTTTCTGCATGATCGAGAAAGATAGAGACATAGGAAAAAAATCCGAGACAAAGAGAAAAAAGGAAGGCAGGATTAAAGTTGGTGCTAGTCTCCACAGAGGGTTAGAGTTAATGCTAGTAACTGCATAGGAGAAAGGATTCCAGTATTTCTGCCCTCTTTTTTTTTTTTTTTTATCATAGCTAGGACTTTTCCCTTAGAGATCTGGAATGACAAATAGAATTAGGCATGAATCTTGGGCTGATCTATTTGGTGATGAACCAGAAACGAGAATATCATAGCTGCAGTATGCACTTTGATAAGGCATCCAAAAGGAATAATGAAGGGACAAGAAACATCCTACTACATGTAAAATACTTTATATGTGCACAAGCTGTCTCCATTTATGATAACATGAAAAAATAAAATAAATAAATATTTTTTTTAAAAACACCTCTTTTTTATTATCCAGAAATTCTGATTTTTTATTATTATTAAACACACAATAAAACACTGGACAAGTGTACTAGTTTTAAGACTGTAAAGTAAAAACAGTGTTTCTGAGTTGTTGAAGTAAGCATAGTGATATGGGGAGGACCAGTTCTCTAGCAAGGACATGATATAGTCTGGCACTGTCATAACCTCAAAAGCCTCCGTGTTTATCAGCTAAATTTATAGATTTAGTATTAGTCGATTTAGGCATTCTCAGACAGTTAAATTGAGTTGAACTTAGAGCACGCAGTATGCTGCAGGTGAAGGAGTGTCTTTCAAAATAGCATGAAGAAGAGACTCAGATATTGTTTTATGAATCTTTTTTCCCCACTTCAACCAAGTCGTCTATCCTTTTTCTTTGTTTGTTGTATTTTTTATTTTATTTTTGCCTCCAAAGTCATAGATAATGCTACTTCCCTATCCCACTCGAAGGCTAATCAGATGCATACATTGGAAAGGAGTTTGCTTTTCCTTTACTGCCGCTAACCGGCTTTATCTCAAGTACACACAAACACAGATGAAGATAACTGTACACATAAATACGGATGAAGATAACAGAAAGGAGGGCTTACATTTATTTTCGCTTATTTTCCTACTAGTAGATTTCCAAGAGATATTTCCCTGTAGTTCTACTGCACATCCCAGTTCTCCTCTCTAAGCTCTTAGAGGGATCAACAGAACATGCCAAAGCAATGTTTTTCCAGTGTCTTTGTTTTCTCACTTTCTTCTCTCATGTCTCAGTCCAAGAAATGAAAGCATGGTACTGTGGAGGATCTGGGGAATGTACCTGGCACAAGACTTTAATCACTATAAAACACATTTTGTTAAGTCCATTTGTTTGAATTTGGTTCAGTCAGCCTTGCAAATTCACACCTAAGAAGGAAGTAGTCTGCTGTCTGTATGTGTGTCTGTGTGTGTATTTGTGTTTGCAGTTTTTAAGGAAAAAATGAAAAACAACAACAACAACAACAAAATTAAGGCTACATTGACCCAAAGAATGCGGTACATGCATGTGAACATTTTAAACACATCTTGCTGAATTGTACTACATAATTACTTATCATTAAAACCGGATTAGTGCATCATTTGGTGGCAAAGTGCGATAAAAATAACAAGCTATCATATAAGCCCTTGCTGTTTGAGATGAAAACAGATCATTACATCTGGTGTGCACATGTCACGCTAGATGAAGTGTGACTGGACCACAATTGTTAGAAGATGGATGAATATTGTGGTCTTAGATTGTTGTGAGGATAAAACCAAAACAAACAAAAAAACAACCAAACAAACAAAAAAAAAACCATGTTGCTCTCAATCTACTTGAGCATGGTCCAGCATACTAAGGTCCTGTGGTGTTTAAATATTCAGATTTTAATATCCATCTGCCCTCACCTTCTGTTGTTTAGATATCTGTAACATTTACAGCAATATGAGACATACAGCATCCAACGGAAAGTGCATCTTGAATGTTCTCCCTCATTAAATAGATGAGATGCAATTACACAGTGTAATAGTGTGGTTTCGGGGACATGGATATGGATATTCCTGCCCCTAAAAACAATGTTAATTTCACTGATGGTGTTTGCAAAGTATTGTTTTCAAAATAATTAATAGCAATTAAAATCTGAATTAAATTATTCATTCTGCTTTAGCTTGTCAGTAAATTAGATATGTTAGAACACAGACACATCGAGACACTGCATCTTTATCATGAAGTTATTAGACAGATATTTATTTATGCAGTAGTGCAAATGCCATACGTGACAAGAATCCCAGCGGCATATTTACCAGTTGATGATTAATGTTTAGCTAAACTTTTGATCTATGATCACCAGCCTTTGTTTCATCAGCAACTGATGCATATGTGTTATCTTATAAAGCACCAGTCTCAATTTGAAAAGGTTTTAAACCTTAAACACGGTGCTTAAAATAGAAAATTAGTATTGCTATAATAGGATACTAATAAGTAACCCAACTTATAAACAACTCACAGTTTAATAAGTTACTCTGGACATTATGTCTGCTTTCAGTTGAGCCATTAGAACATACCTGAATGACGATGATGATGATTATGGCTTTTATCATTATTATTTTGTTCTTGCTCAAAGTATTGAGGGTGAGCAGTGGGGTTACTAATATTAGTATTGACGCTGATGAAAAAGAGATTGTTTTCCATATAATTTCCATCTGCCCTTCAGTTGGTGAGACAACAAGCAGCCAGCACGCTGGCTAATCCTCTGGCCTCTGCTGAGTCCTGCTTGTTCAGGTGATGCCATTATTTAGGCCAGCTGACATGGCTTAAACAGTCTGCCTCCAAACACAACATAATAACCAGGTCATTCCAAGGTGAAATGGGTAGTTGTGGATCCTGTGAAAGGGCTCTGAAGTGAGGGTGCCACTGACCACTGAGGCCTCATGGCCGTCTAGTGGCCTTATGCAGGAGGAATACTGTGGTTACTAGTCAATTTGGCTCTGGTCAGACTAATCTTCCTAATCATGGAGCTGTGACTCCAAACAATATACAGCCTACCTGGCCCAGATATGTAAATGGAGGAACCCTCAGGTAAGTTCAGATCCTACTGCAACTGGTCAGTGCACTGTACTGATTATCTGATTTATCTGTTTAGCTACATATTTTTATAGCCAGTATAATAAAATTCTAAATTTACTTTAAGGGGCTTTACAGGCTTTAAACTCTAAAACCCCAGCTTAGCCCTAACAGTAAATTTGTCTCAATTTGTCTGGGTTTTCTCTGCCAGACTGGATAAATGGGCAACAGGTGCACGTTGCATGTATGGATGTATAGATGTATAGATAGATAGATAGATAGATAGATAGATAGATAGATAGATAGATAGATAGATAGATAGATAGATAGATAGATAGATAGATGACACAAATGCCATTTATTTCTGTGTGAATAACACTTGAAATGAGATATGTGCTGTGATAAACAGCATAATGCACGGTGGCCTAGACAATGAAAATGAAATACAAAAACAAATGACCCAAAAAAAAGAAAAACGAGAAAAAAAAAACATGTCACCGGAGTGAGATGGGATTTCCAAGCCAATACTGCACCTGCATCCACCGCCAGGTACAAAGATTGCATTGGACAGGCATCTGAGAATGTGGAAAGGCAAATACTCAGTCAGACAGTCATGTCGACCCTCACATAGCGGTGCATACTCATACAAAAATGACACACACTGTAAGTGTGCACAGAATTTAAAAAGGAGAAAAAATGGAAACAGAAGCTTTTCAGTGGTTTCAAACTACTGGATATCTCACTTTTTTTCATTTTTGCTTTTTGTTTTTTCTGTACTCCATTGTAACCACACTAATTCTACATATTTGGGGAATAAAGCCTATTTCATCATTCATTTTGGCCCCCTCCCGTTTTTTTTCTCTCTCTGAATGTGGTCATGTGGGCGTTGGGGCTTTCGATGTGCTCTGCTGATTTCTCAGATTATTGCTATCCATCATTTGTTTATACTCTCATTTAGAAAATGAGGTCACTTCCATTATTGCGATATAATTTCCTGCAAGGGCTACTAAGGCCATAGCCAACTTTAGTTTCGTTTTTGCCTCTCTCTCTCACACCCTGCTTTGCAATTTCTTAGCTTACATGGCTTCAGCTAAAAAAAAAAAGTCCTACAAACAACAACACACTGCTCAATGTTAGCATTGGCATTAATGGCGTCTTCAGCAAATTGCTTGATATGCAGCTCATGTACAATAAAATCTAAGTTAAACACCTGAGATGTACCTTGCAGTAATTCAAAGCATTTAGCGCAGATTAGCTGCTGGTCTTTAAGACAGGGAAGTATTTTTCCAGCTCATGACCCTGAGGAGCACTGTTGCAGAATTACAATGCTCTGTGTAGTCCTGATACTGAGCAATAATATCATACACCTGTCATGGTGTATTCCAGAGGTGGCTGCGTATGTCTTGTCATGTTAACAACACAATAAATGTGACGCTAAGAGGCCAGTATCCTCTTAGATAAACATATCCTCAGGAATGCTGCCTTTACTGCAGTCATCTTGTGTTAAGTCACCATCACCAGCTCCAGGGGTTAACATTTTGGATAAACGACAACGTTGGCTGGCTGGAGGCAGTCCAGGGTCATGACATTGTCTGGAGGGGTCCCATGACCATGTCAGCACAGCCACTGCAGGCATTTCTCTTGTAGTCTGAATACAGTTGGCTTTCAGGTGCTTCCCTTTTCACTGTCCTCTCATTAAGCAGCCTCTGGGGACAAGCTTATGGGCAGCTCTTCTCTGGCCTGCAATAATAATGTTGATCCTCTAGGCTGTCAGCCAAAATCAGAGAACTTTCTATACTTAGAAAGACCATCATAAGCATATTTGTAATAACATTATCAGTGCAGCAGTGAAAAATAAGGCTGGGCAAAGAATTTAGGGGTTATTCAAGCTTAGTGAAGTAGTTAGCATCTGCTGTCTTATCAGTCTTAGGGCAATATCATATCAGAATAATGAGGACAGATATGCTCCAGCTTTGGAGAATACGCAATGCGATCTCGGATATATTTGCCTTACCATATAACCATTCAGTGGTTAGCTGATGACAGTTCCATATCTCTATATCAGAGAATGTCAGAGTACTCGTGTAAAGTGGGGACTGTTATATAATAGCCAACTACTTGAAGTAAATCTATGCAAATAATTTGTGAGTATGGAGATCTTTTTCAAAGCCTGCCATTTGCTAAAAAGTGACAGAATTGTATAGTGAGAAGATAGAGCTAGAAATAAAGGGCAAAATGTAGGAAAGTGTGCAAAGAATGAGAACAAAATTCAGCCTTTGTATTAAGATATCAATCAAAAATCAGAGTGATACAAAATACTAGGATAAATTACTTTCTTCCTTTTCTAACAAATCAGCCAAAAATATTTTATTATAACTTAATGTAATTAAAGAGTTGAAACTAGAAATGTTGAAAAGCTATCTCACTTGTTATTAATTCCTTATTAGACAACTTTGCTGAAATTGAGCTGGATACAACACAAGGTGCTCACAAGGTAACCCCAAGGTTCAGTCACACTAGAGTCAAAATGGAATGACAACCTCTTTGTGACTAGGAAAAATTGGTGGTCATCCAGTCATGGCAGTGAATTTTCTTTTGAAATCTGGTGACCAATTGCAAGTAGTGGTGGCAACCTGCTAGTCTCACAGAGGTTAAACATGAAACCTTTACATGCCCACTTTTAATCACCTGGCAACTGCACAGGCTGCCTGGTGGGAGGCAGCCTGTCTCTAAACAACTGCGGTCATTCTCACTCATTGTCAGACAGAATGGCAAAGATTTGCAAATAATTGCCCTGTAATTTATAAACAGAAAGCTTGCAGCCAGCCCCTTAGATTGTTTATCTGAGCCAGTCTACATCAGTAAGCATACCTCATCTGCAACAAGAGACTCAACACCATTGCCCCACCATTTAAATGATGTACTCCCTTAATGCCACCTATTAAAAAAAAAAAAAAAAAAAAAAAAATATATATATATATATATATATATATATGGAGAGAGAGAGAGAGAGATAGATATATAGATATATATAGATATAAATGTGTGTGTGTGTGTGTGTGTGTGTGTGTATACTGAAATTACATCTGTGTTTTAGTTTAGAGCAACTCAATTCAGTTTGATTTACTATTAAATCAATCATCGCTAAAAATCATTGATTTATTATCAGACTGAAGGTCTTCTGGGTGCAGTTTTACAGACCCCCTAAGAAAGATTCAATGAATAAATAATAAAACAGAACAACAGAACATGTGATTTTGCACTTAATGATTGTAGAAAACAGAAACAGACTGCAGATTGCTGCAGACTGTAGAGATGTCAAGTTATCATAGCAAATTCAGCCTATGTAAGATAAAGGCAGAGGCATGGTGGCTTAGTGGTTGCACTGTTCCCTTATAGCAAGGGTATCTTGTTAGGATTAGGATCCTCTTGCTTGAGAGGGTTTTCAGGTGTTTATGTTGGTTTTCTCCATGCGCTCCCGGTTCTACTGCCATCGAAAAACAAGCTTTATTAACGAGTTTTTTTAAAAAAAGGTGTGATGGGTTATGCAAAGACAAAGCTGGGTATAAACATATTGGAAAAGAAACTGATTTCAATGTGATACCAGCTTATATGTTAGAATTATTCTACTGAGTAACTGCCGTGACAGATGCCTTTACACAACACAAAGCACTGGTGAGACTGTGTGAAACAAGTAACAACACAGCAGGAAACAACTCAAGCTTCACAGGGATCAGTAAAGTCTGCATCTATTATTGTTTGTTATCAATCAGAGCACAAATGGCATGAAATACTAATAACTAAGAATGTGACAACAGATTTCTCTAAACAACAATTAACAGAGAAGTTGTGTCACTCTAAAGGATAGAACGATCAAGTGAGATGCACAAACAGCAGTTAAGCTTCTCACATAATTTAACAGGTACCTAAGGTCCAGATTAGGCAGGGATAATTAGCATGATACCACATTTGCAAAAATGTGCAAATTGTAACATTTTGGGGCGACCTACTAACAATACCTTAATTTATAAGCACAAACATAACCAGTTAGTTTCAATAATGACCAGCATTCTACCAAGACCTGCTCAAATTAGTGGGTCAAAAACAAACTATGCAATTTTTATGCATGTTTTTCTTTCTGGAAAACGGCATGCAGTGTCACATAATGCAAGACAGACATGTCACTAACAAGCTAAAGTAATCCATCTTTCATTGTGAATAACTTGGATGCCTGTAAAGATCCCAGTAAAATGCACTTTTTCCCTCCTCCCTCCAACACCACATGCTAAGTTCAGTTAGGTTCTGCTCTGTTTGATCAAAAATAACAGTACTGTTAGTGAAAACTACGTGGGGCTCAGTTCTAAATAATGTGGATAAAGACTAAGTTAAAAGCTACAGGAGAGAGCCAAAGACTGGCACTGCATTCACAGCTTTCAACCATCCACTCGTAACATTGCACACTTGTTCTGATAACATCTTCTCCTTGCAATCAATAAAGTAACACTCCCAGAGGTAACTATCACTGCCTCATCAGCCTCAAAATAAGTCATGTTGTTTTTTGGATATAGCATCATATGCAGTAAATTGCCTGCTGCAAACCTTAGTAAATCATGTGAGTATCATTCATTTTAACACTTTTCCCATTTTTTTCTCTGAAAGGACTGAAAGAAAAACTCCTCAATACATGATGCAACAATAACTTCTTCCATACCTGTCAGTCAGAAAACTGACACTACACCTCTTTAGTAAATACCAAGAAAATGTTTTTAATATCGCAACAGGGTTTTGCACTGTTGCAAAAAATCTCATGCTGAAAGAACTGCCACCCCATGACTGGACTGGATGTTCTGATCAGACAACTGGTTGCATTCTATTACATGTCTATATAACTATACAGTCTTTTAAGTCATTAGTTTGGCAGACATAAAATTGAATTTTTGCACCAACAAGGCCATTTTCAAAGAGCTATGAGCCAAAATTATCATATTTTGCCATGATGTGGAGTATCTTTAAAATTGAGGAAGTGAGTGATGATTGAAGGACAAAAGAAGTGGCAGGCCTGAAAAACTAACTGTATCTAACAATCATGTTTTTAAGAAATAGGAAAAAAAAATCCATACTATAAACGTATAAACTTAGAATCATACCACTAATATTATCGGACTTGAGTTGTCAAGAGTAAGATTTGTTTTGTGTTATAGTCATTACTTAGTTGTATACTATGTTCTTTTATCCACAAAAACCCCTTCAGATGTAACTGGTCAGTGCTACTACTATTCTCATGTAGATATCAATTTATTGAGATTCCATTGTTCCCAAAAGTAGAGCATTTATTAGGGGAGGACAGCTATAAGTGAAGGTGTATAACTGTAAATGTTAAGCAAGACATTGTTGAAAGCAAGCCTGCCTGCTCAGCAAACCTTCCCTGAATAAATAAAGCTTAAAATAGAGAGTGGAATACATGTGATGAAGGTCATGAGATATATTCCATGATCTTGCAAGTTCACATTACACTCCTGTGCCTGCTGGGACACTAAGGCAGCCCATTAAATAGAATTTAATATAAAGAAAGAAACAGTATTTCAGGGGCATAAGCCAAGGATTTGGCAGCAAGGGGCTGCATTTTACAGAGTGCTGTGCAACTTTGTCAGGTAAACGTGACTGTTAGGGACAAGCGAAGATTGATGGAATCTTTTTTCCCCTTGGCTCAGCAGTCTTTGATTTTCACAGCACAAGGGAGGAAGAAGGGGTGAAGGAATGGAGGAGGAATGATAGATAGGAATTCATGTCATTTATATCCTTAGGTCAGTCTATCACACAACTGACTGTGAGAGAAAGCGAGCAGGAGCTAAAGAAAGATGGTAAGATACAGTTACCATTTAAAAATATATAAATCTATGTTCATAGCAGCTTCCCATGAGAAATTTGCAGTAACTAGGGGTTCAAATGTTTTCATGAGCATGAGTGCAGTGATTCATGTTGGCTCAATTAGCATCTGTGTACTTTTGTCTGATTGAATGAAATAACTCTGTTCCAGTCCTTGAAGCATAACTGTGTAGTGATTTTCAGTTTCCACCTATTGGTGCCTCCATCTAACATTTACTGGGAGGCAATGTATGAAGATGATTTGGGTTTACAACAGAAGTGCTTTCCTTATAATTGCTTCTGCAGAGACATTGATTGATAAAAGCCTTCAGGGTCTCCAGGCCAGATTAAATGATAGGCCTTCCAAAAAAACAAGGAGACAGTAGCCATGGGAAAATGTCAGTTCCTGTTACATTATATGATATCTTGTTGCTGCTTTTCACAAATAACCTGGTGGTAGTTTAACTTCTCTTTAATGTATTCATTTTTTTTTTGATTGTTTGCACTTACCTGAAAATTAGGACTAACTTGCTTATACGAGATCTAAAAGCATGTTATATTCTCACATTATGGATAAAAGATACTGATCATACAATGAACATTTAAAAATTTAATTTTTCCAATATATGGACAATGTAAAAAAAAAAAAACATTCTTAAAATTGTGCTTGGATTTCATTAATATTATACATGCTGTTTTGGGAATATTTTTGTACTGCTTTGTCATTTATTGTAATATGTCTGTATTTCAAAATCTATTTTATTTTTAAAAATGACATAATTTTTTCATGCTTGCTAGTTTCTTTAAATTGGTATGTAAAACCAACTAGTAACATTATTTGAATGGTTGATGTAAAAATGTTTAAATTGTTTGTAAATTCATTACACTCCATCTGTGTAAACAACTTTTAAAGCTTAAATCTATATTATGCTGATAATAATTTTCAAGCCGACAGTAGGCCACAGTTCTTTGTGTGTTTTGTTGTTAATTTTCAACTATAGAGAGAGAGAGAGAGAGAGACAGAGAGAGAGAGAGGGAGATAGATGTGTGTGTGTGTGTGTGTGTGTGTGTGTGTGTGTGTGTGTGTGTGTGTGTGTGTGTGTGTGTGTGTGTGTATTGTAATGCTAATCACATTTTCTCCAACAAATACCCTGTTCAAGCAGACATGTCTCCCAGTGGGATATCTCCAGGAAAAACTGGGAAGATTATGTCTCTGGGCTGGCTTGGGAACCAAACCAGTGTATCTAGTTTTCCCTCAAACAATCATTTTTTAAACACTAAATTTGTCTTCTTTTTTTTTTTTTAATTTTTTATTATTCTATCTCCAGAAGTGTCCTTACTTCAAAGTTACTCCCCCCTAACCTCTGTATTTATAAACCTGGCTGACTTTTTCAGTTGGGTTACATGGCTTTCAATTGCTGATGGATTTTCTTTTTCTGTTTTTTTTTTTTTCTTCTCTCCTCCCACACAAGCAAATTTTGTGTCATAAAAGCTGCAATTGCACAGCTTACCACAGCCAGAAATCCCTTCCACACTGTTACCCATCCATCCCCTCCACAGTGAAAACACAAGATGTGTGTGTCACCCATGCAATTAATTGTCCATTTCCCATTTCCTCTCTGGGTTGTTCACACAGATCTACATTCAACAAAATGGGGACACTCGGGTTTCTATTTACAAAGGCAAACAATTATGACATTGCTCCATAACATTCTAGCAGCATGTTAAATGACCTGTAATTTGAATCTGTACATCCAAATCCTATAGTTCCAAACCAAGGCTAATTCTGTGTAAGCCTGTCAATTGGACACTACTGAGAAGAAAAATCCATGAACAATTTCTGCACATGCTCATCTGCAAGACACATTACTCATCTGAGTGTTCATCCATAAATTGCAGACATCAAGCAGTCCCCATAAGTGAAGAGTTTGTTCATATGCAAATGTGCTTCTCCTAATCCTCTATTATTCTGTATTTGCATGCTGTTCTGAAAAATGCCTCAACCCCCCCACCTGGCTTTCATCATACAAAACAAAGGTGTTTACACGACTCAGTGCAGCAACTGCTGCAAGATATTCGAGGCACTGCAGAGATGCAAATTAGACACCAGTAGAATTCTGTAGTTGCTAATCCATTTTCTATGCATATTCACACTGTGCCATCACTTTTATATATCAGAATAAAATGTCAACTCTTGATAAAGCCTTAGCATGCTCGTAGGATTGCCTTAAGTAGGACAAATGTCCATGAAAAAAACATCAAGCCGTTACATTAGCAAGGATGATAATTACATTTAAGATGTGACATGACAATATAAAGTCATATTACTTTATACATGCATGTTTTTCATGAATCATACAGCAACGGGAATGGTTTTCATTTCAGTTTGCATAAATTAAGTACATACATTTTATTGTTCTTCCACAGAACACATAACCTTTAAGGTTCCACAATGTCAACTGCATTTTAATTTTTCTTCACCATCTCTAAAGATTTTTGCCTGGAAAGGTAACCTTGCATATTTTATATTGGATAAAACAAGATTCCGAATTGAAATATGCAAAGTAAGTAGTGTGAACAACACTGCCAGCAGCTGTAAACATAAATATCAATTTGCATAACTGTTGACTATACAAAGTCCTACTAAATAAATATCTTAGTACAGTTTGGTCTGTTAGTATTTGAACAATTCCCTTTTTTGCGTTCTACAGCACAGTTTAATCCAAGCAGTAAAAGTTTTTACCTTTAATTAAAAAGTTTAAAAAAAATGCTTAAGAATTGCAATCATTATTATAAAGCTAAGAATAACTGGACAAACTAACATAATTTTAAATATAAGGACTGAAGAACTTCCAGTTGTGGCTTGTTTGTAGCCCTCAGTATTATCTTGAGTAACTGAAAAACTGCTTTATTTGGTTAAGATCAGCTGACTAATGTGGCCATTGAAGAATTCAAACTTTGTTGTTGTTTCAATCATTTTCCCAGCATTTGGCTGAATCTGATCAGAGATTTTAACCCTGTACAGTTCAGAATTCATACTTCCATCGGCAGTCACATCATCAATAAACACTAGTGATCTTGTTCCACTGGCAGCCACACATAACCATAACATTGCGCTCAGTGGTAATACAATTAGTTATGTCAAGATCCAAACAAACAGTAATAAAGAAAATTCATAGCTGTCTCTTGGCAAGGGGACCTCTTGCTGTGAGGCAACAGTGCTAACCATTGAGCCACTGTAATATTGTGGGGGCTGATTAGCCGAAATCACCTCTTATTTCTATATACCGGTGAAATATTCGCTTATGTTTGAAATAATAACTGATTATAAGAAGTAAGTTCATTTTATTTTGACTGTTGCTATGTTTATATTTTATCAGTGTCCTCAGCAGCAGGTGTTTGGAGCTACAGCTTCCTGTCAGAGAGCTGAAAGGAGAGCATTTGACAGAAAGAATATATTCACTCTGCTGATTTGTCATCCTTCTTGTTCCACACATCTGACTGGGAAGGAGAAAGGAAGGCGTAACAAGGGGGATATCTTTGGAATATCTGTTTAACACCCTAATTGGAAATGACAAGCACAGTGGCGCGTTCAGCCCTGCAGGGGAGATCAAATAGTTGGAGCTCCGTGAGCAGTATGGATCGGACCCAAACAGATTCCCTCTTGCGTCGACTAATTAACACCTGGCTCCCACTAATTAGCTAAATCCACTGCATTCCAGAAACAGATACCCTTAAAAATAAAATGTAATAAAACAATAGTAAAACAATAAAAATAGAGGGAAAAATAGCTCTGTATAAAGTTTATCACCTGTTGTTTGACCTCTGTTACATTTGCTACTTCCTGTCTGTGGGTGAAAATATAACAACAGGTGTTCTCCTACTGCTCTGCTGCACAGAGTGGTAAATTAAATTGAAGTCGAGTGTTTAGTATTCTCAGTCAAGTGTTTTGTATTGCTAATCCTGTTTCTAAAGTGGTTGCTCAGTACATAATATCTATGGCAACTCTAATCTTTGATAATTGCTCAAGTCTTAGCATCTTGTCACACAAATGATAACATTTTTAAAATTTACTGATGAATTTAATAATCATGAAATGTAAGGTTTACATTTTAACAAAAAACGATTAAGCCTCCAAAACAGACCTGTATTCATTGTACCTTTAATTAAAAGCTCGGTAATAAAGGGGTAATAGTAGGGTAACAAGGCAGAAACAAGAATATCATAATGTAATAATTTTGTAAGTTATTACCACTCAATTACCTGTGGTAGTTTTTGCATAATAAGCATGAAATAGAGCTGAAAAATGCAAAACTGCCTGTTTCTATTTAATAAAGCATTAATAACCTATTAAAGCAAGTGTCACTATTGCCTTGAAATATCTCTGCTAGTTTCTATGTAATAAGCAGGAATTTAATAACGTGGTCATGATAACTTATGCACTGGGAATTCAGGGTTGTGGGAGGTGCAACACCACCATCCTGCACCAACTTCATCGATAGTTGACCCATAACCATCCGAAGATCCAGCCTCTCCTGCAAAAGGAAGCACCAAGCTACCCACTTGCATACTGAAAAATTTGAAGTTTTGAAAGAAAAACAATGGTAAAGCAATTGTGATGTAATTATCATTTCTTTGAGTAAGAATTTCACCAAAATTGTCTTATTGAAAAAATGCACCATTTTAATTTGTGTATGAAGTAAAATAATGAATTATTAATTTTCCTTTTCTGCCCAAAATAACATATTGGTATATTTAATGTCTATCATTAGAAATAAACCACTACAAAATTTACTCGGGGTCGATATTTTGAGTATACCACACCTCCAATGCCCTCACCTGAACTGTTGAAAACTGGAGTGCTTAATTTTTGGGTGAATATGTCATATTTGAAAGTATAACTAACCCCTCTATCCATATTTACAATAATAATGGTAAGCTTATTTCACAACAACCTTACTTTAAATTTTTTAACCTAGTGTTAGCTACACTTTTAGCAAGTTGATAGTATGTGGTATACGTTAATAACTACAAGAGACATGGACATAAATATAACTTAAGGAATTAAAAAAAAGGTTTTACTTATCTTGCAGTCCTACAGCAGTAGCTAGAATATGGGTTTGATTCCAAATGTATTGTTACAATCCTTTGGTTTATTCAAGCATGGATCTACGAATCAAGTCAAAAAAGAGGCGGTGGCTAAAGTTAGTAGTTGGTGTCCCACTTCTTCTTTGTCTTTATCCAAAATATAAAATACAGACTCCCAGCAGGCAGCAGTCTGCCACCTACCTGCAGCAAGCTCTTTGCAGGCTGTTTCCATTTATGCTTATAACACAGAAACTACGACAGGTGTTTCCAGGTAATAGTCACACACTTTTTAAGTTTTGCTTTAACAGGTAATGTTATGTTAGTAAAATAGAAACAGGCAGTTTTGCATTTTTCAGCGCTGCGTCCTGCTTATTACACAGAAACTACCACAGTTAATAGAATGATAATAACTTAGAAATGATCACATTATTACACTCTTGTGTCTGCCTTGTTACCCTACCTTTTTTGTTATCGAGCTGTAATAGAAAGTGCTACCAAAATTGCTTTTAACAGGCTGCATTAACCCTTTAAAGCCGGTTGGAGTGGGCACGCTCTGTTTTGCTTAACTATTTTTAAATCTGGTAGAACTGGAACCACGTAAGCTAGCGCAATAATTTTTTTTGCATATGAAACCTGAGGAGTTGTACTTACATCTTATGCCATCAGCTTGTACTAGGTCACAGTTTCCTTCCATATATAGCTTTGCAAAAATTGCATAAAAAGCGCGTGCAGCAACAAAAACATAATATACCAGAAACATGCTTTGCCGATCCAATCAGCTGTTCGTAACACTTCCTAAGTTGGAATAGACATCAGCACGAACTATCGCATGTCCGCCATTACCTGCCCGAAACCGGAAGTGACGTCATTTTCATGGAATTGTAGTTTTTTTCAACTTCAGGGCCTCATAAGCCTATACTGGTGTTTTTAAAAGTTATCTTTGACTTTATGACTTTCTGTATCATTTCTGGGATGCTTAGAACTCAAATTGCACTGCTGGAAATAGTTTATTTTGATGCATATGCTGTTTTTTGCAAATTTGCATTATAATATTTATTTTCGTTTTTCCTGCAGTATATAAAAATTGGTGTATTTCAAAAATAAAACTATGAAGACACTCAAAATAAAGATCCTGTGGTGGGAAACTATTTTGTGCAACTTTTTTGTATTTACAGTTTTGAGGGATAAGCCTCTTAAATTTCTCTAACTAGAAATATATGTTAAAAAAACAAAAACGATTTTCAATTTTTTTGTAGTTTATTGCACTTTTTTGCAATTTATGTAGTTACTATGCACTTAATGCATACATATTATTAAAATTTGGGTTATGATGGTTGTATTGATGTATAGCAACTTGAAATGCCCCCAAAAATGGCACTACAGCATGTAAAAATATAATATATGGTCTGGCGGACTTGGTTCTATGGTAGGTCTTAAAGGGTTAAAAAGCTATTGAGTTTGCAATCATGATCCAGTACAGCCTAATAGACTTTACAGGGATGGGATACAAAAATAAAAAAGGATCACTGCAATGTAAATGCATGTAAATGCAGCAACAACACTAAACCCCTTTTACCCAACTGGAACTCAGACACAAAAAAAAAGAAAAAAAAAAAATCAACAATAGCTTATTAAATCCAGTAACAATAAATTCATTTTGTCAGTTTCAACTCTGCCAGCCACGTTCCTTTACTATTTTTCTTGTTTAATGTTTGAGCCAATGTAACGGAAACTGACTTGGCTTTCTTTTGGCACATTAATAAAGGAAGATGCTTTGAAAAGTCTATTGTAAAACTGACATTTCAGGTAATGAACGAAAGGACAGTCATTCTGTTGTCTGATTACATACTGTAATTAAGACACTGATTGTGTAATTAGGCAGCAGCAGGTATCCTATGCTCAGAATACGTCATTATTATTTTATTTTTTTAGCCTCGATTACTCATTGTTCATCATACCTATATTGCAATTTAGCTTTTACCACAGGTTAACAGGCTAAACAACAAACAAACAAACAAACAACAACAAAAAACCCCAACTCACTTTCTTGTCATGACAAGATTATGCATTTTGGCTGAGTCACTCTTTCAGTCTGTAGCTTTCATCTGTCTCTCTATCCCTGGCCAATCTGTTGAGCTGTTTGTTTGTCTGTCTCTGTCTTGTCAGCCTCATCCTCCCACTAATCCTACTTTTTCTTCCTTCATCTTTTCTTCCTCCTAACTTTCTCTTTTCTCTGCAGTGTCCAAGACAACCAGGCCTGGCTTCATGTGCTACTTTCAGAGGCTCTACTTAAACTGCAGCTCTGTTTAACCATCAGCTAATTATTCTAAGACAGAATAATTTCCCTGACCCCTACTGCAGAGACAAAATCCCATCTCTAGGCTTAGATATAACATATATAATGATGGTGACACACAACATATCACTCACAATCATAGTTTAAATAATTGTAATGGTCAAACCAGCATGCCTTTGCATATGTATTATTATTAAAGTGCATAGCTTTATTATTATATTAATATTATTATATTTTATACCTGCACAGTTGATGTGGAGCACCCACAATTTCGTTGTACATGTGCAATGACAATAAAGGCTATTCTATTCTATCCTATTTAACTTTTATTTATTCTTTTATATTGCAATGGTACTCATCAAATGCAATTTCAGAAATCTACATATTTACAAAAAACTCTACAGAGTGTCTCAAATTTTCATGAGTTCACACCTTGCAGGTAAAGTAATTTCTAAATGTAATTCACAACCCCAACACAGACTCATTAATCAAGTGAGTCTCTTGATGAAATGTGTTATATTAAGATATTATTTTCCTTGACTTCTGAAAATGTGCGTATTAAACCTGCATGTATTTAAAATACATCACAGATCCAGAACTCTTTGTAAGTCAGGCTGTCCAAAAAAAAAATTTCTGTTTGATAATGGTGTTCAGTTTGAGCTTTGCAACTGCTTAAATGGTGAAGTGATGAATTCTACTTGTTACTCTCCAGAGGCAAGATTCAGTTCTTTAGAAGTTAGCAGCCTTGATGCAAACAAGAGCTTTACCAAAAATAACATACGGCAAACTTTCAAAGGCAAAGTTTTTCTGTATGTTTTCTCAATTGAAGTTAAGGTCTATTTCCTGCACCAAGCTCAAATATTTTTAGAGAACTGAGTTTTGATGGCTAGAAAGAAGAGAAAGAGCACTCTGGAGCTTTGTTGGCATAGACAGATTTGGGACGATAGGGGATTTGAATTCTTTTGTGCCCTTAAAGATGACCACAAATGAGTAAGAGACTGCTGACTGGAGCCTGAAAGAAGAGATGAGACGCAGTGTATTGCTTTAGCTTTGACATTTTTTTTAAATTAAATTTGTAACTACATGTCCATGAAAACGGATGCTGAGTATGACAGCCTTAATTGCAGATGGGAAAACTGGGTCCAACTATTTCAAAAGGCCCTGTGACATACTTTAGATCATCTATCAGCAGGAATGATGCAACACGTAAGGGCACATCCATCACTTTTGTCTCATCCTCGTACATGTATATATAGAGCACAGATTGCAGGAAACGGAGGGGCCGCATTCCATGCAAGTGTATGACGACCCTGTCCAAGTTCAGACTCAGGGACTATGCAGCTTCCTTATGGTCTTCAACATCTTTTTTTTCCTATCTGGCCATTAGAACCATGGCAGCGCAGTCCCTGCCCTGCAAAGACCAGTGTGCCTTGATACATTTTGTCCATTATGCAGATAAATTACTGGTCTGTTACCACTTTGCACTCTGCCATTTGGCCCGTGACTGTCTGTCAGTACCCTTCCCAAATGCCACTTTTTAAGCCTATCTTCTCTTAACAGAGAGGAGAAACTGGAAGAGCAAAAAACATCAAGTAGATTAGTCTGACTCCAAGCAGCAGTTCAAGACTTAAGAGTTGACTACATATGAAAAGGAAAATCTGACAAAAAAAGACTCATATATAAACTACATAGTTATATTCAGGCTCACTTACAGTGCCGGAGCCCAGAGTTTCAACTTGATTAATATTCAACCAGTGCTGTTTGTGCAGTTCATTCATTCGTTCTTATACTTGGCTTTTACCCAATACATCTATCTTTATGACACCTTTGAGAAAGCTATGATTGTTTGATAGGGTCTTCAAAGTCTGCCAGAAATAAGACATAAAGTAAACAGAATAAATACAGACTTCCCGATTTTAGTAGCATGTTTTGGTAGATGTCAGTATTAAGTATTTATCATATTACGCTTCTGAATTGATCACAAGGGACAACCCACATTACACATTATTCCAGTAAGTGCCTATCAACAAATACACATGCTATGCTTCTGTAGAAGCAAAACTGCATCCACGTTGCCACTTTCTGTCAGTCACTTTATTACAGTTTTGCACTTTGCAAATTAATCTGCTTATATGTGTGTGTGGGGGCGAAGAATGGCATAGAGCACATTGTACAGATCACTGAATGGTTTATACACATTCTGGTATAGAACCACAAATATATAAAAGTAAAGCAAATTTTGTGGCTATCTCTAACCCTTGGCCAAAGTCATGTTTCATTCTAATGGCAGTAAAATTACAAGCACTACACATACATTTTAGCAGTGGAGTGCAGTGACTTTCACAGAAAAGCAGAGGCTTTCCCCACCCCCACATCACCACCACCGCACACACACACACACACACACACACACACACACACACACACACACACACACACACACACAAATATAAAAATGCATTTTTTTCACTGTTTAATAAGAGAAGTTGGATAAGATTAAAACATAGTGTTTGGATCAGATTAAAGCGTGTGTTTTATTATCTTTTAAATATGTTGACAGCGACCTACACCTTGCTGCACTTTATATGGACGTCTTCACCTTTCTGCATTACACAATTTTAAAATACTATTACTTGTATAGTTAAATAAATATTACCAAAAGAGACTTACTTTTAACTGAGAAATGAGAGTGGCAGAGGAATTAAGAGAGCAATTCAAATCTAAGCACTTCACCACACTGATGTTTTAAGTTATAAGTATTTCATACTTTGTTTATTCTATGGTGATGCATCGTATTATATTAAATCATATTTGTAGTGGCTGTACTGTGACGAACACTTATCTTTAGAAAAAAAAATAAAAACCAAGCTGTTAATTCACCTGTGATTTTTTTTTCAAGTATTATAAAACGTATCTATAAAAAAAATCACAGGTGAATTAAAAGGTTTGAGAGCTATGTGAAATGATAAACTATCAATATGTACAGGGGGATCCAAAATATTAATGAAAGATTAAGGTGGTGTGGCACCTGGCAGAACCGCTGGATGAACTTCTCGCATTTGGGCACCTGAGGGATTTCTGAGAAATGCAAGTGTGAAAGTTTTGGCCAAGCTTTTGATGTTCCACTTACCTGTTATATTGAATTGATGTCTCTTCTCTATTATAAATGCTTTTCTTGTTAACATGCTAAAACATGTTAAATATATTAAAATAACATAAAAATATTTTAAACACATTAAAAAGTTTTCACTCTGCACTCCATCTTCTCTGCATTGTACATATTGGCCACGGTGATCAGTCAAAGAAAACTTATCTCTTGCTATGTTTAAAAACCTTGAGTTGTCCTCGGGATTCCCATATACTTGTTTGCCATTCATCTAGGGACCATTTTTGACCCGAGGACAACACAATCGTAACTCTATTTCCACACACTTTTTACAATCAACGAAATCAACAAAATCAGAAAAAGCTGCTGGCATCACAGCTTAACAAGTTAAAGCTTTTGATAGCTGGAGATGGGCAAACCCATGAAAATAAGATGGACTGCAGTTTCCAATAGAATCCAAGCCAAGCGTGCTTCCAGAAACAATAGCTAATTGCAGATGCACTTTGTCTACTGATCAGAAGGTCAGTGGATTGGTCCCTGAGTCACCCAGTCTCCATGGGCAAGATACTGTACCCCATGTTGCTCTGAGTTCTATTAAGAACACTCCAAAAGGGTCCAACAGGACACAGACAATAAAGAGGTCCAGTTTAATGACTCGAAGAAACTAAGTAGACTCCAATTGGTTATGAGGGGGAAAAACTATTTGCAGAGATCAAAACTAATTTCTGTACCATGCTGTAAACAATCCAGTACTCAGCAAAACATGTAATTACGTCATTACGCTTTTCCTCTCCAAAATTTGAAATGGGCAGGCATGCAGAAGTTATATTACCAGCAAGCGGAGAGAATTTATTTAGAGGCACAAAGTCGCTAGTGAGCAAAAAAACATATGAAGTACATTTAATCTAAGCACTTTAATCACCGGAAACAATTAAGCTAGGTGTCTAATATGTATATACATGTATAAGTGTTAATAATGTATGTTTGAACGCTTTCCCTTGATTATTTTCATGTTGACTTGAAAGTTGCAGTAAGCTGTTACTGCAGCTTACTGCAACTTCTGCATGTGTGTACATTTCACGTCTTGGAGAGGCAAAGCATGAAATGGACACGGTGGACCATTTCACGCTTTGCTGGGATATTCGGTTGCTGTAAATGGGCTTTTTAATCCTTTCAATGGACTATGTTAGTTTTTGGAGACTGACTCGCTTTCATCCCGTCTGTAAGTGGCAACTTCCACATGAGCTTCATTTTTGAGCTTTGGAGTGTCTCTTGGTTTACTAATAAAATACAGTGTTGGGGAGTAACGGAATACATGTATTTACGTTGTAGTTACGTATTTAAAATACAAAACATGAGTAACTTTTTACAGCTACCGTTTAAATAGGTGGTAATCGGAATCCAGTTACTTTGTTGAAAGAATAGAATGCACGGCGGTCATTTCCTGTTTCATATGTTAGGCTATCCCCTCTCTATGCCTTCTCCAATTCTGGTGATTAAACACAGTCGGGCGCAGGTTTACCTTGTATGGATGAACATGCAGTCATATATCGCATGGGTGAGAGCGGTGTGACCGACTGCGCTTCTTTAATTTTTTTTTTTACTCAGTTTCCATCTGGGATTAATAAGGTTTCTCTGATTCTGATTGCTGGAAACCCAAACAAAACACGTAATAAGAGGCTCTAATGTAAGCGTCCTGTTCATGTTGGTGGCGTCAGTTATACAATGGAGCCAGAGGCAGTACAACAGAGCCAGCATTGCATGGGCAGGAATGCATTTCCGATACCACTTCATGAGAAGAATGGGATGGGCGAAACTTCAATATGTTCGATGTACTATTGCTGTGTGATTTTTATTACTATTAATGAAGGCCACTCGCCGACGAGTTAACTGTCACGGGTTGCACTGAGGATCCACTCGCAGGACTCCGGAGTTGTGTTTTAAGAGAGACGGTTTATTTACAAGATCTTCACCAAGTGTATTTACAGACAGTGCGAGGATAGTGCTATATACAAGATGTGAGAGGCAGGGTTCCAGGGCTCCAGGGAAAACAGGGGAATCACACACGCGCTCACTCCAACCTCTCTCTCTCTCCGCTAGTCACCAGTCACTCCTTCCACACTCCACACGGGAAAACACGGGGACGGCCCCGGGGAATCTAGAACACAGAGACACACGTTAACTTTCTGAGACGGAGGCACGGGAAACTTGGGCTCGACGTGTACTGACTAGAGTCTTCACAACAATCCAGCGTTGAACAGCTGACCTCCTCCCTCTAAAATACCAGCTGGTCTGATGAGGCCCAGGTGTTCCCAATCCAGGAAGGCGTGGGCCGAGGGCGTGAACCCACCATGAGTTCCGCCCCAGCAAAACAGGAGAGAGGGAGAGAGGGGGAGAGATAGATAGAAAAGGAGAGCCAGGAATGGAGAGATTATGATCAGCGCCTTGCCGATCCCACAGGTCGTGACAGTAACATTGTTAGCTGGCATTAGTTTAGGTTAGTTCATAGACTACAGACTGTTTGGCCATTTCTCAGTACGCGAGTCCATACTCACATTTTCGCTAGTCCGGACTTCGTAAGTTCACACGGGAGTCCAGACTTCCCGACAAAGCAACACGATCATTCTACAATTGGAATGGCAGTGTACTTGATGACATCACAGCTCTGGAGTTTTTACTGACATCCTCTTTTAATTTAAATTTGATTAATATTTGCAATGGAAATAACACATGACATAAAAAATTGCACATGATGTAGTAGGTTTTTTTAAGAAAAAAAAATATAATTTAAAAAAGTATCTTAAGCACTTTGGCAAAATTCAATTTTAGTATAATCTATTTCATAATGTCTAATAAGTTTCATACAGTTAACCACAATCACTACATGACAGAAACACAAGCTTAATCTCTCTTAATAAACGTAGCACACATGTATACCTGAATAAAAACAAACAAGTGAGATGTTAGAACACTCTTATTTATTTCAGTAAATGTCATGGTCCCTGTGCCTCCCCGGCCAGCCCAGTGTGGCCACAAGTGTTTGTTGTTTCTCTCTCTCTCTCTCTCTCTCTCCTACTTGTCTGCCTGGGCGGAGCTCTGATTGGGCTCCCGCCCTTGGCCCACGCACCTGCAGCTGATCTCGAGTGATTTGCAGTTGATCTCTGGCTCTTCATAAGGCTGGGGCTCTGAGCTATTCGTCGCTGGAATATTGAGTAACCCTCGTCAGTATTGCCTGGCTTCATTGTGAATCAGTTGTTCCCGTGCTTGCCGCCGACTTACCCTCGTCTATGTTTATAGGTTTATCTGTACGCGCCCGTTTTGACTCCTGGACCCCGTGAGTGTGAGTGGGTTGCTCGTGTGAGGAGTGTTTGGACAAGGAGCGGAGCAAGTGTGAAGAAGTGTGTTTCCCCGGCCTATTGATCCCCGGGACCCTGGTGTCCCCCCCCCCCTCACGTGTACATAGCGCACCGGAGTGATTAATAAAGTATTGTTAAACCGTGCTACCTCAGTCTGCGCTTGAGTCCGTCCACCACCGTGACAGTAAATACTCAAAACTTAAAATAGACAGCTGGGGTTTGGAAGAGAATTGAACAAATATTTAAAATATAATTTGATCATTTTTTTCAGGATCTCCACGTGTTAACATGTTGTTTTTAGACTTGATGGATAGCATTAACAACCTGCTAGCTACAAATAATAATGTGCAGTTCCACATGATTATTAACAGACAAAAAGAAAAAATATTAATGATACAGAAATCGTTTTCTATATGAGATCACTACAAAAAGTGCAGCCATACCTAAAATCCACCCTACTGTTACTCATTTAAAATTAAGATTTAAAAATCTAGTTGATATTGGTATGGCGAGGAGCCTTCAGTAATAGTAATAAATCACACAGCAATAGTACATTCATAGTTGTAAAAGGCACGACAATATATTAAGTATTCCAAAGTATTCAGAATACTCTCATTCAGTAACTTAACGGAATATGTTACAAAACACATTTTGGACCATGTATTCTGTAATCTGTAGTGGAATACATTTCAAAAGTAACCTTCCTAACACTGATAATATATAACAACACATAAAATTACTTGCACACCGAACCTGTATGCCTTTAAAAGACTGATTCAGATACAGAATATTAATAGAGAAGTCCCAAGTGAAGGCACATTGTGTTGCACATGAGGGAAGTAATGGATAAAAGAGACATTTAACTCCAAGATCAACATGTGTCACTCATTAGTTTCTCCTGATGATGACCCACAAAAACTCTAAAGTCTAGTTTTAAATATGCATTCCTTATTCCTCTTGGAGCTTAAGAGAATTTCATCTTACACCAAGGTCATACATTTATCAAAAACCCACATCTATCAAGTTGGGATTATGTCTGCTCCTTCCCTCTCCTCTTATATCCCGAAACTGTTATCATTTTATTATCAGTAATGCAAGTCAAGTACCCCAAAGATAGTGTGTTAGTTCTTTATAAAACCATGAGATAAACAGAAACAACACACTCAATGCCAATAGATTCACACACTGGGCACTCAACCAATTCAAATGATTCAGAACATTCTTGCTATTAGTTTCCCCAGGTCTTTCTGCTGTTTCTTCTTTCTTCTTTTTTTTAATATTGACTCTGCTCTCACTTTGACCTCTGAGAGCAAAGTCTATCTAAACACAATGCAGTCTTTAAGACTTGACATAGCTTATGTGACGCTGACAATGTGAGAAATCGAACCTTATTTCACCAAGAATTCAGTTATATGCTAGTACTTTTATGCTCCTCAGTTGGATAGGTCTAAATCTTGAAAACTGATATTTGAAATGTGCTTAACAGTATGGCTCAAAATGAGACAAAGATATAATTTGTCCTCACACTTGTGTGTTTAAGCACGAGTTGGACTCAAACACCAGATTCAGAAAATCAACAGAAGTTTTACAGAGTACTACTACTGGAACAGGTATGAAGATTCTGCTAAAGAGTACATAAAATGTCAGAAACAGCCAAGTTGAGTTTGATAAGACTGCATAATATTTGCAATCAGACTCTGAGACTTTACTTTTTCAGTATCTTTAGAAGGAGAAACAGAGGGGTTACTGGAAGATGATCCCAGGGAGTGGAGAGAGATTTGGCAGAGAGTGGGCAGCTGTGTTTCAGGTAAGTTATTTTCTTTGTTGGTGCAACAACCAGCTAGAGGGCTCAGGCAAGAAAACTGGGAAGTCTCTGTTAAACTCCTCAAGATAACGGAAATCTGGGAACACAGAGGAATCACAAGGATTTCAGGTATCCACCTGGAATTCAAATGGGAAAGGAGCATTATAGGATGAAAAACAGAAAAACAGGTAGAAGATATGGACCTAATTATCATCAGAAATATCGCCATCATCTGGTGGAGAGTAGCTGGTCCTTAAAGACCATAAGCTGATCAGACAGTGTAGAACAGATGCGGAGGAGAAAACCTGGACAAGAGAGCCTCTGTCCACAGTTTGACCAGCAAAGAAATGCCAGTCTACAACTCTACCTGAGAGTGAGAGAGGGAAAAAAAACAGAGACTTTCTTTATATTCATATTATAAAAAAAAGCATATTGGCGGTTATCCACGTTTTATTTTGAGGAAGCATCTAACTCATCTAACTAAGGAAGGCATGTTCATTTTATTCTGCACACTCGTCTTTTTTTTAAATCTCTTACCTGCAGTAGCACTCACCCCACAACACTTGGTCAGAGGCTAGCAGGTAAACGTGCCAATCACATAGTTTATAAATAAAGTATCTTTGTTATCATATTACATTTGTATACTTGTGACTCAAGGTCACCAAAAAACAATGTTTCCGAAGTTGTCTTTTTTTATTATGCTAGGACAGTGGCGAGGAAATAGGGAAACTGGAAAGAGAGAAGAAAGGAAGACATGCAGAATGACCTCAGGGTTGATTTGAAATGGAACTTCTGCATTAGCCTTATGGCATACCTGTTCAACATAGTGAACGAAAATGTTGTCTTAGGGTTGTTCTTAATATGTTTTGGTTTTGTTTTGCTCAGATTCAGAGAGAATCTCTGAATCAAAAATAATCAAGAAGTAGTAATAATAATTATTAGATCAAGTTACAGAGGGTTCATAGATAACCATGAACGAATCATAACACAACCACGAGCTGGCTTCCACGTGGGAGTGGAAGTTGTCCTGATTTGGAATCATTGTATGACCTTTAACATCAGCTCATGACATTTGTTTCTCACTCATATTTTTAATTAAACAAATATTTGTGTGTAGAGATTTTACTACTGAGCGACTACGCAATTGAGTTTAGTATAATACTGTACAGAAATTAAACAGGTCTATTGAGGATAGCAATTAAAAAAAAATACGAGTAACATATATTTAGTTAAAATGTGGGTTATAAGAAATATCCCTAGATTATAGCAGTTAAAACCAAATAAAGTTATTGTCATCTGTCTGTCTAGCATATTTACCCCATGTCACAATACTAACTATTGGGTTTTTGGTTGGAAGGCATGCTGTATGTGAAGTTTGTGTTTTCAATAAATACTCGAAATCCATGCTGCTTTATGGGTTCAGTGGAATCATTCATCACAGTGCTCTTGATCTAAATATTCATCTAGCATATGAGCCTCCATGTTCTTTGATCTTCTTCACTTTGCTTTGTGATGCTGTAATGAAGTCATAGTAATGAAGTCATCCCTTTCAAGACTAAATGTCCTACTCTGTGTTGTATTTTAGAATAGATCTGCCTAATGTGTTGTGTGTGTGTGTGTTCTGTGCTGAGAAGCTGATAAAAGAAGCCCAGTTCTGTAGAACTACAGAACAATTAAAGTCCACAAGAGAGGCTGAAATTAGAAGTTAAGAACAGTATAAGGTAAAAACAGCAACGCAGATTAAAAACAGACCTACTATGATTGTGCTTTTTTTTTCTTTTACAGAAAAGTTGGCAGTTAAATGTAATACCACATTTACCAGTATGAAGATGGTTAAAAAAAAAGTATGTGTGAATTACCAAAGCTTTCCTCTAACACTGAGTCAACACCCCAACTGTTTAGAGCCATGCCCCAGATATTTCTGTGTGCTTAGTGATACTGATAGTTTGATGAAACAGAGCATTACTCAATCAAATTAAACCTAATTCATGGATTGATAATATCATCACAAATCAATTGTCATAATTTTTTAACTCCTCTCTAGTAAGAAGTCTGTTAAATAACATAATGAGTGTGTCAAAATACCAAATACAGCTATTAATTGCGCTCTGACAGATCTGAAGTGTGTTAGATGAATACTTGAATCTTACAATATATAAACATGATGTCAGGGGCTTTGTGTGTGGATGAGAGGAAAAGAGGATCAAACGCAGGACTCGTGGCTTGATTGAAGATGAGAATGGCGTTTATTATACAGAATGGATGAACAGAACGTGAACAAACGCTGACTGGCTGAACTGAAAGCACACACGGGAAAGACAACATTAACGACAAGACACTGAACTGATGAAACTGAGGAACTTAAATACGCAGGCTGAATGATGATGACGATTGGAAACAGGTGAGAGCACGGCTGAACATAATCCGACTAATGACGCAGAAAGTAGAGCTAGAACATAATGAAACCAGAAAAGGGAACATGTGGAAAATAAACAGTGAACATGAACTGAAAACACTGGGTCAAAGACCCAGGAACCCTGACACATGACTTCAATGAATACCTGGAGACTGTAGAAAACAATGATATACACATGTATGCATGTGGCATAGTAAAAGTAATTCCATTACCCTGCAGAAGAATCCCAATCTGATGGAAAATAAAGTACACATATCCAACTGGGCAGCTGTTACACATGGATTTCAGGTTTATATGATGAAATTGTTTGAAAAAGGCATTGCTCAGGTGTCTCAACCAACAAAACCACATAGTCCAAAGCAATTTCTAACAGAGGTGTTCACCCTTATAGAATAACATATTGATTCTCTTTCAGCTGCCTCCCATAGATCTTGGTTACAATTGTGAAGTCAAAATAGTACACTGGAAAAACAGTTATATTTTGGTTATATTACGTACTGTCATCACATCTAGTACTTTTTAACTTTTTACCTTCTGAGTAGTGCTGATGGTCATTATTGAAATGAAGAATGTGTCTTTCTTTATAAATTAGATTAGTACATCACCCTTAAAATCTTCCATTCCCTGCAGCACATTTCTCTGATTGCGGCCTCATGCTTATTTGTACTGCTTAGCAAATCTGCCCTTTAGAGCCAGAATAGCCACATTAATGGAAGGAATTCAACTTTTGGGTTTTAAAGGCATTCACAAATTATTAATATTCATTCTGTTGTAAATAATATAGGTAAGAAACAAACTAAACTATGTGTTTGATTACATGTATTCCTGTGGTAGTATGCCTAATGGGCTTTCCCTCACAAAGTACTGCACACCAGTAAATCATGCCTGCTTGACAGTATCTTGAAGGCAAGCTTTTAAGTTCACTGTTGGCCTTGAGAGCATGAATTCTAGCTTGCACACATTTATTCATGTGCTAACTGTGTATATAACCAACAAAATTTCTTTCTGCAGTTTCTGCATCCTCAAGTGATTTACTCTTAATATGTGCTACTGGAGCGGAGGGAGAAAGCTGGTGAATAAGCTCATCACTCTGCCTTTAAGTGGCTGCCAGGCATCCTGGCTTTACCTCTATTACACTCTCTGTCCAGGTTTCTGGTAGAATTAAACATTTATTTGGTTAAAGCTTCACAATTTTGTTCAGGTAACCTTGATGACCTTGAATGTGCATCTTCAAATCTGTCGGTGTCTGAGGCTCAGAAGCAAGGCTTTGCTCTGTCACAGGGGGATGAACTTTGCCTCAACTGAATCCTTTAACCGTAGGTTGTTGTGGGAAAAAAAAGAACTCTTGAAGTCTCCCTGCTGGTATCTTACGGCAAGCTGTTGCCCTCTTCTTGGTGTTTTGCTGAAAGGGAAATCTTTATAGTATAACAAAGTGTACACAACATGGAAATACAGTGAAATCTGGATGATTTGTTATCTGAACAGTAACTTTATTAACATATTCTGTTCAATTCAAATGCAGCTTAGAATTAAATAAGATTGACATTTTAAAAAGAAAAAAAAAGAATTTTTGCGTGTTTAAAGTATTTGAGAATTTTACTGAGAACTAGTCTAGCTCATAAAATCTAGTATTCTTTTTGTTTTACTCATTGTTTTTCAGATTTTCTTTTTAACCTGTTATGTATTCTACATAAGATTATGTTATGTTGTTTTCAAAATACCAGATTTCTTACAGCATTTAAAATAAAGTGCAGTAATATTGGGCTCATTTGATGGCAGACTGAATAAAAGAACAAATCAAGACTGAGAAAGGAGAGCACAATCATTAAATGTTGATTGCTCATTTCAGGTCAAGGGGAAGGCACGGTAGAGTGTTTAAAAAGAAAAATGCCAAAGGGGAAGAGGAGAAGGGCTCTATTTACCCATCCACAGAGGGGAACAATTGTGACTGAATTTTGCTCAAGCTAAATCCAGACTGTGGCAGGACATAGAAAAGCCTCTGTAGGTTGTATGAGGACAAGACCTTTTACATCCCCGGGGAGCTCCATTACTTACAGTGGATGTAGGGCCAACAGCACCATAGAAATCTTTGAGAAAGAGCAAGAGTAAGTGTAAAGCGAGTGAGCGAGAGACAGAGAGACATAGAAAAAAAGGGAGAGAGTAAGCAAAAACAGTCCAAAGAAAGATCCTTTGAGTATCTCAAACCAATGAATTCTCCACTCTCCTCCAGTAGAGAGTTTTCAGGCCCACAGTACCATCACACTGCTTTAAAGGTCACTGAGAATCAGACACTGCATACTTACCAAGCCTCCTGACCTGGCCAATCAACCACCAGCCAAGGGCTTCTTTTTTTTTTTTTTTTTTATACAGACTGAGATGAGATGGGCTGTGTGCAATCAACTGAGAGAGCCTGACCCCTCAGCCATGTCAGACCTTTTTTTTTAACCTTTCGGTTAAGGCGGACCTTTGTTGTGGAGAAGCGGCTACCCTCAATGCAAAGGAAATTGGTCTTTTTTTTATATGATGCAGTACAAACATTGTGCAAAGTGTGCAAAGAAATACACATATTAATGTATACCATATCCTGAAAGAAAATATAACTTGTAAGGGCATTGGCATGGGACATTTGTTGGTGTCCTGAGGTCCTAGAAGTTGGCAGGAGTTATTTCATGTCATGTGAATGACAAAGTGAGATCTCTACAGAGCAGGCTTGTTTCATTCCTATTCTGAACTTGCTCAACTGGGTTTGGGTTTGGGCAATGTGAACAAGTTGCCATGAGTAGCTGCACTTGGCCTACAACAATGTTGAGATGGGTTCTGTATACCAAAGCAACATTTCCTATTACACTCTCTGTCCAGGCTTCTGGTGGAATTAAACATCTATTTGGTTAAAGCTTCACAATTTTGTTCAGGTAACCTTGATGACCTTGAATGTGCATCTTCAAATCTGTCGGTGTCTGAGGCTCAGAAGCAACAATTACCTAATTACCTTTGTGTGTGTGTCTGTTATGTAGGCTTGGTCTGAAAGAAACTCTACAAATACATTTTTGCTAAAAGGTTGCAGCACAAATCCACTGGACTTTTCAGACACACAATCTATTAATCTGTGAATTGTGAATTCCCAGGAGAGACCCCCACACCTACTAATTAGCTGGGTTTTCATCATGACCCTCAGAAGAGCCTTGTAATTGATGAAAGTGCAGCTCCCATACATAGTATCTGGTTAGATGCTCTCATTAGACAATGTATTACAGGCCGAGGAATATTTTGACATACCAAGCCTTCATTCTGGGATCTTTGGTTTTTGTCAAGATTATAACTGACGTGTTATTTTCCTGACTCAACCTAGTCATGGCCATTTTATGACATAGTACTTCAAACCAATCATGATTGTGTCATGAACAAACAGAACTAGCAAGCTTTAGCTGTGTGTGCCCTCAAATCCAAGTGTGAACAGTAGCAACCCTGGGACATTACCTCAGTTGATTCCTGTGTTGAGGGACAGGATGAGCAGAAATCCTGACACTATGTTGGGCTAGCTTGACAGCTGACAAACCTGCTTGCCTCCTGAAGCCTAGAAGCTAACGAAGAGAGTGGAAAGGTGCAGTGACTTTTTTTTTCTTTTACCAAAAAATGTAGCAGATCTGTTATCTACATCTATCAGCAATTAGCGAAGATTACGGTCATCTGAATGCAGGTTTAAATTTTGTGAATAAATGCAGCGTAATTTCCTCTTATTTGTGTTGATGTTATACCAAAGGGTGTGCAATCATTGGAGAAGAAAAAGTAAAAGATAGCAAGACCCCATGTCCTGAAAACCACAGTGAGCTGGACTGTGAGTGGGCCTGTCATGTTCCTCCAAGGCAGTGATAGCATGATGTGTGCATCTGAACTGACAGCAGGCTGGAGCAAACAGATCTCCCATCTCTGTGACACTGGCAGTGCTCCTTTGCCACGGGTATTTGGTTCACTTTGAACATGTCAGCTGCATTCATCAAGTTGACTTTATGATCACTTGTACACCAACACAGTCTCTGAAAAGTTTGTAAAATAAACAGCAACTTTAAAATGTAGGTTGCTGACTTTGCATTGCTTTAAGGTATGCATACTTTTATACATCATGCTTTAAGTCAAACTTGATGCACAATTTATTTCGAACTACGTTATTCCATTTCTTACACCTATACGTCTTGGTAAGTACACCACTGATGAGCCTGCCACAAGCATTGTCTCTGCATCTTGAGAGGTTTCAAAAAACACCAGTATGTTGTACACAAGGGATGACACACTTTGTGACAATCTCACACATCACGAGGGTATTGTCACCATGTGATCGCAGATCACAATGTGTCTCATATTGTTATTATAGTCTGTTTTTATGGTAGTCTCTGTGAAGTGTGTTGCTATTTTGAGGAAACCCCAGGCTGCCAAAGCCTGCTGAGAGTGATTCTGTCCCCCCTCTTAGGACTCTGTGATTGCAATCCTGCATGTGGTGAAAAGTCCAGATTAGATTGATGTTTAGAAGTTTGAGTATGAATTTAAATTTCTTGCCAACTGAGATGAAAGATGGAGAAAGCCATGACACTATTTTCTGGGGAAATCTTTACATTACAGGGAAATGTGAGCAAAGTAAGGATGCTTACACGCTTGAAAGAAATAGCAGTTGTTTAAAAATGGGCCCCTTCCTAAAGACTTAGGATGAGTCACTGTAAAAAAATTAGAAACATACCTGAATCGATGAGAAATTTTTATTTTGCCATCAGTGTTTCCAGTGGATATTATCAACAATTTACATCAAAAACTGCAATAGTAAAGGTTCCAAGTACAGACGCCAGCCACGCAAGGCTCTCAGTTTTGCTCCTCTTGAAGGCCCGAAATTTAAAACTTCTTTCAAAAGAAAATGTTATACCATTGTTCTGTCTCTGCAGGCTGACTAGCACTGGCCATAACTGGTGAACTCTTGCTAATAGGTAAGACGGGTAAAGTAATCTATTAACTACAAGCTACAATTGAATTATAAAAAGGACAACACAGTTTCCATCTTTAGATGTTTATTCATCATCAAAATTTTTACAAAACATTATCTGACAATAATATACTCAAATAAGAGCCATATTTTTGCGCTTGGACCAGGTCTCCACAAAAATGCTTTAGGTCTGATTACAGTAAAAAAGGAAATTAAAAAGAAAAAAAAAAGAAAAAGGAAAAAAAAAATCAACAACAAACCAACTACCAAAGAAAACAATGCAGAGCATATTTACAACCTACAGAAGTTGAAGCTGTCTGCAGGATATGAATGAGGGGGAGACAGTGGGAATGAAAAGATTTATATGGAAAGTATTTTAAGAGGCAACAAAAAAACATGGGAAAGGACTTGGGCCTGCAAGGAACACAAAGACTAATTATGATATTGCTTTCTTTCGAGCTCCTCCTTCTTGCTTTCTCATTGCACTGTTAACTGAAAGCGAAGAATGCAGCACATTTAAATAAAAAACACGCTCTCTGCAGTGCCAACATTAAATCCAATTAGGGGTGTAAACAGGCTTTGTCAGACAAACGAAAAAGTGTGTTTCCCCAACAGAGGTTAATGATCATGTCTTCCTTTTCTGTGTCCCCGCTGACATGAGCAATGGTAGAAAAACAGAGTTAGGACAATGTAGGTCATAGGTTAAAGACTTCTTGCTAATGTAAAAGAGAATGGAACAATAACAATCAATGGGGACCGGGCTGGCCTGAACATCAGTAATGGTAATGCTGGTTCAGAGGAGGTAGAGGAGTAGGTGCTGCTATAGATACACAAACCCACACACACGCGTGCACACACAGAGGCCCTCTGGGTACATGCGGGGAAGCTAAATCGCTAGCAACACTTCCAGTCTCTCTTTTGCATCACAGAAGTTATTGATTCTGTATAAACACTAATGACAGAGTAACAATAACAGGAACGCAAATCTAGAAATTGCAAATGAGGAATATTACCATTTGTCTTTTTTTTTCTTTCTTTATTTAAATTTTTTTGTTTTTATCCTATTTTTGTTTTTGGAGTGAGTGTGTGCTATATGGGAACGTCCCAGTGCTGCTTACTAGAAAGACACAAATATATGGCAGAGGAAGGAAAGCTACAAAGCCATCTCTGGCTTGGAATTAAATTTTCAAATCCATTTATCAGATAATGGATTAGAGTCCACTGTACCGTTTGATGAACTGGAATGGGGGTGTCAAACCCTGCTGTACCTATATTATCCTTTTATTAAGCACATGTGTCTTTTTATGTGTTTGTACATCTCCGTCTGTGATTGTTTCTCCAGCAAAGACTAAGAAGTGGATTACTGGTAATAGTGTAAATGACAATTCCTTTTCAGATAAAGTGCATCTTTGTATGAGCGCATGCATAATACATACAGTTCAGAGGATGCAAATATGTCGTAGCTTAATCTGTGTGCCATATGTGCCTCTACAGAGTACAGACTGGATGTGTGTTGCAAGTGTGAGAGCATGGCTGAAGCTGTTTGTGTCATTTCTTGCAGTGGAAACAAAGCTGCCCTGGAGCATTCAAAATATATCACAATGCTTTCCTTGTAACAGAATAAAATGTCCTCGCACTTACCCATTTGTCCCTCTATGTTCTCCCTATTAAACAGTTTCTCTGTCTACCCTTCTCTTCTCCCCTGCTTTTCCTGTCCCCTTGGAGATGTGCGTTTAGCTTTTCCTCTAAGCATAAACACTGAAATGTAAAAGTTTTTTACTGCAGTTCTTCAGACCTTTATTCACCCCACCCAAAGCAAGAAGAAAAAAAGGCGAAATTTGAAAAAAAGAAAAACAAAACTTTTCCCAATGGGGAGTTGAGCCCGAACACAAAGAGTGACAGGGACTGGGGAACTCAGGTAGTATAAACCCATAAACAAACGAAGCAGAAGAGAAAACAAAGCCTACTGGCATAGGGGGGCTAGCACAGACGGTCCTGGAGTTCAGCTCAAACATGCATCATTAGCATGCACTGCTTGTGCTTCCAGCTCTCTGATGGCAAAATAAATGGACAAAAGACTGAATAATTACTGGCAGCAGAATTCAAACATTCCGCTGAACATATCTGATTTTATCTGGGAGGTAGTCATGATCAATTGATCATTTATTAGTAGCTGATTTAATTGTGGATATACAAAGATGGTATTTGCATTTTCTAATTACACATGAGGGCAAAGAAGCTTTGATCTTTATGTTCAGACTGAAATCAACTATAATCACTGTTCTGAAACCTGCATTAATTAGTATGCGTAGGGTACTAGGCTTAACAGGAAACTATTAAAGGGAATGCCTGTCCCAGGTGTGAGTGCTCGACACAAACCTATTTCTCTATTTAACAGCCTACAGTGCCAGGGAATTCTACTTTAATCGAGACAAGGGCATGAATGGGTCAGCAAACAAGATGCTTTAAAAACAGTGAAGTTGTCCATGACATGTGCTGCCGGTTCTAGGGCACTCCGGACAGGAATTATCTCCCGTACTGTTTGTGTCTGGTTCAGTGCTCCTCCCTAAATGGGCACAGTTTCCTAAAATATCAGCATGCAGACAGAAATAGAACATTGTTAAACAGGTTCACCCGAGTCACCAAGCAGCAGACATGAAATTCAGGCCAAGGAGTTATCAGGGGTGATATACAGCAAGGCAGGACAATACATGGATAGAATTGAGAGAGCTCCCATTATAAAGACATTGGCACAGCTGCTATTACAAAGTAAACTCCACCATCACTATTAAGCAACCGTACTGAGCGAATCAACTGCTTTTTTTTTTAATGCAATGTCCTGTACATGAAGGGACCGAACCCTTCTTAGTTGTGATATCATGAAGCATTTCGGGTCAGTTGTTTTTTTTTTTTGTTTTGTTTTTTGATAAAACATTTAACAAAATAATGGCACATTATAAAGAACATCCTTCACAAGTTAAACTCTTGGTATAAAGAAAAGCACACTTCTCCCCGAGTAGACCTTGAAATGGCTGATAGTGTTAAAATTCTTGAACAAGAGGAATGGATGTAACTAACAACACGTTATTTGATTACCACCTGTGAGATGGCTTCTCCAACATGCCTGATGGCAGAACAGGAAATATGAATCTCTGTCAAGTTTGGCGCTTGAAGTACATCACAATAACAGGGCTCAGAATCTTCCCCTCTTCGCGTTATTGAGTAAAATGACTGGATTTGAGAAATAATGTCAGTAACATATTTTGTTTTTAATGGTAGAGTGGTAGAATAGTGACGGGAGCAGATAGAAAAATACTTATCATTGAAACAACGAGAGCATTACAGTAGGAACCTCCTCACCAAGTCATCTTAGTAATATATTCCCACTGGAAAGTGAATAAGGCTCCTCTTCTGTTCACAAGCAGTTTGTGTTTCAGAAGAAATGAAGTTCATACCTTTTTTTTAATCTTTAAAGACTCATTATTTACATCATAAATAAGTTCTATTTGATTTTGTCCTTTTATTCGTCTTATAGAATTTCTTGACATCATCTTTGAACACCTCAAAAATTTTCAAGCAAAAAAATATAATACCAAAACAAAATAAAACAAAAACAATGCATATTTGTTTGAATATGCATCATCTTTCTTGGGAAATGTTGGCCCCTTGCAGTTTCATGTGTGGATCAATCAGTCTCTCTGTAGGAAGAGCAAGCGTAAGTTCCACAGCTCCCTAGAGTATGACCACTGACATGTAGGAAACTGGTGCACTGCTTGAGTTAAACTGAGGACATTGTTTGACAGGCCATGCAAGCCGTATCTGAAATCCTCAACAGCTCCATAAGTCAACGAGCAGCAGTGCTCAACACGGTGGCCAAAGGTTTACTGATTAGGAAAAAGAAAAAAAAGAAAAAAAAGAAAACATTCCTTAATTTCGGCTCACTTTCTGGAAAAAATTGAGATGTCAGGCAATACCTCCTGTATAGTCTGTGGGATCATATGCAGGTCAAAGAGAAGTCAACGTGCTGGTTCAGCATGCCACCACTAGGCACCATTATTCTCTGTGGTGGAAGAGCACATGGAATAAGCCTGGCCAACCCAGCAAGATGGTGCTCTTCAAGTAGTCCAGTTAATGAAAGTCAAACATTGACTCAACAATGTTTCAAATGACTGTTTGGGGCAGTGAGAGTGGTTTGACCTTCAGTGAAGTAGACCTTTTCAATAATATGTACAATACATTTCATTCAAATGTTCTTATTTTAGTTTTTCCATGATTGCCTTTTTTTTTTAAAGCATAGTGGATTATTCAGCTGGGATATAGTCATATACGGTACAATGACTTGTTGTTCATCTGTGTAAAGGGTCTTTATATATTTAATACATTTATGGAACATACAGTTTATGCTGCTTTGAATTATGTTTTTCATAGCAACACTAAGATCACAAGAACTGACTTGAGCTGACGTTGGGAGTGCCAGGTGTGATACCTCATTATGATAAATACGTTCATAACCTTTCAACATGATGACCCCCTTGATTATTATATTTCTTTAAGACAATTCTAGTCCATTCGAAATCATCAGGGGATCTAGTGGTAATTATAAATGTGAACTGGCAGAGGCTAGTTCAGTGGAACATCTGACATTTAAAAATCTCCTTAGTTAAAGTACCTTATGTGCAAAAAGAAAGAAAAAATATTAGTAAACTCTTTGGTTTAACATGCACATTAATGTAATTCAGTACAAAATATGACACTCAAAGAAACAAAATATTTATGTAATTAATGAAATTATATATGTTAACTTTCTTAATAGCTAGTGAGTAGAAATTGTAATGTTAATCACAGTAAGAAGCCTTCTGCTCTTCATATGCTCTATCTCTTCGATCTTTGATGTTACTGCCCTCACTTGTCGTGAATGAAAACTTGTGTTTATTGCACTTTCCCTTTCACTCCTGACTCAGAGTAAGCTGGCTGCTGCTGCTGTGAACAGATGCCCCATGATGCTGATATGGGATATGACAAAGATCAGATTTGGAAATAAGGTAATTCTTTGTGGCATATGCTGAATTAACCTCCCTTGAGTCAGGGACCCTTTTTTTTCTATGAGTTGTTTTGGAAAAGAAAAACAAAATGATCAGCAAGAATGTCTCACCCTACTGTATATGGTTGAGACTGTGTGTTTCAGATGATAAATGCCTCCAGGCATAATTTGAAAATTTTGTCCTCTAGTTCACATACCGATGTTCTAAGAACAAGGCCCCACTGAATAACCAGCTCGCCTGCCCCTTCATTTCAAAGTCATGGTGAATGAGAGGCCCTTGCCCCACTTCTAACCATGCTCACTAGCGTCCAAATTTGAGTGTGCCAGTGCGCTCAGAAGTAGGAAAAGGACTGCTGCCGGGACCCTCAGTTGGTGGTCTGAGGGTCGATGGAGGAGAGCGAGGTCCTGGAACAGGGGCACCCATGCTGGCAGCAGAGGGCACTGCTGGCAGTGCCACTGTCTGTATAGTGCCTCTATCACATGGCCCAAGGTCCTCCAGGCCCTCCAAGCCCTGTGGGGGTCCCTCATAACCCATGTTTAGCCGCAAGGGTTGATGGGCCTGGCAGTAGTCTACAATAGGCTGTTCATAACGGTAGAAGGTCAGTGCACCCATTTGATGAGGGACCTGTTTGGTAAGAACAGAAGGGGTGATAGAGGTAGAAGACATATGGAATGATTACAGGAGAGTGGAAGAAACAAAGGAAAGAGAATGGAAGAAAAGAGAAAAAAGAGAGAAAAATAATTAGCCATATAGCTTCAAAACAAATTCTTATTTATCTGTATCACAAAACAGAAAATGAAATTATATCTGTCAACTGAAATATTTCTCCTTTTATTAATCCTGGATATGACCTGCTAATGTTATTGGACCTTCAGCCAATTTAAGAATAAATCTTTTCTGGCACTTCAAACATTTAAAAAAGGGTAGCTTTTATGAACACAAGTCACAACAGCCACAGCTGTTTAATTTTTGAATTAATATTACATACTTTTAAATGTTAAATTTTCTGAAGCATGTAATTTGTTACACTACATTTCATTGTGCCTGTGTGACTCAAAGCCTATAACTCAGTTAGTTTGAAAGCTCACTGCTACCTCTTTGTAATCATTCTCACATGGTGACCACCTGAGCCTTCACTTGACCAAAACCTACTGGCTACAAAGACTCTTTGAAACGTGTTCTACAACAACTGATGTTTATGGATTTGAGAAGCATCTTAAGTTAAGTCATAGTACGTTCCAAACCCGCAAGTTGTAATGAATTGCTTATTGACTGTCACAAGAATAAGAAGCTCTGGATTTGTAGTGATAGACACATATCTATATAAGACAAAAAGCTGGGTGGTTTTGTGCTCAGCCTTTGGGAAAACATAGCTGGAAAACATGGGGTCTGTGATCTCTCTAGTGCCATGTCAGAGCCAGAAGCACTCATCACATTTGGCCATGTGTCTGGTCTTGTGTTCCCCCCACAAACCTTAACACAGTGCCAGACAAACAGATGAGACTCTTGCGACACTGTCTCCCTAACTTTAGCTCACACACTTATTCACCAATTAAGAGTTTTCCAACAAGCCATGAAAACAGCAGCTTAGGATGGCAGCTGACCTGGATTAAACACCCCAGCCTGACAGAGCGAAAGATCATCAGATCTGTACACAGAGGCAATAAGAAACACACAACTTCAGCTACATGATACCTCAACAACACGGAAGACATGAATAATACAACCCCTCTCTCTGAGGTGCTGGAAGCAGAGCAAGTGTCATAACTGTACTTTCATTCAGATTCTTGATGTTTTATTTTTAACTTGTTCCAGTGATGGGAACCAGATCTTAAGAACATGATATAAACCTGTGCTTGACAAAAATGTCATTTACAGGAGGGAGACACTTCTTAAAAAATTCATCTTGGCACCGTCACTTTAGAGTAAAAATACTATGACAATCTCCATGCGACTAAGAAAAAAATGCGGTTGCCTGGGGATTGCTATTACTTTTTTTTTGGTGTTGGCAAGTACAACTAGCGACAATTAACAGATCCCCTGGTGGGATGTAACCTGTCTCCAAACAATTTTGATCCAGCTCAGTGTGACTGCAATCACTCTTAGACAAATTGGCAAAGGTTTGTAAATAATACTACTTGACAGTTGTGCCCTCGACTCGACTCAACTGGTTGTCATCAGACTGTATTCTAGGTTTTATTTTTGTAAACGCAAAGTTACCAAGTACCTGTGTCATTTCACAGCTAAATTGAAAATCTGCAAAAATAACATCACTACTTCTCAATTTCTCTTTCAGATCTATGTGATTCTCACTGAACTCTCAATGTCAGTAGTTAATAGAAATTTCTATTCAATGTGAATTTCTGTGTATGCAAATGGAAACAGATTTGCAATTTTTGACAACTTAGCACAGTTAATTACCACATTATAACAAACATGCGCATGTGATTTCCAAATTGAACCCATTCAATTGTAAACTGCTAGCAGACAGAGAACAGGCAGAGTCTGTCATGTTACTGTTCTACCACTGTTTTGATACTCTACAGTCACTCAACTGTTTGCGAGTGGTCAAAGACCAGGTCTCCATCTTTGAAGCAACTGAAATAAAAACATTGCACACACTCACAGAAAATTGGTTGTTCCACAGTATGCAACTACTGTTTTGTAGGACTGTAATACAGTACAAGTCATACTGGGCAGGATAGATATTACAATTCAGGCAGACCAACCTGGTTTTTAATAATAAAGTAATTATAATAATAAAATGATATTATTATGATTATGATTATGATTATTATTATTAATAAGATGAAGAAGAAGAAGAAGAAAAGTCCTAAAAAATGACTGACTGTGAAAAAACTAACGGTATGACACCTCAAATGATAATGCATTATGTAAACTGTATTGCTACCAATGCAGATTAAAATTATAATAATAATTTAAAAAAGACGGTTTTGAATGACCAGGTCAATAACTATGTCTCCAATATGCATGTAAAAAATAGGCATCATTCTTGATGTAATGTCAGAGAAGAATTTGTTTTAGAAATGCAGATAAGTGCAGGCTGAGAAGAAAAAAAAAAAAAAAACAGCGTGTTTGAGTGTGTGTGTGTGTGTGTGTGTGTGTGTGTTGTATGTGAGCAAAGGATTAGGGCATTCTGAGCCCCTCTGAAAACATTTACACCAGCTTTGTTTCAGATAAATAAATACATACATACATATTTGGGCTTTACTATAATGCATTTGATGCAGTGGATCATTACAGTTAGCAACTGCAGAAAGTTGTAGTCACATTGAAATGTGAGTCCCTGTTTATCTGGTCTGGTAATGCTGTAGTTACCAATGTTTGTACATTCACAAAGTTTCATTTCCATAACACACTTTCCTTCCAATATGCCAGTAGACCAGTAGAACCACCTCCCCACTTACTTTCTATAGAGTGTTCCTCCTCAAATGGACTTCACTAAGTGGGGCTGATTCATTACATTACAGGCACTCAGTGGATTACTAGCCTCATTCCCCTTTCACTTTAAACCCTTTCCCAACCTTGCTCGTTTAGAACACTTTTTAATGTGTGTGTGTTTCATATCTATCTCTATCTATCTATCTATCTATCTATCTATCTATCTATATATATATATATATATATATATATATATATATATATATATATATATATATATATAGTACCCTCACAAGGTCTGCTAGATGATGTTAATGCAGCACTACGGACGATACCTACAGCAACACAATACAATGCGGCAGCAGTGATCAGTGAGATGCTTGGCTACAAGTTAAACAGCCACAAGGGGCAGTACCCTCCATGGAGAAGGAGGCTAGAGGCTAAGATCAAGGTAGCACGGAGGGAGGTTAGCCAATTGGAGTTGCAGAAAGATGCGATAAAGAAGGTGCCTAAGAAGTACAGGAAGCTGTCCATACCTGAGGCCTTGGAAACTGTCAAGCAACGACTCACAGCCTTGGCCAGCCGCTTGAAGAGGTACACCAGAGAGATCAAAGGAAGGAGAATAAACCAGCTGTTCTCCACAGAACCAGCCATGGTGTACTCTCAGTGGCAGGGGAACAATATGAGAACAGCACCACCAAGGCTGGAGACGGAACAGTACTGGAAGAGCATATGGGAGAAGGACGCAACCCATGCTCAGTGGCTAGTGGATCTGAGGGCAGACCACAGCAACCTCCCTGAACAGGGTCCAGTAACCATCACAGTGGCAGACATCCAAGAAAGGGTCTCCAATATGAAGAGTTGGACAGCACCGGGCCCCGACATGGTTCACACCTACTGGCTAAAGAAGCTGACTGCACTCCACAAGCATCTGGCAGCACAAATAAACCACCTGCTAGTTGATGAGAGACACCCAGAATGGATAACCGAAGGCTGGACAGTCCTAATCCTCAAGGACCCCCAGAAGGGACTGGTCCCCTCTAGCTACCAACCAATAACCTGCCTCAGCACCACGTGGAAGCTCCTGTCAGGCATCATAGCAGCTAGGAATATGAGCCACATGGGTCAATACATGAGTGGGGCACAGGAAGGGATGGGCAAGAATACCAGAGGTGCAAAACACCAGCTACTGGTAGACCGAACAATCAGCCGAGACTGCAAGACCAGACTGACCAACCTGTGCACTGCCTGGATTGATTACAAGAAGGCCTATGACTCAATGCCTCACACCTGGATCCTGGAATGCCTAGAACTATACAAGATCAACAGGACCCTGAGAGTCTTCATTAGGGACTCAATGGAGATGTGGCGTACAACACTAGAGGCCAACTTCAAGCCCATAGCACAAGTCACCATCAAGTGTGGGATCTACCAAGGAGATGCTCTGTCCCCACTGCTGTTCTGCATAGGCCTGAACCTCCTCAGTGAGATCATTGACAAGACTGGCTACGGATACTGACTACAGAATGGAACAGTTGTCAGCCACCTCCTGTACATCGATGACATCAAGCTGTATGCCAAGAGTGAACAAGACATCGATTCACTGATCATTACCACCAGGATATACAGCAATGATATCGGAATGTCATTCGGACTGGAGAAGTGTAGTCGGATGGTAACAAAGAGAGGGAAGGTAGTCAGAACTGAGGGGATCGAGCTACCAGAAGGAAACATTGCAGACATAGAGCACAGTTACAAGTACCTGGGGACCCCACAGGCAAATGGGAATCATGAAGAGGTCGCTAGAAAAGCTGCAACCACCAAGTACCTGCAGAGGGTCAGGCAAGTCCTGAGGAGTCAGCTGAATGGTAAGAACAAGATCCGGGCTATCAACACCTATGCCCTGCCCGTGCTTATTATCCCAGCCGGGCTGGGATAAGCTGGCCAAAGGAGGAGATAGAAGCCATTGACATAAAGACAAGAAAGCTCCTGACCATGCATGGAGTCCACCACCCTGAGGCTGTACGCTAAGCGGAAGGAAGGAGGCCGGGGACTGGTGAGTGTCAGCACCACGGTCCAGGATGAGACAACAAACATTCACAAATACATCACGAAGATGGCCCCAACTGACAGCACACTCAGTGAATACCTCAGGCAGCAGGAACCCAAGAAAGAGGAGGAGGGCGACAAACCATCATGGAAGGACGGCCCATGTACCACCGGCAGATAACGGAGGTGGGACTTCCAGATACAGATGGACAAAATGGTGATGGCTAACCAACATAGTGGTGGTAAACAAACAGAAGAAGACGGCCGTAGTGATAGATGTAGCAGTTCCCAATGACAGCAACATCAGAAAGAAGGAACACGAGAAGCTCGAGAAATACCAACGGCTCAGAGAAGAGCTCGAGAAAATGTGGAGGGTGAAGGTAACAGTGGTCCCAGTGGTAATCGGAGCACTAGGTGCGGTGACTCTCAAACTAGTGGGAGTGGCTCCAGCAGATCCCAGGAACAACATCGGAGATCTCTGTCCAAAAGAGCGCAGTCCTAGGAACAGCTAAGATACTGTGCAGGACCCTCAAGCTCCCAGGCCTCTGGTAGAGGACCCGAGCTTGAAGGATAGACCGCCCGCAGGGGCGAGCGGGGGGATTTTGATAGATATAAGTATTCCATTTACCATTGAGACATTTATTATTTCATCTTTTTTGATAATCAAAAGGAGTTTGATAAAGGATTTTATTTTATGTACTAAAAGTCCTTTGCAGTCAATTACTGGCTTAAGTGAACAACCCATGGAGATCACTAAATGCTGTTTCCTCCTGTCAGATGCCCTAACACAACTTTGCTGTAGCCACCAGTTGTTTCCTGTTTGTGGGTCTCTTTATGTTCATTTTTGTGTTAGTAACTGAAAGACATTCTCTGTTGGATTTACATTAGGTGACTTGCTTGGTGATTCAAGAACCATTTCTTTTTCTTTGCATCAAGAAACTCTTGGATTTCATACATTAAATATGAGAAAAGAGTAGAAACCCGTACACTTCAGAAAATATTCTTCCCCTTCTCTGAGCAGTCAGTAAGTGTTCACTAGTTTTTACTGATGATCTATTTTATATGTCAAAAGTTTTTTTTTCCAGATCTGGGCAGGTTCTTTTAGATTTAGATAATATATTTCCTGGCAAAGTTCAGAGGAAGGTCAGTTCATCTTGTAACCAGGTTTGCAACTTGGAGTAAACCGTCTGTATTAACATTCATGATGGCTTTCTTGAAAATGGTCGTCACTTGTGATGGTATGTTTTTTCTCCAAAAGGAAATAATTCTGCAACTCTTTCCTCATCTTCTGTGAAGAAAAACAAATTAAAGGCTTCAGCTGGCCATAACTAGGGATGGGTACCGGTACCGGTTCTGACATAAACGGTAGTAACCAGACCGAAAAGCAGCGCACATTTCGGTGCTTTATTTTGGTGCTTTTTTTCCTGAGATGTCATACACTTTGGATTCTAGCCAATCATTTTACCTTTGTGAGCGTAGTAGGCGGGCCCAGGTACGTATGTTCTTTTAGAGAAGAGCTACAGATTAAAAATGCCCAAGGCAAAGCGGTAAAAGTCTGGCTGTACTTCACAGCAAAAGATGCAAACTCAGCAGCCTGCAACAAGTGCTTTAAGCTGATACTGTGCAAAAGAGGTAACTCCTCGAATCTGATGAAACACCTGGTGACGTATAGCATTTTGTTAAAAGCCGAGAAATGCGCCGTATTTGATAGCTTGCTGCGAGACCTCACACCGGCACATCTACTGCGGGTGGGTTGCCTGTTATCGGACCCGGAGTTAGCAACATCCCGCAAAAACCCGAAGAGGAGAGTCCTGGCCTCTAGCCCTGCCAGTGTAGCAGAAATGATGACGGATGATGATGGCAGCAGCAGCCGTTCTTCTCTGCGTGAGTAGCTTGATTGATTGATTGATTGGTAATTTATTTCAACATGTGAACAATATACAAGTACATTTAGAAAAGAAAATAAGAGAGAAAAAAAAATACTATACAAATTACATACAAAAAAAACCGTTCTGATTAATTTACATGTTGAAAGGGAGTGGGAAGAAGTATACACTTATTTAATCCCACCCCTTTGCCATAAATTATCATGTTGTTCATGTGTAATTTACGTTGAGTAGGCTAACCACGTTATTAAATTAATGTATGTAAGGTGAACTAGCAAACACCGTTGTAGTTACATGCGGCTGTCTTCTTGTTTGATGGCAGATACTCCCTTCACCCTGGCCAAAAAGGCTAAAATGACCAAAGAAAAAGTGGAAAACAGCTAAACATGAGAGGGTTTTGGACAAAGTGGGTGTTCTCCATTCTTTAAGCACCGGTTCGAGCACCGTTTAAGCACCGGCACCGTTTCAAAAGTACCGGTTTGGTACTGGTATCGGATAAAACCTAAACGATACCCATCCCTAGCCATAACAATGCTTCTTGGTCAATTATCCATACTCTTTTGTTTCTGTGAAAATGAGGCACTACATATAAAACTTGTAATTCCTGTAATTCCTAAACATTTCATGCAATACTTTTGTTAAGCCTCTTGAATTAAAACTGAAAGTCTAATCTTTAATCACATCTTGATTGTTTGACTTAAAATCTACCATGCTGGTGTCCAAAATCAAAATGTGTCATTATCAATGTCTATGGAACATCCTTCCAAGTTATTACTTGCGGCACATGTAACACATGTAGCAAATTGGCCCAAAGTGCTCCCTGTTTCAGTTTTTGTGATAAAAAGAGCTATTTATATTCATGAATAATTCACTTATAAGAAAGGTATAGCTTACACAATAGAAATATTATCTTTTTTCTTTGTGCCTCCCAAATCAGTAATTCCTTAGACTCAATAGTCTGTTGACAGAAAAAAATCATCAGTGTGTTAAAATCTTTTTTTAAATGGTAATTTTGTTATTGGATAACAATTTAAAGGGAAATACTATGCTACATATAAACTATGTGGATGCAAAAAAAGGTTTTCTAGTTAGAAAATAGCGGTGTAGTAGTAAAATTTGGTGTTTTGTATTATTTCATGCTAATTTACAAATCAACTCAATAGTGAGATGATTTATATTGCTCTATTTCAGCGTGATTATAGTATACAACTGTGACTACCCACTTTTTAACATTTCAGTAAGTAGCATTCGGCTAGTTTGTTTGCATTTTATTCCATTTGCCTTTGTATTTAGCTGCTATGTTCGATCTGTGACAACAGGCTATCTCACTTAAAACCTGAGGACATTCCAGTTTTGTGCCTGTGAAACACAGTAAATACAAAAAAACCAATATTTAATGCTTAATACATTGATGGTTTAGTTGTAGATCTTACATTTCAGCATGTTTCTGTTTAGAGTTATTTTCTGTGTTTTTAGTGCACCAGTACATTTAAAAAGAAAATCAACTAGTCAAGGACTTTTGAATGATCAATTTCAGCTTTTTCCTTATTCTTTTTTCCTTGTGTAGTCAGGTTTCTGTACAGTTGCTGTTTGACTGAAAGGTCAAAGCTTCCCAAACAATGTTGAGTCTAAAACAGCTTTGAAACTGGAACACATAAAGTACCTTTGCCACAAGGTTAGATGTGTCGGCTGAAAAACAATGATGGAGATTATGTTGCTGATTACATGTGAGAGATTTTGTTTATGTAGGTCCACCTTTTATTGTATATGGTATACCGCGGCTTGTGCCTGTCAGAAGGTATTAGCATAAAGAAAAATCTTCCCCACCATTACCTGCATGTGTTTCATCTGACAATGACTGGCATCCTGCCTCTTAGTGGATCTTTATCTCCAGATGCTGGAACACAGCATAGAGTGACCTTAGATGGAAAAGCTTTAGCAGTTTCCTCACAGAGATTAAGCCACACAGTCCAGTGTCATCTTTGAAAATCTTTTCTTTAATTGCCTTTGTGTTTGTGTTACATTTTTTTTGCCAGTTTTAGCAACTGTGTGATATTCTGTTGATACTGTAATTTTCAAAGCTGTCCTTCAAATGAAGCTATTGTTATACTTTGTTGGGACATTTGTCAAATTAGCAATGCATCTCATGCCATAACCACAGAATGTACAAAGATGACTGTAAAACAGTAAAAACTTTCCTTCTGTAAACAATTAACTCTTATTTAAATTATCACAACAGGTTTAATTTGTTACATGAAACAAAACCCATACATTTATTTTTCCAACATTTCAGTGCCTCTTAGAAGTTTTGTTTCTTTTTGCATTCATGCTTTTATGAGCAGCTAAGGAGGCAGTAACAGTGCCACAGGCAGTCAATGTTAATGGCTCTGTGGACTTAAGAAGCATTATGGTTCAAAAGTCTGCCGCTATCTCCGCCATACTCTTTGATCTTCTCAAGTCACTATATTCTGGCACATGGAAGCACAACAAAGTGAAGAGGAGGTGCTAAAGGCTCACACTAAAATTTATATATACCTTTATATACAAAATTATATATATATATATATATATATATATATATATATATATATATATATATATATATATATATATAATTTTGACTGTAAAACATGATCAATAAAACAAATCAAACAATAATTGTTTATTTCTTAAAAATAACTACAAATTTATTATCGTCCCATATGGAAAAGAAATAGTAAAAACTTAAAAAAAAACTTGCATAAGATGTGGCCTACTTCATATAGTGAATCATATAAGGCTTATATGATTTACTCATTAAAGTGGCCACTTTCTCATTACTTTCATATATTGTTTTAGTAAGTATCCAAAACATACACGTTTCATTTATATAATTTTTCAAGGGATCTTATATCAGTTTTCACTCTTGTATACTTTTCATACAAGTTTCACACAAGACAGATACAAACTTTATAAGATTTATATATATCTTTTCCATATGGGATATTAGAGAAATCCTGCAGGTTACTTAAGAATGTATGTATGAAGACCAGAATGGTGGTTACCCTGTTTAACTGTTTTTATCACATACCAGGTCTAATCTAATTTACCCTGCACTTACTTTTGTAGGTATGATAAAGGTCACAGTAGAAGAAGTAATATTTGTGGCGGTAACTGTAGTGGTAAAATGAAAAAAAAAAAAAAGTGAGATAAAACATTGTTTAATAGTGGTAAGCACACATTACCCAGTGAATATATGATGAATGTAAGGTGTGTAAATAAGTGTATAAAAATAATGCACATTAAGATGTATGTTTTTCATGTTTTGAAGAATGTGATTGTCTGAAATGAAAAAGAGGCAAACTCTAAAAACAGTTAACATTTCAAAACAAATAATCCACAGAATCTTCAAATTATGCTTTGTGAGTGAACACAACAAAATAGTTCCACACATGTTCTTTCGCATGTATGTCACAGGACATCAGCATGTGGGTAAATACTGTCTTTCAAATGTAGCTGCTCTGGTAAGTGTTGAAAGTCAGCACAGATGTTGCTAGGCGGGCATCAACAACGCAGAGCCCACCAGTCAGGTTTCAGCAGAGCGGTGTGCATGGACGTGTCTGAGGAGGTGTGAAGCTAAACACCATCAGTTTGTTTTTAGACAGCATATCCCGAGCGGAAGACTTCCCAGTTGCTCGTCTCTTTATGTGTAGTAGTGTAGATCAGTAATGTTAACATTTATGGTAATTCGTGTAATTGTCATGTGTTGTGGTTCTTGGTCTGCAATATTCATACTGCATGCTGTGTCCCATACAAGTCAACATAAGTGCTGACCCTTGAGGATGCAAAGTTTTATAGTGGACTGCTGCATTGTAACAAAATTATATCTTTATCAGTTCACCTGTCAGTCAATGCTGTAACTTATCAGAGTATATATGTGTGAAAGAATTTCCCAAATCTGAGATATATAGACCATCTTATTGCATATTTAAGTGGAAGTGAAGATAATCTATTTTAAATATCAGCATGCAAAAGAAACTGCCTGTATGTGTTAGCTAATAAATGCCAACATCAAACTAAAATCTGTGAGCAGTTTAATCAAATGTTTACTGCAATTTAATATTGCCTTCGTAGTCAAAATGTGTACCTCATAGAAGGTAAATGCTCCCATTGTCTTTTTACTAACTATAAGATCATCCACATCTTGGGATTCACAAAGTCTCACAGGACCACTGTAGTTTTAGAGGCATAAGGGGTCAGTTAACTTTAGAGGCAGAATGTATAACCTTGACTTTCCCTCATAGAGCTGTGTGAGAAAATGAGCCCACATGTCCACATTTTAAGCTAATTGATTCTCTAAACAAGCCGTTAGCCTCCCACTAATTCCTTAATGACTGGAGGTCCCTTTATGTGCAGTGACTCTTGATTACAGGTCTCTGACACCACACACACACACACACACACACACACACACACACACACACACACACACACACTTACAAATACATGCACAACTCTGCTCAGAAAACAGGAAGAACAGTACGGGAGAAATCTAGCGATAGACAGAGAAGGAGAGCGGGATGGAGGGCCCCTTCACGCACCAGTGAGTGCCCACTGTGGGCTCATCACAACATCCTCCCATTCTATGGTACATGCAGTAAAGGAGCTTCTGCAGACCACAGCAAATGGGCCATGAAATGTTACTCAATGCTCAACACGTTCCTCTGTCTGGTTTGTTTTCACACAAACATTTAGCACAATACACAATTACAACAACTAATTGAGTGTGTGTGTGTCTGTGTGTGTGTGTGTTGGGGGGGGCTGAGTATCTCTCAAACAATGAAAATTACAGAGCTTGCATTGTCAGTTTTATATGCTAACTGTTAATTTTGGACTCTTGGGTTGCTTTATTTTTGTTGTTACAGATCAGGAATGCAGCGAACGATTATTGATTACTTTATGAGTATCATTATTATTACTCTATCAAATGGTAAAACTTGTTAATGACAAGGTTAAGTTCAGAATTCAAGAGCTGTCACCAACAATTTTTAACTGTCATAGCATAGATGGGCATTATAATTAGCAGACATTAAAAACTGCAGTGGATCATGATTATCATTTTTTTATTTATTTGTTGTTAGCACCAAAGAAAGTCACCTAACATACAGCTCACTGGTAAAAAGTAAATATGTGAACCATGATATAACACAAGACCAACAGCAGAAACCTTGTCAAGCTAAAGCCACATAGATCATTTTATTTTATGTCATCCATATACATGCAAATGCTCAAAGCTGTGACATGCTGATGCTATTTCATGGCCTAAGAAACAACCCTCAACTGCCTCCAGCACCATGTATACAGTAAATCTTCTGCACCCATTGAAGAGTGCCCGAACGCATATTAAGAAGGCAGAATGACAGGTTGTGTCAAAGGGGAACAATTTGTAGTTCCATTTCTACTGTCCCATAATGAATTCAAAGTTCCCAAATCTCTTGGCTGGTGATGTCTTGCATTATGTGCTGCTTCCAGTCATGGTGGCACTGGCAGTGTGTCTGAGTAATGAGCATGACCCAACATAAATGCTGTGTGGCCAACTTGGCTCTTCACTGGGAGCGTCAGTCGCACTTTAATCAGTGATATTGGGGAGGAGTGTGCCTGGGAAGGTAGGCTGAAGCTTTTAAAGACCTGACTAATAAGACATGTCAAAGCAAGCTGGCCACCAGCCAGAACTGATATGCAGACCTTCCCTAACTGCTCCCGATCCTGCCTCGCCGCAAACAGCCTCAACTGCACTCGGACACAGATGGCCTTTTAACAAAGCTGGATACTCACTGATGCAAGCAAACAATGCAGTGCATCTCAAAGCAGCATGTGGCACCAGGATTAATCATTTTCTCTCTTTGTCTCTTAGCTTTGTGCAGAATTTTTATAGTTGTCTCGCTATTAAGGTTAAAATCTTGTCAAAATCTTAAGCCGTTTCTCTTGTATTGGAGTTGTGGGTAGCAGTTACATTTTTTTTAATAAGCTACAACCTGATGTTGTTTACAGTGATAGAAATATTTGCTCAGCAATAAGAAAATAATGACCTTCCATGGCCTGCTTACACCTTGAGGACATTTTTTTCCTTCTCATCCCTGTAATGCGTTCATGTTTTGATGGAAAGTTGTGGTCATGGTTCTTAAGTATTTAGCTAGTTACTGAAGAGGAACGACCATAAATGGAAAAACATTTTTTAAATGGTAGGTTCAACTGCAGCTCTTTAAGGAGCTCAACACATATATAAGCACAATAACTTATTCTATGTAGTTTGTCCCAAAATGTGAAGGAAAATGAGAAATTATCTTCAAAGATAAGGAAAGCTCATTAAGTGAGGTTTAATACTGGAATTTTAAATCTTATATATGGAAATATCGGGCAGGTTAGTGCAGGTTAGTGCAGGCTAAACTGGTTAATGATAAAGTGTAGAGTCATGGACTACGCTTGCTAGGTTACATTTGGGGTAATTATGATAGGCTCATGAAATGTACCTATCATAAGAACATTTCATAAAAAAAAGCTAACAAAAAATTATGTGTGTTATTTCTAAGTAATTATTTTACCCATCTTGGACTGCTAAATCTGATATTAAGGTTCCCTAATGTATGCAACTCCATACAGGGCCAACACAATGCAATTACATGTCACAGCAAGTAACTTAAATCAGAGCAAAAACAATAACTTCTTTGCCAGTAATCATGATAGATATGGAAATGCTGAATTAGTGAAGAGGCGTATGTTTTCAATTGAATAGGTAATTAGCCGTAGGGCTTAAGTAATAGCAAGTCATTACAGGAAGTCCCCGAGGGGACAGTTTTGCATGCACTCGCAGCAGAGCAAATCCCTCAAGAGAAAGAGAGAACCTTTCTACTGAGAAACTCTGACCTGACAGTTCCTTTGAGAATACAAACGCTCTAGTCTCACATTTAATAAGAAACAGTACAAATGAAACTGAAACGTCATCTGGAATTGAAAGAATTTGTCACAAATAACCTCTTTGATCACGTCACCATTGTTTAACAGAAACAATGGTTTGGTGCTTGTTTCATCCCGCTCCATTTAATTTGACACACAAGAAAAATGGATCTGTATCTAACTATGTTTGTGTCTATATGCTTTAACATTATTAGAATAAATGGCAAGACTTTAATTGAGTTCCATAAATCACTTGTCCACATTCCTTACATCTTCACGTCCCACTTCATTCAGATTCTCCTTGAACCTTTCAAGCAGCAGCCAGGCTCACATGGTGTTATGTCAACACTATAGTTTTCTGTAGTGTATTACTACTTCCCTCTAGTTTATTGGTTCTATATTGTAATTCTTTTGTATTTTTGCCCATATATGAGGCTCAACATATTTGTCCTTTATGTGGAAAATGTGTTTTTCCTTTTGTTTGTTTTTTCCTTTTGAATCAATCTGAATCAAACATCAAATTATAACTGTTGTGAGATGATTTGAAAAAAACAAACAAACAAACAAACAAACAAACCCTACTTTACATGATTTAGACATGCTCTACCATGAAGCATCATAGGCAACTAAGAAGAGTTTTAGTTAATGATAGACTTCAACTTACATACATTATTTATATTTCAGCAGGTGGGCTCTGGCTGGTTGCTATTGCAATGTAACATAATGTGTGTGCGTGAAAACAAGGCATTATGTGAAGCCCACATCAAAAAAAAAAAAGTATTACAGTTATATTCTCACTTTCAAAGCATAAAATGACTGTTGTACCACCTGAGGAATTTTTATGCAGGGCTGCTGCAGGATTTCATAGCACCACTGTTAACAGATGCGATGTTACACAACCAGAATAGGCTGGTCTAGGGGGAATCCAAACCTGACAGATTTTTTTAACAACAAAATATCCCTGTCTGGTATACTTTGACCAGCAATCTGTCCAAGCCTAAAGCAATATGTTTCCATGCACTGTCAGGTTAGATGATACTGTATCTTGCTACAACCCTATGTCTCTGTGTTGTCATCATTTTATTTATTTATTTATTTTTCCTCTCATTTGTAAATTCCCCTTTTACTGTGCTGTTTTCTTGGTCTGTTCAAGTACATGATGCACACTGAAATCAATTTAACAATTCTTTTGCTTATATTTTTATTCAAACGGAGACACATTAAAAATGGTCCAAATTACTAAGTATTAAATTTCAAGTGTGCCTAAGTGTGACTAATTCGGTTATAGGAATCAAATGGTTCCATATCTAATTTCCATGTGACAAAGATACATGTATCCAACTATCTATTATTTTCCCTGCCTAATATTTATTGGATTGCTAAAATAAATAAATAAATAAAATAAAATAAAACAAAAGCACTGCTTTATGGACTATTTCAAGTTTTAATATTCTCAATCCAAAAATAGACTCATTCAAGTTGTTTTACAGGGCAAACATCAAAGAATGAAAACTTAGGACAAACACCTGCAAGAAGTGATGAGGTATATCCACAATACACCTACCTTGGCTTAACCTCTTATAAGATATTGATCTTGGTTTTGTATGAATTCTTTATGACTATACTATACATAGTACATAGTTTCATGCTTCTGAGTGCACCAAAGGTCCAAGATGAGACTATTGCAGATATTTAACTAGGAGATAAGTAGTTCTCATGATTTAGTTTTCTGAACGCAAAGAAATTTAGGACAGATTGCAGACATAACAATAGCTCTGGTAAGTAGCATAAATATCAGTAGATGTAGTTGTAACACTTGGAAGCAATAAATAGTTTGGATGCAGTGTCTAGATGGTTTTTGGTGGTACTGTGAACACAGTTTTCCCAGCCAGCTGTGTCAGTCCAAACTAGATTGTCTGTAAGTCATGTTTTGTGGAAAGAGCTTTATAAATAAATATTGCTGGCTTGTGAGCTTGCCATTTGTTTTTAGTTCATTTTGCTAATAGTAGCAGCAACTCTGCCAATGCACAAACAATCAGACAATAATTCATCCAAATTGAAAATTCTCAAAATATTGTAGATTAATATACTATATAGGCATATATTGTAATGTGTCTGTTATAGAGGATTTCAGACTTACATTTTCTCTTCTAAACAACAAAATTTGGTTCTGCTGACATTTAAAAGATTGGCAGATTGCCCAAGACAAACACAAAACTAGACTAAGCAGGCAGGTTTAATTTGTATCCTGGCATGTACCTCAACAGATTTTAAAACTAGCAGATGTAAAATAACTGTCCAGCTCTGCCCTGACTACCGAATCAAACATTATCCACATCAGTTTTACTGTGCAAATCTGCATGAACAGGACTCATAAATAAACAGAGAGAGAAAGAGAGAGAGAGCTATGTGCTATACACCTTATGCACTGATTCTGTCCTTTGTATAATCAGTTATCTGCCCACAGTTATATTCCAGACAAATGCGTTGGCTTGTATTGTTTACACATATCAGGGGAAAGTAAAGAAATGAACCTTTTTGGTTTAAAATAAATGCATATTTATTATAGAGCTCCAGTTTCAGTTTAAGGAAGTACTGATAATTATTATCTTATATCTTTTCCCTAATATCACAACCAATTTGCATGCTGACTTATAAACCGGTATCAATAAAATACATATTTAGTTGAAAAAAATACAGTCAGAAGTTATGAAGGTCCGTTCTGGAATTTGAAAGCTCCAAAGTCTAATCTGCTACAAAAAATATACATAATGGACTGGACAGAATGTGTCAGATTCATGTCAGCTAGACATATCACTTTGTTTGAATCAGCCCCTTATCGAATGCCAGATACTGGCTCTATTTGATGTGCAGCCTGCTGGTGTACATGACATGCTGTCTACTGATGATGTTAAAAGAGTCTTATCACATCTAAAACCCCCACAATGTAGCACATTGTGATATATGGATAAACAAAAGACTGGGGACACTTCTTCCAGCCTCACTAATGCATGTCAGTGTAGACATGAAAGCAGCCTGATAGCTTTTGCCTTTTTACTGCGTCTTTCTCAGGGTAATTGCAGTTTCATCTTTACTTTTAAAGCCCTGCCAGTCTGCCTGAACTAAATGACAGGCTAGTCTTAACTGAATTACAGAGAAGGGAGCCAAGAATCACCTTCCACTAACTTGCTTGCTAAGTGGTCTGATTGCATGGTCAAGTCCTGGGCATTAAACTGACTGTTTCCATGGCAATTCCTCCAGACACACGTTGATGTAAAATCCACTCTATTAATGCAAATTTTTTTTCAATGGAGCGCAGTATTTATATGCATTCAAATCACCAAAGTGTTACACACATTGTGGAATCTGGATGATTAACCCTATTTTAAAATCACCAAAATGGGACTGAAAATGGAGAACACATTCTTGAAAAATAAATGTTAAAACAGTAGTGTTCATTTTGAATGCCTGGAAAGAAAATATGCAAAATTGTTAGGGATGTTTGTTATTGCCTTTTTTTTATTGCAGTGTCATTTGTAGAATGGTGTTTGAAGTACAAAAATTTGCCATCCTGGATTAGCTGTCATTATTACACTGTTTATGCATCGTAAGTCAGTGTAAATGTTAAAATATCACTTCGGTATGCTTTAACAGCAAGAGACTTCTGAAATGACTATAAGATATCAGGTCTTCATATTAAAAGAATCACTGTGTTAGGGGGGTTACGTTGAAAGTTTAATGAGCCCATTTTTCCTTAGAGATTGACAATGGAATAAAATATTTCTTGCATTATTCTTTTTCACATGATCAGCTGTTTAGTAAATACAGTTAGTTTAGGACTGTGGATTTAAAGTCATACTCTGAGCTTTAATCATGGGGTTTAAGTGGAGTCTTCAACTATCTGTTCAAGAATTACTGCCACTTTATACATATTAACTCATTTTCACCAGCTTGGAAGTAATTGGGCAATTGACTGACAACCAGTCCCATGGCCAGGTGAGGTCTTTCTCCTCATTATTCCATGCCAAATTAGCCAGATAAAGTATCTTGACTTGACTCTAAGTATTGAACTTCCATTCAATAGCTTTTCACTGGAACTCTTAGTATGATAACCAAAGTGAATTCCTTAGACTTCATGGCTTGATTTGTGCCCTGACATGCACTGTCAACTATAGGACAGTATATAGACAGGTGTGTACTTTTCAAAATAATGTCAAATAAGCTGTATTTACCACAGGTGGAAAGTTCTGACAGATGATGTATATGTATATACATATATGTATATACGTATTCACAGCCATATATATGCTGCTGTTTTTTGTTTGTTTGTTTGTTTTTTAAGCTGAAGAATGACTTTACTTTTAGTTTTACTTTTTAATTGAACTTTGGAATAAGGCTGCAACATGAGAACATGTGGAACAAGTGAAGCGCTATGAATGCTTTCTGGATACACTGTACAACAAGTTGTAAATCAGTGGTTACACTGAACAGGAAGCCCAGATAATCTGAAAAAAAGAAAATCAATCTTTTGACAGATGAAACTAAGAGCAGACTGATGGGAAGACAAAAAATATGGAGAAGGGCAGGAACAGCTCAACATCTGAAGCATGCATCTCATCTGTCAAACATGGTGGAAGCAATATTGAGGGATAGGTATGGATGACTGCCAGTGGAACTGGGTCACTAGTGTTTACTGATGATCTTTCAGCTGATAGAAGTAGCAGGATGAAATCTGAAGTGTACATGGCTATAGTCTCTGCTCAGATTCAGCCTAGATTTAGCAAATACTGAAGAAAAGACCAGATTGGCCTTTACAGTGCAAGTGGATATAGGACCTAAAGCACAGTACAAAAGCAACCCGAATGTCTCAAGGCAAGGAAATTGGATATTCTCCAGTGGCCAAGTCAGTCACCTGATCTCAACCTAGTAGAGCAAACTATTTATTTACTGAAGGCAAAAATGAAGGCAGCAATTCTTATATTTAAAATTATGTGAGTTTATCCAATTAATTTTGAGTAATAGGGGACTATGTATAAAATGGCGGTGGTTTCTAAACCAGTTATGCCTAAACTCCTGCGTCTAAGGAGCTCGGAAAGAAAAAAGCGTCTGGACTTCTTAACGCCCACTCACATCCTGGGCCTTCTGACCTCAAGAAATCACATGACAGGGTGGGGCTAGGTTTCATAATGAGTTCACCCGAAACCTTGGCTCATTGTGACCTACACCCGTTTACACACCTTGGCTCGTGTGATTAGGTAGAGGATTATTGGAGGGTCCATTGCCCCTGTTGGGGGGACACTCCCATAGGGCTTAAATCTGGGACTCTCCACCATTTGACCTTAGAACTAAAGAAGATTCTCAGATGAGAGGTGAAACATCTTCAAGCAACTTAAAGAAGTCCAGACGCTTTTTTCTTTCCAAGCTCCTTAGACTACAATGACCTGGATGTCTGAGAACCTTCACAGACTTAAACTCCTGGATTTACAACTAAATGTCTGCAGGTCACATCTGAAGTGTTTTATTTAAAATCCAGTCAGTGTAACTACCTCCAAGCAATTGACAAGTAAGTACTGTAAGACATCATGGAGATTTGGTATGTCACACTGCTTTGTCACCTATTTGTGTATATACTATAATATGTTGCCGCCCTGTCATTAAAGTGCATTTATACATAAGAAAGACTTTGAGTTGATATTTTTGGTTTCTTGCCATGAAGCAGTGTTTTTTTTTTTTTTTGGGGGGGGGGTTGTCTTGTTTTTTGTTTGTTTTTATTATATCTGCATTTTATTATGCAGCACATAATTCACAAGGCTAGAGAAAATGAAGCTAAATTAGATCAGGAAACCAAGAAAACTGCAGATTAGACAAGCATGCCAAAGGCAGCACAATTTAAATTTAAAATGAATCATTGTTGTAAAGGCCTTTGGGTATTCTTAGTAATTTTCTCATTTTTAGTTGTGTTTTTTTAGTCAGATGATAGCTAAAGAACCTCATAGCAGCATTTAACCATAGGTCACATCGTGTGGTCATTGGGTGCATCATTCCAAGTCCAAAAACTGTTTTGAAATACAGTAAACCACACGTTTTTATGCTTCATTCAGCACATAAAGGCAATTGGAAATATATAAATAACCACAAACAAAATTTGAATTGGAAGATGAGATTGATATGCAGAGTAACACAAATAAAGCAGAGTGACGATAGAACAAAAACACGAGGTAAGATAACAGAATAAGTACAAATTGGGAATGCTATAAAGAACAAGAGAAATGCAGGGAGAAGGAGAAGGGAGGGAGAACAAGAGGACACATGAGAATACAATCGTGTGGCTACTGAGCCGCACCGCTCATGGCTGGGCTGTGGAACTCATTATTGATGTAGTAGAAAATTTGCGCTGACAGGAAACGAAGCTGCCAGCTGTCTCACCCCCACCACGCACACCCGTACACCCCTATTATGACATTATCTCAGAAGGATGGCCAACAGTGGCATTGTATCCTATCACCCGAGTTGCCCCCTGGCATGTCAAGAGGAGATCTGGTCCCACTGTGGACATGGACACGTACACATGTATACATAAACAGAAGCTGTGACATGGAAAGTAATTTGAACATCATTTTGCAGAGAGATATGTAGAGTCCAGGATTGCTCTCTCTCTCACACACACAGAGATATATGTACACACACAACAATACTTGATAAATCTGAATTAGAACAACTTGCTCTGAAATGCAGGATGTGACGTGAAGCTATAACTGTAATGCTATTATTAATGTAGTGAGCTGAAGGAAGCAGAACTGGACATGAGGCATATAGAGAATTTGCTGTGTCTAATATGCTTAGTCCATAATGTTCCTCCGGTGCTCAATAAATATTGACTGTGAATTCCATGGTTGCAAAATTTTGCACACATAGAAAAAAAAGGCAAGGTGAAAGAAAATAGTAAGCGACATGCGTTTGGTTTAAGGCTGTTATTCTTTTTATATATATAAGAGTATGCTTGAGAAACAAGTTTTGAGAAGGCTCTTATCTGTCTCAGAGTAGGAACATCCTGTTACACAAATTGAGTGTGGAAAAGCTTGAAGGTATATTGTGTAGCAACAGATGGGCACTGTTATAAACCCAACTTTCCCAGACTTGGTCCCTCTTCCTCAAGAAACAGTGAGAGATAGAGAAAGCAGAGGTGGTTGAGAAAGCAAGAGAATTAGGCTACGTCCACATGTACCCTGGTATTTTTGAAAATGGAGATTTTTCTATGCGTTTGCACCTTTCGTCCACATGTAAACGGCGTTTTCGGTCACTGAAAACTGAGATTTCTAAAAACGCCTGCCAGCGTGGATATTTTCGAAAACTCAGTTTTTGCATTTACGTGTGGACGAGGAAAACGGAGAAAACGCAGCGTCAAAGGTGTGCGCCTTTTTTGACGTCACACTGTGCGCCACGTTATTGTTTTGGTGAAATGAATTTCTACAATACTGTTACTGTTAATTGTACTCTCTGCAGTGTTTAAATGCTTACATATACACACACAGTTACTGTCCCTCCACACATAGGACTCGGTTCTGCTTCTATGCCCCATCTTTGTTTACTATTTCCCACCGAGGCTTCTAGACTTCTGATTGGCCAACATTTCTACACGGTTAGGAATATATCGCCACCTGTTGCTTTGGCATGTTCCTAGCAGCGTTTTCCTTCATTTCTGCGTTTACATGTGGACGGGATTATTTTTTAAAACGGAAAATCTCCGTTTTCAAAAATACCCGTGTACGTGTGGACATAGCCTTAATGCTGAGGAAGCTGCACTGGTGAGAATAAATCACTGACTCAAAGACATACATTATATCTCTCAATGTTAAGATCAGTTACATTCTAAAGCACAAATAAATATGCCCATACCTCTGCACAAGCCATGAGGAAAGGTGCTAGATTACCATATTCTGTGTGAATTCAGGTGAAGTGCACACTTCACCCTGTTCATTTCGGGCTCTGTGCTCTGTGTGCACTCGTGATATAGATAGCAGAGGAGGGAAAGACAGCGATCCAGACTGGTTTGCGGGTATCTGGAGTCCCATCCAAATACCCCGCACACTGTTATTGTTTACAGCCTAATGATCAGAACATAGCAAATAAATATGTGATTTTGCTGAAAAATCAACACCACTCACTTCTACTGTGTCATATATACTTATGTAAAGCAAAGAGTTCCAGTAAAGTCAAAAGAGAACATAATCCAGAACTACAGAACGAACTGAAAAAATGCGTGACACATGTAATACTACTGAGAATTCACCAGGAGGATCTAACAAAGGACAAAGCAAGAGGCAGTTCTATATATAAGCAAGGGACTGATGATACAGACAGACACAGCTGGGAAGGGGGCGAAGGTGAGACAATAAACAGGTGAAAACAATGTGGGCAGGTCAAAAAATTATAAAGCTGGGAAAATAAAAGAAAGCATAACTTCAGCTAGACACAAGAGAAAACTAACTTTCAAAGTAAGTCGGGAATTAACCAAAAGACAAATGCCACTGAGACACGAAGACAGAAAGATGACAGAAACAGGGGAACATGAGAAAATGAAGAACACTGGAGATACTGGAGTAACATTTAATTAAAAACAGGATCCACAATGCATCTAACAAAAACAACAAAAAAAGCAAGAGACAAGTTGCAATGATTTTGAAGCTCAAAAACATCACGATAACCTGGGACCATAACATGTTCAGTCAGAAAAAAAAACAAAACAAAAAAATACAGTGGACTAAAAAAATAACCACAATGAATGTGTATATGACTCAGTGTCATACTGGGTTTTACAGTTTTCATTAAACATTTCCAGGTGGTTTTGTATAACGGTTTTGTCCAGTCTAGCTTCTCATGAAAATGAATACAGCGGGTCAGCCTCATGTAATTACTATAATAAACTATACTCAAAAGCACTGGTTGTCTACTTTAAGGAGCAGTAGGAAGCCTGAAAGTACCAATATAGATCATACAGGTCACATTGATAAACGCCAAGACACAACCAAACTTGACATTTAAGTACATAAAGACGGAAAAAACGCCTTGACATGCAGTAGGCAGCAGATTTGCTAAATCTAATGTTCTTAGTCAATAATGTTCCTTTAGAGCAGTCGTTCTCAAACTGTGGTACACATACCACTGGTGGTACGTGGGCTCCCTCTGGTGGTATGCGGGAAGTCTCCAAAAAAAATGTTTACGATTAAATAATATACCATGTTCTGACTGAGGGATTTCTGAAAAATTTGAACGTACAGCTCTGCTATCACTTCCGATATAAATGAAGACAGAAAACTAAATAGCAGTGACATTTTCAGGGTTACTGACGTTGGGCTAGCTGGTATAAAATAATATGCTATGTGGTGGCTAGCGACACATCTATGGTTAGCATAATATAAACACATTGAAGCTGGAGGCTGAACGCTAACTTATTTACTTTCGATAAAAGTTAACCAAGGGTTCCCGATGGTTAGGGACAAATGCAATCGCATGGCAGGATGCTGTAAACGGACCAAACTTCAGTCAGGAGAACAACTGAGATAATCCATCCACAATACGAGGTTAGTCATTAATATACTGCTGCATGGGCTGAGCTGTAGTTACATTGTAAGGTCTTAAAAACTGAGCTTTAAAATGTGAGCGAGACCGACAGTGATCACTGACTTTTTTTACTGGCTTGTTCAGATTAAATAGAACAAAATACAAACACAACAGCCTTAATAAAAGCAGAGTAGTTTGGACTCGGAAGCAGGGTACATACGTCATCACTTAAAGATTGGATATACCACTTGCTGTGAATGTTTTAATCAGTGTTGGGTAAGTTACTTTAAATTAGTAACTTAGTTACATTACTAGTTACTTCTATCAAAAGTAACTCAGTTACTTCAAGTTACTCGTTACTTTCAGAGTAACTAGTTACTAGGGAAAGTAACTTTGGTTTTACTCAGAATTCTCTTGTTAATGTGTTGCTTCCGTAACTGGATACCCAGCAAGATTGCCAGTCTTCTAGCTTGCTTACTTACCACAAGTGCACTGTGCCACCTATAGAAAGGAAAAAATAGTGTGCACATTTCCACGAGAGAAATCCCACACCTGATTCTATCCTAGCCTGCTTTTTACATCCAACACAAAAACTGCAGTCGTGGTGCTTTCGATTGTACTAGGAACTCGGAAATTCTGCCTTCTGAATAGGAAGATGTAGGTAACACCAGACTGCAGATGAGCTGCATACACAGCTGGACTGGGACAAAAAAACCGTCCCGGGCATTTTGACTAGAGACCGGCCCACCATTATAGGAAAAATCATAAAGCCTTTGAATGAAAATAAACACTGTTGTGACAGTGATGTACACTGTTCTGATGGTATATATGTATCAATCTATCAATTGTTTGTTGTAAGACTCAGATAATTATTTTTTTTAAAAGTGAGACATTTTAAATGAGAATAAGAAAGTATTTCCTTGTGCCTCCCTTTCCCTTTTAATGCCCTACATGGACCCCTGGCAACACTTTGCTAGATCCGCCCCTGCACAGTTACCAGCTGTCAGCTACTTAGAAAAGGATCCTGGTGTTATTTGTCTCTCAGAAACAGTTCATAACTTCCCTTCAACTCATTCATGTCACCTAAAAGGTAAACCTGTTTCTCCATCACAGCTCTGATGATTCAGTAAGGACATCTCCTGGTTTCATCTTCATGTTTCCCTCTCACCACATATCCAAACCGACATCATGACCAGCAGGTTTACAGCTGTGGCTCCAGCAAACATCAGCTGATACTAGAAATTAATATTAAATACATTCTAACAACAGCTGATCAAGCTTAAAAGTGCTGCTGTTGTTTAGCGCGACATCCGCTGGTTTCCTCTTTCTGGCGCAAAGTGGGCGATAAATAAACGAGAGAGAAAAGCCAATCAGCTGATCATTGATCAGTTTCATGATTGAAGTAGAAACAGGAGAGGGAGGGTGAGAGAATGAGAGGAGAAGAGGCAGCTGACAGCGTAAAGACAGAATAACTCCAGCTTTGTGTCTTTTTCCATTCTAGCTGAAGTCCGGGACAAACTGTTCCTTTTCATCTCAATACAAAACGCGTAATATTTTTCTGAATACGAGACGATTCCATTTTTTACGGGACGGTTGGCAACTCTAATAATTAACCTTATGAACAAAATAAAGTTCAACATCAGTAACATCATAGCACCCACCCAGCTGTATAGAAACTCCATCATGCTAGCTAGCACACAATACGAAAAAGTCAGCATAACGAAAATAAACTCCAACTAAACTTGGTTTATATCTGACCCAGACAGACTGCAGGTCATAACTTCTTACCTGAAGTTCAGTTCACCTGACACTCTCGGACCAGCGGCCGCTTCGGGTCTCTCCTCTTGCCTCCCTTTTCCTTCATCCACCTGCTGGCTTCCACCACTTGCTAATGTTATTGAATCTGTGGAAGCTCCGCGATAGCCACCACACAAAGTAACGAATAACGAGCCTATCTAAATCCCAGTAACGAGTAACGCGTTCCCGGTTTTGGCATAATAACTAGTTACCGTGCTCGTTACCACAATAATAACGTAGTTACTGTAACGCGTTACTTAATAATGCGTTAGTCCCAACACTGGTTTTAATGCAGCACAGTTGTTATTATTATCACTTGTCACATCCTGTTTATAACAGTTAAAAGAAATAACACTCATATAAGAAATAAAATTGTCTCGTGTAAACTGTATATGGTGTTAAATAGGCCTAGACTACTGTACTTTAATGCGGTCATAAGGGTGTGTACTTCAAGAGCCATATATTTTATGAGGTGGTACTCAATGTGAAAAGTTTGAGAACCACTGCTTTAGAGTTTAATAGATAATGTCATTCTGTGGTAGAAGTACTGAGACAATATGAATTTGAAAAGATCAAAGCGACTGAATATGTGTGCCATGCCGACACAAAGTACAAGCAATGTTAAGATCTTGCAACAAATTGTGGCTCACTCTGTCTTGATGTTCAACAGATAAAGCAAAAATCTACAACCATTTCTACATCAATACAAGGTGAAACGAAGTGACAAAAAATAGGTTTATAAATTTTAATAATATATAAGGAATATATTGGCCGAGTAAGGAATTATATGCACATAATAACACCACCTTGGATGGAGGGACAGCACCTCCACCTTATGTTTTATGCACATACTAATGAGCTTCCTCATGCCGAGATAGTGAAGGTGATGTGTCTGTTTGTGGGCTGGCCTCATTAAAACAGAAAGAGAAAGGACTTTTCTGGTAGTGCCTTGGCAGCTTCTGTTACATTCCTGCAAACACTTGCAGGTATAGCTGACATCTTGTAGAGCTGGAGCTACCACAGAATGTGCCACATCTTGATTTCAGCTCTGCCCAGAACCAACATGCACTGCGGATTCAGTGGGCAAATTCGCTTCTGGGCCAGGAGACTTCACCCTACAGCTGAAGTTTGCATAGCCACATTTTTTTTCATAAAAATTATACGTTATTAAGACCCAGCATGTGAAAAATTACACATTAATTTAATACTGTTCCTTGTAAAGAAATTGCTAATAAAACCTTTTTTCTCCAAGTTTTTTTGTCGCTTTGACTACCACTGAGTCATCAACCAAGGAGACGAGGAAGCGTTTTCTCATTAAAATTTCTCACTACATCTACAATGTCATGTAGTGACTTTTCAAAATATCTTTACTGCACTGTCCAGTGAGACCTGAGAGTTATGCTCTTAAGTGCAAAATCTCGTCATCACTGAACGAGTGAAAGTAGTTGCTGACCTCTGTAGTGTGAATCCCTCTGGTACAATACAAGGCTGTCAGCCTGGCTTACACCAAAGGAAACACAGAGGCACACCATGAAACTCCACCATGTAAACGCAGACGCAAGCACACACACACACACACACACACACACACACACACACACACACAGGTCCAGCTCATAACCTCAAGTTTTATATTTTATTGATGGGACTTGCAGTATATTGGCTGATGTGCATTTTTTTCGCCCCCATTTTCAGATAGAAGCTATTTAAATGTGCTGAAAAGGTCTTAGCATAGTAATAAGTTCACTCAGATCTAAAGAAATAATTAAATGTATTTCTATATTTATTTTCTAATTGAAGTCTATTATGTGGTAGACTATAATCAAGTTCCTTTGTTGGCACTGATACTGTAGATCTCTTTTTCTGTATATTACATTGTGCAGTTTAAAATGTAATCACTTTTATTATATCTGAATTATCCTTTTCAGAGGTGAATGTTGCATCAAATTTTATCACTAAATTAATCTTTGAAACTTTAATTAATTAGATGGTAAGACAGTTCTATGGTCAGGGCTAAAATATCTGAAGATGTATGAACTGCCACAGAATGTTGCACTTTCATTGTCCACAAAGAATGAAACAAAGGATGAAAGTAAAGTTTTGCCCCCATCTTTTTCTTTAGCAACATCAAGAAATAAACATTTTACGTGATTACAATCTTGTTAGTTGAACATGTTCGTCTAATTGAAACCAAAATTAAGATTTTAGTGCCACTGTTGACATTCAATATGATTAGAATTAGTATGACTGAAAGAAATAGATTTATCCTGTAATGCCGTAAAATAACATGTGTGAGCCTCTTAATTGTTTTCAATTTTACAAAAGAATTATTAGAATACCCTTACTAGCATGTTTGTATTATGTAAAACATTTTTTTCTTATGCCCTGTATCCTGTGTTTACTACATTAAAAAAAAAAACCCAGCCTCTTAAACAAAGGATAAAAAAACTAAAAGTTCTGCCTTCAAGTTCCACTAGCTATCCAAGGTCAGTAGGACTTTTTATTCACCTTGACAGGTCCCTTAACCGCTTGATTTAGGGGCACCAACTACCTTACAGCCACCTCAACAATGGAATTACAGAACATGATCCAGTCGTGCCAGACACCCCGGTCCTCATACACATTCGGGCACACCAGGATCCTCCCCTAATGACTGATCTAACTCGCCATCATGTTGTGATGGGTTGACAGCACAGCTCCTCCAAGACATATGGTTGCAGATCTGATCAATGATCAGCCTATGACCGAGTGGGTTGTGGTGCCAGCTGCAATCTTTATCCTTGAACATAGTTTGCTATGGATAAATTATGTTTAGACATGATTCCAACAGTGCAACGCCACTTGGATCAGGTAGACCAGTGGTCCCCAACCTTTTTTGCGCCACGGACCGGTTTATGCCCGACAATATTTTCATGGACCGGCCTTTAAGGTGTCGCGGATAAATACAACAAAATAAAACTTGTACCAGTACCGAAAAAAAGAAAATTTATTCATAACACACGTGAAAAGACCAAGGAAAACCGAGTAAACGATAAAAACGATAACAAAATAACGCTGAAAACCGATAAAAACCCTGAAAACTATACATTTCACACCTGAGCCTCAACTCTCGCGGCCCGGTACCAAACGACTCACGGACCGGTACCGGTCCGAGGCCCGGGGGTTGGGGACCGCTGAGGTAGACCATTCTTCCAAATCATATCCCTCCAGATCTCACTTTTATTGTCCATTTGAGCACTGAAGTACGAGTAGAGCAATTAAGTCCCCAGATGGAGCATCTTTTTGCACACCACCCAGAAACGCCAAGAAGGCCAGGTTTCCTGATCTGTCATTAGGGAAACGCATTGTTCTTAGTAACAAATGAAGTCCAATAAGGTAGACTGTCATCTGCAAAACACATGATTTGTTCCCACTTCATTTGCTGAATCTGTGAAAAATGCAAAAGACAACATAGTCTGACAGCAATAAAATAGTATTTTTGAGAGATTTGGATATCTTGGTATGGAGTGCAGTGTATCTTTACAAAAAAAAAAAAAAAGAGGAAACCGGACAAGTGAAGAAAAGACGTGGCAGGTCTACAAAACTTTCTATAGCAGTTGAACAGTATGCAATGGTTATGTCCTTAAAAAAGGGAACAAAAATCTAGCGAAAAATCTGCTCATTCTGTTGAAATGTTTACTGTTCACCAATGCCTTGTCAGAAATGCTCTCATTGGAAGGATGGCTATCAAGAAGCCATTCTTAAGGATGGTAAACAGGCAGAAAAGGCTGAACCAATTTACTCAATAATTAGACTGAAAATCAGTGGCAACAGGTCCCTGATAAATACAATTTTAAAATTTCAATTTTTTCCAAGTCTTTGTCAATCAGTGTGAAATTTCTTTTAATATGAATGGAGGAAGTCAGGAGAGAGGCACGACTGTGAGCGTCTACAGCCATCTATATACCATGGTGGAGGCTCTGTCATGATTTGGGCTGCATTTCAGCCAGCGGCATTGAGCCAGTTTAACTGAATTTTGAAAGCAGAAAGATAGAGTCAGATCTACCATCTAATACTATCTAGAAAGTTTCTGTTTGACAATAACTTTATTTTTCAGCATGACAACTATCCCCAAAGCACTGCCACATCATCAAAAGCATACCTAGGTAGAAAAAAAACACAGTAAAACAGTATTAGTCATCGACTGGCCACCCCAGAGCCCTGACCTCATCATTCTTAAAGTATTGTGTGATCATCTTGAGAAAAAAATTAAACAAAAGGACCAACATCGAAAGAAGCGCTTTGGAAGGTCGTCCAAGAAGCCTGGAGAACTATTGATGAAAACTACTTGAAGAAATTACAAAAAAAAGCTTCAGAGTTGCCTTATATTATCTAATAGTTTAAACTTGTTTGTGCTTTTGTTTTTAATCACTAGCTTTATTAAATTGCTGTGCATTTTCCTAGCAAGGCATAAATAAATAATGGCTTGATCGACACCTTTGCATAGCACTATAAATAAACATTCTTTCTAAATAGAATTACATTGGATGTTAATCATTCTGTTAGTCGTCCCTATAGTTACAACGAGCAGTAACTGCTCAGATGTCACATTCCACACCAAAGTTAGAGTGTGGAGTATGAGTTAATAATTCAAGTGCAATAATTGTTTCAACAAAGGAAAACCAGCACAAATGTACTTTTCAATATTGGCCAGAGGGTCAATTAGAGTGTCACACTAAGAAAAAAACTTATAATGCCAATATATACCTTTCAGTCACACTGTTTCTCTTTTGTACATACCAAAAACTGGCTAAGAGCATTGTTAAATCTGTCCCTTATCCTATATGTGTGTGTGTGTGTGTGTGTGTGTGTGTGTGTGTGTGTGTGTGTGTGTGTGTGTGTGTGTGTGCGTGTGTGTGTAAGTTTTATGTTCCCGTTTACCTGAACACATCAATAATTGCTTCAAATACTTTGAAAAACAGAGAAACAAAAATAGAAAGAGTGAGCGGGAACTGTCTGGTTTCAGTTCTCATGTATAAAGAAATCCTTCTCACTTTTTACCCCCCTGCTATTGGGCAAGATTCACATGGACCGTTTTTGACTCTCTTTCAGTCCCACGATGCACAAGAGTGCATTCTGGAGGTCCAATGAATAAAAATGCCATGTCAACTAGGAAAGAAGAAAGAAAATCTCCACCCAGAGCTGTCAGTGATTTTCTCTTCTTGCCTTTACTATGGAAAGCTAGTAAAAAGTTCACCTTCCTCCCATAAATTTGCTGGGAGATTTATTTCTTCCCTGACATTCTCTCTGGAGATGCCACCAGGAACCTGGGCATCTGCTCTTTGGAGAGAGATGACAAGGCTATTGTTAGGTGTAGTCGAAAGCTATTCTCTTGTCTCATCCCCTCTGCCCCTTCTCCATTTCTTTTCCTTCTCATTCTCCTTTCTTATAAAACCTGTCAAAAAGCAACAGCAGCCACTTACAAGGTAAAGGCCAACGCTCCCATCTGTCTCTTTCACCTTATTAATTTCAATATCATTCTGCTTTATCAAATTCAAAAACCTTTTAGACAATCCAGTCAAGTCACTGGTGTCCATTATGACAGATGGAAAATGTGACACTCCCTGAGGTTCAAACTGCTCTGAAGAGCGATTATCTCGCTCTACCTACCACCAGCCTTCTACTTTCTCATCCTTAATAAAAATTACATTTAGATCATATATAAGAGGGAAAATCAAGAATATGCAATAATCCCTTTATTTTGAAGGAATGCAGAGGCATAAGAGCCAGGCATTCACAGACTGAGCCACTATTGTATTCAGGAATCTGGCTAACCAGGTCAAACTGAGATTGTTACTCCTCCAGGGCAGCTGAAACCTCTGGGAAGATGGTGTGGGTGTCGAGGCAACTGGGAGACACATACGCATGTTGGCATGGCCAGATTAGGAGAGTATGACAGGGCAGACCCCTAATCCATCATCTGGGAGATTACAGTAACATGACACAGTGCACCACCAAATCCCTTTAATCATCCAAATGTTCCATTCTCAGCCAATGGCAGTATTGGAAGAACAATAAGGGCTCAGGGGAGAGAAGCTGTCGCAGAATATTTTCTCCGGGGCCTTGCTGGCTTGCCTTGTGACACTCACAAGCAGCTTAGTTTTCAGTAATATGGAAGAGCTTCTCTGGATGGGCCAAGTCAATTAAGACAGACCAGTGTTTTTATAAGTAGGAATGTTAAACAGACAGTGGATGTAAGGTTGAGCAGACGATGCTTGTCTTTGATGTCCCGTGGGCACTTGCAAATCCCTCTGTTGTAAGAAAGGGCAATTAGTCTGATGAAGTGGATGTGTCATCTGAGCCAATCTTATTACACCCTAAGAAAACAGACTGTCTCAATCATTTTTCTTCAAGAAAAGATATGGTTTGTGTGTTACTTCAAAGCAAGGGATTGTGTTTACTTTGTGTAAAAGGAAACAAGAACAACAGAAAGAAAAGGAAAAAAGATTTAGGACAAGTTTCAAACATGGTTGAGGAAATGTTGTAGGTGGTTTTAGTAAACAAATACTAAGTTAACGTTTTGATACCTGAAAAATATGCCAGTGGTGTACTATGGTTTCCTAATACATATATAGTTTCAAACATAGGTGGTGACAGGTTGTGGGCATTTTAGTAATTAAATGTTCATACTAATAAATACTAAGATAAAGTTTTGAAAATATGTGTTCATGAGATTTCCAGATCACTGCATTCTTTTTTTTTCTTTTTTCTTGAAATTGGGGTTATTTATTCAAACTAAATCTCTTCTGACCTTCACCACTAGGACTGCTCTGTCTGTGGGACCTTACTTTGAAAAATATGCAAAACGTACATTATCATGGGCTCTTTACTCTTATTCTTTCTCTAATATACAGTGTATATTCCTATAGATGACTTCTGAATAGAAGGTAACAAATACTCAGAAAATATATATTTTCTCCTCCCAGTTTTAGTGCTATTTCTGCATCTGTATAAAAATTAGGAATGAACTCTAGCCTCAATTGTTCATAAGTTGAAGGTTATCTCTAATTTAACACCCACGATCCACTCAGCTCTGTTACAAATCATATGAATCATCCTTTTTTAAAGCTGTAATGTACTGAACATGTCATAAGGTTAGCCAAATTAATGGCAAATGTTTGAATATTATTACTTGTACAAGTGATATATTTTTCACATACTCTGCCTTTGTTTGCAAGTTAATTAATGCTTTATTTTTATCAAATAAATGCATTTGAAGATATTTTATGCCATGACAATGATCATCTGTTGTAAAATTTAACAAAAAGATTGTATTCTGTGTATTTATTCTGCATCCTTATGATTGCACATTATTTTTGTATCCATCCAACTTGTATCCATTTACATATCCAATTGTGTTAAAATAAAACTTTTATACTGTGTATGAATAGGTAATACAATTTTATTCAGTAGCTTGTCAGTTTCACACATGCACAGACGCATGGTTCAGGCAAGTTTGATCAGACTCAAAGAGGACCCCTATTAATGAATCACCCAGCACTTTGAAGCTATGTTGCAGAAAAATAGCAGACAGGCTTGTTTCTCAAAATTTTGGTGTACCCTGGCGGCATTAATTTGAAATGAGCATATACTATTTTTCAGAATGAAAGAACATTTCTCAAGTTCAACATTTGTTATGGTTTCCTACTGTTTTTAGAAAGTAAATAGTTTTAACTGACTTGAAAATCAGTGGATTCCATTTTAATCGGCAGTTTTCACAGTACCCCTACTTTTTCGGGTGGAAAATAAAAGCAGGAAACTCTAAATAGTGCATGGTGAGTGTGACTGTTTAGATCAAATCTGATTCTTTTATTATTTCAAACCCATGTGCTTTTGTCTGACACAATATGTTTTGGTCATATTTAAAAGTTCATTGGCCTAATAGGACATGTGTGGCACCATTGTAAATGTAAGCTGTCAGAAGTCTGTACTGGAGAGAAATGCATTCTCTCACTCTGGCTTTTGCAGCTATGTATATATATTTTTAAATGTACATAAAATCACATAAAATATCAGAGACGGATGATACCATCAGCTGCCTAATTACCCAAATGGCATTATGTGTTATGCTGTATTACTGTGTTTAAAATATATCTAATAGTGATTCAATATGATAACAGATTAGTTTGCGGAATTATTATGTATTTATTTATTTATTTAAAGCTAAAATTCAGTTCAAGCTTATTCCTTTTTACTACAGATATCAAATATGTCTGGTTAGGACAATCTGTATCCACACAATTAACTGGTGCAATCTGAGGAAGAAAGTGTGAAAGGATCAGTGCTCAGTTTGTGATGGACTGGAAATACACTTTAAATTCTCCTTGAAATAATTTAGAGTTTGTTCTACAGGAGTATAAACTAGAACTGTGATACTGTATACTGGTATCTGACTGCTTTTTTTTCTTTAATTTGGAGCTAACCACAAAATAAACCCTAAAAGAAAATCTACAAGGTTGGGTTTCAGATTAAGCAGGAATGAAAATAGATCTTGAACAACAAATGTTGGTAAAGTTATTAAGGAAGAACAAAGTCATCAGCAGTGAGGCATCCCGACCTGCTGAGAGAACCGAGCATGAACATCTGAGATAACGGCATCTGGGGTCGCCTTGGATGGATTTCAAGCCAAAACATATTCAGATTACAACACATCACCATTTACCTCGCCTCTTCTCCATGTGTTTGTGCAAGAGAATGTGGTTATGTGGGCACATGTGAGAGCGTGGGTGTATGAGGGACAGAGAGGAGAAAGACAGATAGAGACAGAAGAAGAAAAAAGTGAAAAGAGAGAGAAAGTTAAAGAAAACAACAAATACATGTATGCCTTCTCCTGATGGTATGAAGCCATGGTTCCACATCTTTCCATAGGAATAACATGTAATGGCTAAGCAAACACAGACACACACACAGACACACACACAGATAGATAGATAGATAGATAGATAGATAGATAGATAGATAGATAGATAGATAGATAGATAGATAGATAGATAGATAGATAGATAGATAGATAGTGTGTATATAAATGACCTGATGGTAGTTTAAGTAATGGAGAATAGCTTGTGTGGGCCCTGCAGTGCCATGTGACAAGGGAGAATCTGCACACCTGTGCTCTCATCTGCTCCTCCGTGGGAGGACTGATATTAAGTCATTACTGCAGGCGCTGCCAGCATACTCCGATTGCGCACATGGCTGCCAGGGTGAGTGTGCTGCCATTGGATCATATAGGCTGTCTTTTTCATTTGTCCAGCCCCCTGAGCAAACAGTAACAAAAACAAAACTGCTGAGCACAAAATGTGCTGGGCCTTTAGTAAAGGAGGGGCCAAAGAACAGGATATGTATGTTATGTTGTTACCGATTTAGTCTTTTTTTTTCTGCATTGATAGAGGGCCAGGTAAGGTAGGTTGATTTTCAAAAATACATAAACATTGCCCCTAAAATGTGCACGGTGGAGCTTATTACAACAATGAACTGGATGCAATTAAAAAACGATGTAATCACTACTGCAAGGGAATCACACGTCACCTATCATACATATGACAAAAACCACCCAGTTAGTGTGAATGAAGAAAAAAAAAGATCCTGCTTTCAACAAATGTGTTGTATGTTAACTACCCAAAACACTGCACTGGAAGGCACATACACAACTGAGAAAAAAACAAAAACTGAAACACAGCAAGTACTAGCTGCCCTTAGGCTAATGATTTCAAGGATCATGATGACACCATGATGCCATACCTCTTCTCTCACAGATAGATTACACAATCATCCATTGAAAAGAAATCACTTTAGGGATTTCACTTCAAAAATGTTTCACTGCAGGAAAAGACTTTGGGATACGGAAATGTTTTCAAGGGAGTTTTGTGAGTAACAACATACATTTAAAAAGGAGATTTAAAAGTGGGCATACACAAAGCGCTTCTGCTCTAACTTCCAGCCCCCCCCCCCTTTAGAGATGTGTTCCTTATATTTACAGTAATTGTGTTCCCATTTCCAGGATTCAACCTCTGGCCATACACGGGTTTATTCCAACACGTTCTCACTTCCAAAGCGTAACATTTTACGCTAGGTGACAAATCGTCAACATATTACGTTTTCGGCTACCCACCACGTTCCTAAATGACGACCTCGAAAAAATGAGGAATCGCTTGGAAACACGCTATTTTACGTCATTAAAGTCCTGGTTAAGGTCAGGAATAAGGTTATGGTTAGGGCTAGGGATAAGGTTAGGTTTAGGGCTGGAATACAGGGCTGGAACGTCTATTACCGCGGGGCCATCATTACACTGGATTTCATCCATAACCCGGCGCGTACCATAACAACGCGGAAGGTCTCCTTACGCCTTGGGAGTGCGAACAGGCTATTTATTCATGAGATGGACAGCAGTTTGGAAGAGATGAAAGAGAGAACATGATACATAAAGTAGGGGAAGAATTCCTAATAGAGATAAAAAGTAAACACAATCTCTTGCAATTTGACTATCAATCAGAGCACATGTCTCTGGGAGATGGGACCTAATTACAGCCCAAATGAACATTGACTGTTTTCTAATGGAATTATTCAGACAGCCGATGTTTGTATATGCCAGTCCTTCATTTGCTATTCTCATTCATTAAGACTGCACATTACACTTTGGTGGTCTTCGGCAAGCAATATTTTTTTGCATGATACAGAAGACCAATCATCCTCAAAGAGGACCACCCTGTTAACGTCCTCTTTTTTCTCTCTTTTCTCCGGATGGCTTTGACAGGATTGACCACCATTATTAACGGTCTGATGAGTTAGGCAGAGGATTATGTCTCTGTCTCCCACTCATCGAGGAAACAGTCCTCAATGAGTGAGTTTTTGTCATAATGCGGCTGGGGTAACGGAGGGTATGCTTGTCCCGTGGAGAAGGATTTAGGTGTGGAAAATGGGGTTGAAACTAGGTGCTGTGCAAGAGTAAGGGACATCTTAGTAGAGGATAGGGAAGCCAGAAGAGGAACTACGCAGTGTGAACATTAATGAGCTGAGGGATGCAAGTAGGAGTTAGAATCTGTAGACTTCTGTCACCATCACTGTAAATTGTTCTAGGAACCAAACCTGGTGAGAGATGGCAAGTTGTGGATATGCACACAAATGACAGAAAAAGGGGAGAGGAAGCAACTGAAATACAATATCCCAGGCCTCATTTATGCTTTTGGACTCCCCGGGCCATTGCTGCCAACTGAGTACATCTATTGTGCATACAGTATCTTCACTCTGCAAAATGAACTACATTTGAGTTATTTCAGGAGCAGTGGTATGGTTCAAGGTGGCTTCAGGCCATGCTTCACTAAGTCTTTTGGGAACCATGTTCTTCCAGTTTCATCTCAGAGTCTTTAGTGGTGTATTTGGGCGTCAGGTTTTGCACACTGAGGAACACAACATCCATGTTTGGTGTCGAAGGGGCTTTGTGAAGCTTGATGAAAGTCATCATTAAAGTTGTATAATGCTTCTTGACTGCCAACGACAATAACTTATGACATCTGTCTCAGTGTTTCATGTTGGCTGTCACAAGCAGTTAAGTGCCAGTTCTTGCAGTAATCACTGCAAAGATGGATTACTAGGGATTTTGGAAGCCACTCCTACATTGTTTGCTGTCATATGGCAGGAAGATTTAAATATTATGAATAGAAAGGTAACACTGTCAGCTTAGTAAGACATGGCAGAGTGTGGAGATACATTTCTGAATAGGCTATTTTCACACATTGTCAAATGATGCATAGACATGATATTTGAACATTCATGATTTGTTATAATATTGCTTTCTAAGGAGAAAACTAGAGAAAAATATTTACAACTGAGTAGTTAACATATACAAAACAAGCAGAAGGCTTCACTGGTTAATATGCATTTTTTTTAAGTTACAAAAAATTGATGGTACCTCTGAGATCTTACAGATGGACTATTATTTATGTCACTCCTTCAATAAATGCTTCTCTCAAGTTCACCATGATTCTAAAGAAAGCTAGGCAGTCACAGATGAAAGGCTTGGGTAGGGAGTGAAAAACATACCCAGAAACAGGAGTAACATACCCAGACTTTACTATGGGGAAAGGTAAATCTATTTACAGTGACAATGTCTTGGGAAATAGAAGGGGAAGTGAGCTGGGGGAAGAAAGACTTTAGGAAAGATTTCACCAATGTACAAGGCAAACCAACAAAACAAAGAACAAGGAATTGAGAGAACTTCAAAGTCTTCTGGTTGATTTTCAAAAAGAATTTCATTACCAGATTGTGGACTGAAGGACATAAAAAAAATCACACGATGAAGCCAATTACAGCAAGAGCATTGGTAGTAATAAAATTAGCTTATACTCTATTGATAATATTAATCAAGCAGAGGCTAGAGGCTCATATAGCAGTAATATGGCAGTGTATCAGTGAGAATATTCTGAGCTTTAAAAAAAACCCCACAGAATTCAAATGCAGATGAAGCACATGAGAGCCATTTAGTAAAATTATTGGCACTATATAAAGAAAATGCCTAATGCTCACTGACTGAAATACAAATCATTTACCCTCCCCTAAAAATAATTAAAGACTGTCACATCCATGAAGACAAATGGTACAAAGAGATGCTGCCAGGGTTATGGTCTGAAACAGCAGCATGGCTGTGTTTTTCTCTCCGAGTCTGCAGCGTCTCAACCCTCTCGCACTCCATACTGACTTCACAGGCCAATATGTCTCATTTTAGCACCTTTCTGATGTGTTTCTGCAAGTGGTGTGGATATAGTAGAGCTGTCTTCTTCCGTTGGTTACACATCTTAACCCTTGCGTCTTGGTAAATTAGGGGGTTGAGAATGGCTGTATGCAATTTCATTATGTTGCACAGATAAGAACCGGGACAATCACAACTTCTACCATTTCCAATCTTGAAATGAAATGGTACCAGCTCTTCTGTGAAGCACCTATGCGAGAAGTGACTCTCTAGCATTTTGGCAGATGTCTTATTCAGAATCTATCAGCAAGTAATATCCCAGAGCAACTACAGTATATCTGATAACTGACGGTGCACAACCCCTCACTTCCTCCTCCATTTCCTGAGAGGAAACCTTCAAAGGGAGTACTGCAGAGCTGATAAAACTCAGACAACCTTTTATTTCCCTGGTAAAAGATTACCAGACCAAATAAACATTGTATAAATGGATGACTTTCTGTGGCACTGCAGCAGATGTGAAATTTCTTTGCTCACCTGGAAAGGAGAATTTGCATTGTTTTTTCAGGCAGTGCACGCTACAGTGAAAATAATGAGATGTGATGCATCCCACTGCCACATTTTCATGGCCAGCAACACACTTTTTACACTCCTGATAGTACCATAGCCAAGTGTAAAATTCAAACACAAGTAGCTACAAACAGAGACATCTATTGCACACCATCCTTTCAAGTACATGATACAGTGTGAACATTAACAGATTTAATATGTATCCACTTGAGTCGTCATTGCTGGCTGCTGCTGTTAACTATTCTTTGAGGGAGAGAGAAAGGTCTCTTGCAGAACAGATGACAGCGGTCTGTGTGCACAGTGCACAGGAAGCAATTTTAGATGAAAACCCACACAGGGCAAGGCGTTTTCTTTTTCTGTGTGCTACATTTCCCTTTGACATCTTAAAAGCCATTAGTTCAGCAATGCACACCAATGCTTTACACAATAGGACTTGGAATGCTGCCTTTTAGACATTATATGGGGGCAAACAATGGGGTACATGCATAGGGGAATGCACAGAAAAGACTGAAATAAATATAAAAGAGTCCAGAGTGAAATGACTAAGAAAAAAAAATCTTTAGAAACACAAAAAGCCTTGAGATTTGTCGTATCCAGCCAAATCCATTATCATTTACAAAAAAAAGAACATTGTGGGACAATACACCTCATGCAATCTGTAAACTATGATCACTGTGCTTATTTATTTATTTTACCCAACTACCTTTTAGAGAACTTTTACATGTAGACATCCTTACGATACCTTTGTGTGCTTATAATAATATAATAATAAAATAATTAAATGAATGAATGAATGATAAATAATAACCGCTAGGAATTAAAAATGGGCAAAGTCAGAGATCAGACGTGCAGACATATTGTTGTTGGCAACAATAAGTATTCAGCACTAATTAAAAGATACTTAAATCTTGAACCACTCTCATACTTTGAAATGAATAACTTTTGTTTATCTTATTGTTTTCTGAATGTGTCTTTCTTCCTGCCTCTTTGTTGTGTGGGTATAAAAGGATGCCCCAGATAGGGATTACTAACATTACTAACATTTGTTTTTCCATTTACTGATACTAAGTGAGTCAACACAACAAGCGAAAACCAGGAAAGAACTTTGTTTTCTAAGTTTAAAGTGTGTAAACAGTTATGCAATATCAATTTCTGATTTCAAAACGGACCAATACACATTTTTTAGTTTCATCCTGCAGAAGAACTCCAACAAACAATATTTACATCACATTTGGAGAAATCCTTAATACCTTTAATAATCTTGCGGTATCATTTTTGGTGATAGGAAGAAGACCTTCTTGTTGCCATGGGCGTGTGTTTGGTGTGCAGAAATGTTAAAGTGGTTGGTACATTCAAGTAATGTCCATGTAAATGCCACAAACCAAGATTTTTCAGCAAGTGTGGAAGGCCCAGTATTGTATTGTCTAGTATAAGGCTGTTCTAAAAGCGTCCTGAAAAGTCTTCAGTGGATCCAGAACATCACAGTGAGAGTACTAATGGAGACTAGAAGGAGAAATCACATTTCTCGCATATAAGCTTCTCTTTACTGGCTTCTTGTTACTGTCCAGAATTGAAATTAAAATCCTTCTACTCACATACAAGAATAATCAGGTTCCATCATATCTTAAAGACCTCATAGTACCATATTATTCCAACAGACCAAAGTCTTCAGCTATCAGGCGCCTCCCTTGTGGACCTAGTTCCCATCTTGGATTCAGGAAACAGACACTCTCTACTTTTAAGAGTAAACTTTAAATTTTCATTTTAGATAATGATTACATTTAGGGCTACATCAGGCGACACTGAACCATTCCTTAGTTAGACTGCTATAGGCTCAAGCTTCTAGAGGACTTTCCACAGTAAACTGCATTTCTTTTACCCTCCTCTTTTTTACTCCTCATGTGATTGTATCTCACTATTGCGTGTCATTAACTTTTGTGTTCTCTCTCGCATAGTGTGCCCTTGTCTCTGTGATCTCTCTTTTGTTAATCTTCTCTTTCCTCTCATCCTGCAACTGGTTGCAGCAGATGGCTACCATTCCCTAAGTATGGACAAGCTGGAGGTCTCTTAATGTTAAAAGGGTGGTTTTCTTTCCCACCATTGCCAAGTGCTTGCTCACAGGTGATCTGTGAGCTAGCACTTGTGAGCTGTGATTGCTAGGCTCTGCCTTCACTATATAATCGCCTTGAGGTTGTTGTGAACTGGTGCTGCATAAATAAAATTAATTTGAATACTGTTTCTAAACATATACATAAGAAATATCCTAAAAGCATCCTAAAAAAATAAACTAAATTTAATTAAAGGATATCCAAAGGATAGAGTAAACTTATAGCCATGTAAAAACATTACCACACATACCCATAGAGCAGGAGAAAGAACGATTTTTGGATTTGTTATTTATTTAATTTAGGATATGCTCAACTGAGCATTCAGCAGTGTTTTGACCAGGCAGCCTCATTTGATCAACACTTAATGGCACTTAACACAATCGCTTCAAGACTGCCCTGCTTATTAAAAGTGGAACAGATGTTTTACAAAAAGTGATCTTGCAGTTTTAATTAGTCACTGACACTAAAATGCATTAGCACTAACAAACGGGGCCATCTGAAATATAGCCATGTAGAAAATGTAAGGAGAATCCATGGAATTACTAAGCCATAGGGAATAAAAGAAAACCACCACTGGAGGTTGTTAAAAGACTAAAATTGTGGGTGCTGTCACAAACAGTGATTTGACCATATACTCAGTCTGTCATCCGTGCGTTGAGCTGCAGTTAAGAAGATTCATAGCCAAATCTACACCACTGAAACATCTGGTGGTTTATCTATGGAATGGGGCCCATGCTGTGGGTGCGAAGAGCATCTCTAGGAAGGAAACAATCACCATCTCTCTCCCCATATGACCCTGTTTAACAGCACCATATTGCATTGGCAGTAATTCATTCAAACAGGTGTGCTCATGAGCCCAGTTTGAAACTCAAGAGTACAGATGGCTGCAGCTGAAAGAATAAAAAACAAGTATCATTAACTGCAGGATTGGAAACCTATAGCTCAATGAAAACAATTCCAGAAGCCCATGACACCACGAGGTGCCATACACTCAACACTATCAATTTACAGTTGAGAAACATTGACCGGTCTTATGCTTGACACTGAGACTTTATTCTAACCACAACGAATTCTGAGGGGATTTTCCAATAGATGTCTGCTGAGGCTATAATGCCAGTCCATCTACAGCAGCACACTCCAGCTCCCCTGAAAGCAATTCTCAATGCCATACACAGCTCCATTCTCTGACTGATCCCCATTTTCACTGGTGCAGGAGTGTCTGCATCATACACACACATGCGCACACGCAAACAATGGGAGCACACAACTGATTGCCTTTTGTCCACCCCTGAAAGGCTGGCCACCTGGACCCTGCTCACCTTCAATAGGATTCATTATGGTGGCTGTGCACCCATACAGCTGCTGCTTAACACTAAAGACATGGATCTGTCTTTCTGCTTCCACTGCTGGCTCTCCTGTGCTCATACAGCTCCAAACCCTTCACCTTGTGTTGGCCTGTCATGCCACAAAAGGCCCCAGTATTCTTTCCGAGCACTAACTGCCTCGCCTCTTGTCTCTACTTCTGCCCCCAAGGTTACATCTTCAAGTAACATCACAACAATAGCCATCCCTCCTCGTCTAAAGATCCTTAGCTTGGTGTCTGTAAAGTATATATGGCTGATATTAGCTGTCCCCCTTTAACAGTGACGGAAATGAATCCCCTGATAGAGATTACTGTGGCATGTAACAGCTCTCAAGCAGTGTGGTTTAGAGGGTTTAACAAGGTCAAATGAGTGTGCTGGGATGGTTAGGGAATGAGGTGAACAGGGTTGCCATGGGAAGCAAGAGCGAAGGGTATGAGTTTGAGTTTTGTTGTCTGAATTTGTAAAAGCATGATGATGCATCATGAGCCTTTATAAACTCATAAACACCCCACCACAGGCAGTAAAGTCAGAGCGACAGGGGAACAACAGTAAATGCAGCATAACAGACTCTGGGGTTGTTGGCTGTCCTCATGTAAAAGCAAACATAATAGAAAGCTTTTAATAGGAAATGTCCCCACTTAAACATTAATCTACCAAAGCATAGCATTAACCAGATCTGGTAATGACTCGAAAATGGTCATGCTGAAGTCACATCATGAACAGGACAAAAGCTGCAAAGCCCCTCCCATGAGTTCACTCGGGTCACTCACTCAGTTGATGTTTTGGTCATTGTCACTGAGTATGCCCCCCCCCCCCCCCCCCCCCGCTTACAGGGATTAGAATACTTAAACTTGAGTGACAGAAGAGTAATGCAGATTTGAATTTGCATTTTCTAATGTGGTGTAAATAGAAACGTACCTCGGCTCTCCTCCACAGTTTCTCTCTTTCCTTGTTACTCTGTCTCTCCTTTTTTGTGCACACGTTACCCAAAGAGATAGAAAGAAGCTCTGTCTTTTTTTTTTTTTACAGTTTCTTTAAACAAATCACTAGGACACCCTAAAATATTAAGAGTGTTTTCACAGGCCTTTCTAAGAAAACCATGCTTTTCACAGGCTTACTCAGACTAGCCTAAAGGAGGGATAAGGATGAAATAAATTAGTTTCCCCTTGTCGTCACACTGTCACTTCCTTTAAAATAAAGCTTATATTATTATTCATGAGTACACATTCACTTTTTGTATGTTATTTAAATGAATGAAATGTGTCGAAATAAAAAAATAATAATAGTAAGTAAAACTACTGTATATATTTCTTCAAATATAGACATAAAAGCACAATATTCTAAAGACAGACAGATAATTCCCCAACATGGGGCAGATGCCAAGTAGGGCTGCCACAAACGATTATTTTGATAGTCGACTAGTCACCGATTATTTTTGCGATTAGTCGACTAATCAGATCATGCATCCATTGGACGTAAAAGTACAGCTTATTGCACCAGCAGCATCTGCTCTTATATAACTATCATTAGCTTACAGCTTTAAGTGTTTAAGGTATGTGCTAACTAAAAATAAAGACAAGATGATAGTTTCTTAAATTTTAATGAAATTTGCAGATTGTTTCGGTGAAGTTTAATAAACTCCTTGCTATCTAAAATATAACAGGACACCGGAGTATATTCTCCAGCATCTCACACTTCTGATAATCAGTTGTCTGCTTGATGTTTATTCAGCTGTGTAAAAACTATAACTTTAATCTCAGCCAAACCGATTTACTCAGGAACAAATAAAATACTAAAAAAAAAAGCCAAACAATAACATTTTGAAGTTATCTAAGTGACTTATATATATTTAACCTGAGTAGCGAAAGACTGCAGTTGGTTTGAAAACGATTTGCAGGGAGTCCGGTGTTCTCACGGGCTCTAGTGAGCCTTGCCCCGGGCTAGCTATCGAGCTAGTAGGTAACAGACGTCTCCGAAAACGTCGGAGCGCTTTTGAAAATATGTGGTGTTGATAAACTGAGCAGATATTTGAGGTTTATACAGTTACATTCTCGTCTGAAAATATGTTAAACGTTTATTTTGTGACCCAGAAAGAATAATAAGAGTAATATTAAAACTAACTAGCTGCCGCCATTGTTGGAAACTGAGCTGGGCTGCGCTATGAATTCTGGGACACAGCTTCTTCTTCTTCGGGGTTTAACGGCAGCTGGCATCCTTGTACATGCAGTGCTGCCATCTTCTGTTTCAGTCCGTTATTGCACTCTTAAATCCTACTAATTCCTGCGTCTTTTGTGAGCTTACAAAGCTTCAAACGACGCGTCGACTATTAAATCAGTCGTCGACGATTTTGATAGTCGATGTAATCGTGACTAGTCGACTAATCGTGGCAGCCCTAATGCCAAGTTAAGATCAACTGTAAAGCAGCATAATAATAATAATAATAATAATAATACCCCCCCCCCCCCAAAAAAAACAAAAACAAACAAAAAACCCAAACAAAACAAAACAAAAAAAAACATTGCTGGAGTCTGAGTGTTTGCCACTGTGTGTGTATTTTTCTCCAGAGTGAAGTCAAATTGATACTGTGTGTGTGTGTGTGTGTTTGATGGGGACTGTGATTGTATTTTCCTTTCTCCTGTCCCCTCAGGAGGTGACATGGTTGGTATTGTAATTCCACTCTCATTTCCTACGCTGCAGCGGCGACTGCAGACTTGTCACTCAGGAGGTGCAGAGAATGGGCCTGTCAGTCAGTCAAGGACCCATTACCAGAGCAATGTCTGAAAAGGCTGCATTTGCCCTTCTCCTTGTTAACATAACTAAGTCTTAACACTTTGTCCATCCGTGCACACCACGATTAGCGAAACGCACAACTTCAAGGAACAGAGAGCCTGATGGGGGTAAATAAGTACAAAAAAAGGGTTCTTATTAGATTACATTGTCTTTCTCAAAAGACAATAATGTAGAGAGAAAAATGTGAAAGTGCGGATAAAATTTAGAAAGTAAAAATAAAGCCCTGTGAGCAAACTGACGACAGTTGTATTAAGATTTTGCCTAGTGATAAAATGAAAACAACATGTATATGAAAAGAATTAAATTAATGGCTTGTTGCATGGAACCATCTGAAAAATTCAGGGGAAATGTGTGACAAAAACAGTCACTTAAAAAAAAAAACTTCACAGCTAATTGGATGGACCACCTGTCTATTGTTGTCTATCTCAGGTTAATAAACCTTATGATGCAGTATGATAGTACCAACAAGAGAATCCAGAATTGGATTTTCCTGTGAAATCCAGAATTGAATTCAAAATCCTGCTCCTCACATACAAGGTCTTAAATAATCAGGCCCCATCTCATCGTAATGACCTGGTAGTACCATATCACCCTATTAGAGCACTTCGCTCTCACGCTGCAGGCTTACTTGTTGTTCCTAGAGTATTTAAAAGTAGAATGGGAGGGAGAGCCTTCAGTTTTCAGGCCCCTCTTCTGTGGACCCAGCTTCCAGTTTGGATTCGGGAGACAGACACTATTTCTACTTTTAAGATTAGGCTTAAAACTTTCCTCTTTGCTTATAGTTTCCTCTAAAGTTTGTAGTTGGGGCTGGATCAGGTGACCCTGAATTCTCCCTTAGTTAACACAGTAGGTGTATGTTGCTGGGGGATTCCCATGATACACTGAATATTTCTTCTTCAATCACCTTTCCGCTATGTGTTAATAGACCTCTCTGCACTGAATCATACTTGTTATTCTCTGTCTCTCTTCCACAGCATGTCTTTATCCTGTCTTCCTTCTCTCACCCCAACCGGTCGCAGCAGATGGCCGCCCCTCCCTCAGCCTTTTTCTGCCGGAGGTTTCTTCCTGTTAAAAGGGAGTTTTTTTCTTCGAACTGTCGCCAAAGTGCTTGCTCATAGGGGGTCATTTGATTGTTGTGTTTTTCTCTGTATGTATTATTGTACGATCTACTGTACAATATAAAGCGCCTTGAGGCGACTGTTGTTGTGAATTGGCGCTATAAATTAAATAAATAAATAAAATAAATAAATTAAATAAAATCGAATGGAATTGATTTGAAAAACACAACAAGAAGCTGAAGCTGAGCAAATTTTTAAAGTTCAGTGGTTCTCGCTGTTTGGACCAGCTAGGCCCTATGATTCTTATCTAACAAATCGCAAGAAAATCCAGTTGTCTCACAAGATACAAGGACTGGTACTTATATAACATTTTTCTACTTTGTTTGACCACTTTCTTACTTCACTCCACACTCACCCATTCACACAAATGCTTTCTATGTCCAAGCATTGTTTAACCCAACATTCACACAGTAACACTCCAAAGGGTGCTTCCGGGGCTCCTCAGGCCTCTGTATCTCGTTCAAATATGGAGAGCAAACCATCAACCTCCCAAGTTCACTAACATAGCCTGAGCCATAGCTGCTCAAGGTAAGAATCACTGTGCAGTGTAAGACAATAATGGACTGTCCCCAGCAGACATATAAACAGCATAAAAATAATCCAAGATGAAAGTGTAAACCCAGAAAATTATTTAACACTAGAGAATATTACTTTCAAGCAGAAAAACCAGTAAGAAAAAAAATAAATAGTACTGAGTGGCATGAGCAAGGTACAATGTGTGACAAGTAAAGTGGGAGATTATAAGGTATCTGCTCGCTCTAAACGAAACAGAAATCAAAGTTGGATACCATCCATCAAACAGTTATTAACAAGTGTGACATGAGAGGCAAAACCATCCCATGTACAACATAGCACAAAGCTAAATTCAAAAAGTAACTGTGAAAAACATGATCTTAGATATAACAGAAACCTTAATCTGTTAGAGCCCTTTTCTGTTTCTTCATGGGTTCTGTTTGCATTTGTGTTGCTTAAAAAACTGCTATCATTCTGCATGGAAACCCATTAAGTAACACGATGCCCTAAATTAGTCATATGCAACAGTATGTCATTAAACAACTAAAATCAGTTAAATGGTGGGTGTTTACAATTCATGACATAAACTCGTGTGAGCCGTGGGCAAAGTGATTGTTTAGCATTGAAAGATGGTGAACAGTTTAAACAATTATTTTAATGGCATTGTTATGCAAAATAAGACAAAACAACACTTTTTTTCAGCACTAACTGCCAAACTGCTTGTTGAACAAAGCACACCAGTGTTAATTGCTCAAAAGGCCCAACAATTATGATTTCAGTACTGTAATGAAGGCAAGATGAATGCTGTTTCTGTCTGTCCTGGACTGAATGAGGCCACATGCTATGAAGTCCCAGTTTGTATGCTATACTGTAAAGTACAAACAAGCCAGTGTTGGGATGGAAAGAAGAAGAAAAAAATCAGGTATCAAGTGTGTATCTCCCAGGATCTTAGGAGACAAGATACAAACTAGCCTTTTTGAGGAGAAGCCTCAGGAGCCATTAGGTTGAAGAGCTGCAAAACACTTAACCCTTTCATCTGCTGGATCTCATTCATCGCCTCCATCCATTTTTGTATTCAGCTCCCATCTGTGGTTCCCTCCCTTCACATCATCTCTCCCTGGAGGGTTAGTCCCTCCTCTATTTCTCCTTTGTATGCTCTTTTCTTCTCTATTTCATTTTTCTCTCTTGTTCAATTTGTCACTGTAGCTCTGTCTTTCTATCTCCCCTTCTCTGCTGTTTCTAGCTCTCAGAGCAGCAGGCTCCATTGGGGACCAGTTATCGATTGAACTGAGTCAGCTATGTCCACTTTAATTCATTAAACTCCCGCTGTCAATGCTCATTGGACAATTCCAATAATGTAAAGGAACGAGGCAGAACCTATGCGTAGGGGTTATGCATAGGGATCAAATGAAAGCAATATAGAGCAAAAAGCACACTGGTGGAAGAATTAAAATAGATATGTTGAGGCATGGAAAGCAAATCTAATAACATTTATTTCTGACTTAAGGGGATAACAATAACTCAACTGAATAAAAAATGCACATGATAATTTTACATGCATCTTTCTGCTTGCACGCATGCATTACAATTCACAACTACGCCATACAGATTAAAACAATGCATTCTTTTGTGCTGAAATTTAGTTAAAAATGTATTGAATGTATTATTATGCAAATATGTCAGTGTTTTATGACAGACTTTTAGTTGGATAGGCAAATCAAAAAGTAAGAAGAAGAAACAGAAGTATAAAAAAGCCAACATAAAGAGCACAGCAAAGCTAATCTGAGTGGATTTATCTTCAATCAGGATGATGCTCTGTTTTATCTCTTTCTTGCTTAAAAGGGCGAGTGGTATCACAACCACTCTGATCCCTCTCACAAGCTGCTCTTCCTGCTGTGTGAAAAAGAATCTCAAGAAAATAGAAACAGAGCTGCCTCCATGCAATCACATTACACACTTGTCAGCTTAAAAGGTCAACATATTAGTTTAGAGCAACTTGAAAGCTGCATTTTTAAGTCATCATGCTGACGCGCCACTCTTGTTTTCAATCTTGTGAAAACAAACCCAAAAAATGGACATGTTTTGCATTTTCAAGGAGTATCTGATGGTATTTACTATATTTCATTGTTTTTTGTCAAGGCAGTGTCAGCAGGAAAAAAACAACAACAAAAAGAAAAAACGCTGAACCATTCTGAGCTTCGCCTAGCTTCCACACAGACATGTTTAACAGGCATTTTGACACAGGATGTGTCAGTGAGTAGAGTGTGACAGCAGCAATCCAAAGAGGGCATCACAGCAAGCCCTCATCCCTACTACTTCCAACACTCAAAATCGATAGCAGAAGCAGCCACAGTACGTGTGAACATTATGTATGACTCTACTTCCATCTGCATTGGTCAATACGAGGCAGCATTCATCTTTCTCCATTACTTTCCACAGATGAGTCTCCTTTGCCTTAAGTGCCACCTCTGGAGGCGACACATCTTGCTACACTCGATGCCTGACACTCGGTGCTGTGCACACTGCATCTGCAATCTCACTGTTCTTTCCCAATCCACATTATCAGTGGGTTCTGTGCTTGACATGTGAGAATGTGAAAGCTCTCTTGTATTCACACTGCCCACCCTTGCAGCTCTTGTGTGGACAGTAATGGCATTACAATGCAGGGAAGGATTTCACTGCTGGCTATGTCTGCCAGCTACTTAATTTACCATTTATAGATTTACTTTTGAAGTAATTTAATATCTAGAACACGTCCAGTAGTGTAGCTTTACATCTTTATAAAATGTAGACATGGGTTTTTATAAACCCAACATCGTTCTGTGTACACTAACATTAATACACACCTACGAATGATTTGTGCCTCCACCTCCCTCCGTATACTTTGTACGCATGTGGCTGAGGATCTGTGAATGTGTGTGTTCAGCTACCCTGGAGGATGAAGCAGTGGTATTCAGCAACCCTTATTAAAATGCCAGTCTGGCCTAACAGAGTCAGGGAAGGCACAGGCGGCTGTCCTTGATTTTTCCCATCACCCTTCAACCCCATACACACATTCACATGCACTAAACTTTCACACCTATGCACTCACACACAACTCCCCCAGCATTCACTCTACAGAAGGCCAAGACCTGATGAACTATGTTGTCTTTTCTGTGTGCCCACTTCTGTCTCTCTATTGCTCTCTTTGTCATTGTCTCCCCCTCAGTACAAAACAAGGTGAAAAGCTTGCCAAAGGGAATTAATGAGCTTGTTAGATGCATTATATACAGTCTGCTGTGATTCCAACATACTTAATTTATATGATAAATGATTAATTCAATATACATTCATCACTGGTACCCCTTATCTGTCAAATCAGTGGCTTAGTTTACATCTACGCTAGTTTATCAAAAATTTAAACAAGAAACGGCATGCTCATATATAGACAACTGAAATTTTCATTAACAGATTTTGTTTATAGATGGGTGTTAAGAACTCCTTTAAGGGGAGCTACTTTTATTAAATGAAACAAAAAATTAATTCATTTGAGACATTTTCTATAAAGCTTTCGTGATGACTTTAGTGATGAGCGTGGTGGCTATCCCTTTTCTCAACCATTTATATTATAGTTATCTTTATAACACATATAAATGCAAACAAGTGAAGTGTAACTAGGTGGCTTCCTCCATGCCATCAATTTCCATTTCAACAAATGACCTCTAATCCCAATTAATTAAAATAAGAATGAAAAATATAATGGGTGACTTCTCTTGGGATTATACTCTGTTGGCCTATATGCATATTTACAAAAGTTAAGCCAGAGAGGAGTACACTCTCTGGATTCATGTTTTCTAGAAAAAAAATGTTTTCCCAGTCTGGTGTTTAGTTTTTTCCTCAGTGACTGTTTGCTTTCGGACACTCTCTGTAAAGAAGTCAGAGATACTAACAGATACTAAAATTGTCTTTGCTGTACCTTAATTCCCAACAGCAGCTAAGATAACTGCCTTTTATCACACATACACAATTAAAATGTGTCCAAAAATGAAGTGCAATTTGTCATCTATAAACAGATACATACACACATGAAAATACAGAATAAAAACACATAGTTTACATATACAAAAGTGTAATGTAGTGCATTAAGTAAACAAAAAATTAAGTTAAAAATGTCTGAGCAAATACAAAGCATATACTAGCCCTTCGACAGCCGTTCTGCATTACATTCTGGCAGCCTATCTCTATTTGTCAAGATTGCACAGAGGAAGACAAGACCCTTTAAAGCACCACATCCTTTCACATAGAGTTCACCTTCATAGCCTAATGAACATGTTGAAATTTAATCAATTTTAATTTGCCTTCATATTAGGACAAGGGGTAAAAATGAGAGAATTTACTACAAAGAAAATTGAAAAGAAAGGGCCCCCTGTTGGCTTCATGAATGTTCTCCATAAAATGAACAGGAAAGAAAGAAAGGGAGAAAGAAAGAAAAACAATTAGCTTTGGAGCTATAATCTCTATCTTAATGGATGGAGAGGTACTTAAATGGGAGTCTTAGCTTATCTTTCTTATTCAGTTCCTAAAGACAAAGAGGGAGAAAGTCTAAGTGACGGGAAGAGAGAGAGAGAGAGAGACAAAGAGAGAGAATCTAAAAGTAGACAGCAGGATTTTGATGGTGGTGACATTTTTATTTTACTCTATTCATATATATATTTATTTGTTTTTCCCCACAGGGTTACATTTTTTAAAGGATGCTCTCTCAGGAAAAACAAGGATTCTACAACAGACAGAATTTGACAGGAAACTGCCTAAAACACTTAAACCACCCGATACAAAACGTGACTTTAATTTGTGTGTGTGTATTTTTTTTTCTTTTCTCCCGTGGTTGTCATTCTTTCGCTACATGTTTTCTGCATCTCTTTACAAGACATCATTCATATGTGATGTTAATATTAACTCTCATCTTTGACAGAACTAATGGTAATGCTTTATAACAACCATGATTGATAATAGTTATTACTAAGTAAATTCATCAACTTATTTTATTAAAGTGGAATTGCAAGCACTGTTCTGAGTTGGTGCGATCAGCTCCAGTGCCCGCAAGCCACACTAATGTGTGTGTAGTTAAATGCACTTTACTTCATGCACAACTTATCGATGATGCTGAGGCTGCTGCCTGCCTACTTATAAATACCTTAAAAGTGTTTTTAAACATCATTTGCAACATTACAATAACCATAATACTTAAAAATCTAAACTTAAATTGTTTAAAAATAAGCTAACAAACCCACATTAATTAATTAAGTACACATTAATTAGTTTTTCATTTAATCAAAATAAAAATAAATGAACCATCAACTTATCATTTATTGATTTATTGGTCATCAAAATGCTCTGTAAACATGAGGATAAAATAAACTAAAACAACCACAATGTCCCTCATCTGTACATATACAGGTTTCAGATATAGTAGCATTGTTCTAATTAACAACTGGCCTAGTAATTCTACATTCTACAGTTCTGTCAATCAAGCTCCCTATTCCTCCAACACAAGCCATGGGCTTACCCTGGAAGGATATAAGACATTTTTGAGCACCCCACTTTACTTCTACATGGTAGCACCTCTGAATAGTATCCCTGCAAGGAATGCAAGTGGTACAAGTAATTGTTAAACCAGAGAGGATATCAGGCTTAATCCGCAGAGAGGCTGGGCTGCAGGTAGTAGTCTGTCACCTGCTATAAGGCAGGCTTTGTCACTGCGGAGTGTCAGCATGAATCCTCACTTGTGAGTCACATCCATCATGTGTAACTATCAGCCAGAGTCAGTGTCTCACCTCCTCCTGTTGCCAACTTCCTCTCCTGCCTTACTGCTTTTTGGAAGTTGGGAAGCGAAACCATGTGCATGTAAGATGCATACAGTCTTGCAGGAGATTTCTCATAAAAAAATGGGGTTCTGCTGAAGCATATGTGTAGTAGCTTATTGCCATGATCTAGTCATTCAGCATATTTCTCTGCTCCATACATCTATCATGTTCCTCTTTGCAAAAACTGAGTAAAAGGGCAAAGTAACTCCGTGGAACACAGTGTAAATGGATATAGTAATAACTTGATTTCAAGAAAGTTTGGAAATGACAAAACATGTATGAATTTTCTTTTTTTAAAGTGCATTTGAAGTAGAACGCATAAGATTTCATTACATAGTATTGCATGTTACATGTTACACTGAAGACATTAATTGCAAATAACTGGTAGCTACTTACTGTGTATTAGGCGACAGAAAGATTAAATACAATACTAAAAACAATTAATACTCTCTTGTGCTTGTAAAACCAATTACTTCCTGAAGCTGTCATTTTTTCCCCTCTTCAGTAGAAATGTAGCTCTGTTTCTGTGGCAACTCAATTTTAAAGCAGCAGTGCCCAGTGCAGACATTGCAGAATAAATGAAGGTTATGTAAGTCTGATGTCCAGAAATTATTGCAAATTGATGACTGCTGGGCAGAAAACATACTAAACAAAACAAAACAGAAAAAAAGAAGAACCATAAAAACATCCTGATGACACACAATAAAAACAAAGTGGAAACAACTATACATGTGTCATAAAGTACAATCACACTGTTTTACTCACTATGGACCCATATTTGATTTATCTTGGTGAGGGCTATACCCTGATGACACCAAACTCCTCCTATACCCTGTCCTTCTTCTCCTCCCTCGCCATCCCTTCTTTTTGTAGGAGTGAAGCAGTCCTCCCACACATCACACAACCCTCCCTCTCTTGCCCTGTTTGCTCCTCACCCACTGGTAAACATTTCATCATTCCTCAAGGAGAGCCATAAAACACAGTGGATATCAGTGGATGATGTGGTCGGAATCCACCTGCGCATAATTTTCTATTTAAAGGTGGAGCCTGAATAAATTGGTGCGCATTTAGCTACCAAAAAGAAGGAAAAAAAACATTTTTTGCAAGCCTTTAATTTTAAAAGTAATACTGAATGTTCCCTGAAGCGAAAGAGAACAAGAGTTAGTGAAAGAGATGGAAGGAGAGAAAGGGAAATGCTATGTGGTTCTCTTGTTGCCTAGATACAGGAAAAATGATGGTCATCTCATCTTACTGGTATCTAATGCTTAAATTGAAATGCAATTCCCTGCAGAAACTGCTCACACAAGCGTACTTATCTGCTTTAGTTGTGGGATTACCTTCACATTTGTATCAGGTCTACAAACCCTATTAAAGATGGTATGCCATCTATAATTAACTAATAAACTGTTGTGCTACATACAGTATGCCTACAGTATCTTCATGTACTTTTATAAGGTGGTTATTGCTCATCAAAATAGAGTGCAAGATGCTTGTACAGATTAACACAACTTCCACAAACAAACAATCTAACCCCCCCACAAGTCTCTCAATGGTACATATTTAGAGTGGGAGTCTTCTTGCATGCTGCTCTCACTCGTGTGAGAAGTGCTGATTTCTTGCTGCTGAGCCCAGAGGAGAAAGGAGCTCATTACAAACTCTGAAAGATTTACGAGCTATTACAGAATGACTCTAACTGTTCATTTACTTAGATGCTTTTATTTGTTTACTTCTGTATTAAAGCATGGGTTAACGGATTAAAAGAAAACATAATGAAGGTTGCCGTTTCTCTCTGTGGGGGAAAGAGGACTGCTGTGTACCTCTGTACCTTGGGTTGTAAGGGAGTGGGATGTGGAGCCAGCATGACAGCTTTATGGTAGAAGTAAAGCTTTACTGAGAAAGGGAAATCATGTGCTAAGCAGTTAAATTAGCATCTAAAGTGGCCAGTCTTAATTTTTCAGTGTCAGATGAAAATGTCGAGAGTGATGAAGTATGTGGAATCTCTGTGGAATTGACTTCTTACCTGACTTACTTTGAATTACATCTTGTTTGTTGGAAAGCTGGTCAGACATCTGTTTTGTAAGCGGAAACAAAATTGTACTGTAATTTCCTAAAAAAATTTGAATACTGATAAACTGCTTTGTGAGTGTCCACAGGGAAGTTGAGTTTTATGTGCTATAATTGTTTCTCACTGATACAGAAACCTGCTTCAAACAGGTCTTGTGGGATACCCAATCGAGGACTTGGGTTGATTAGGTAGGTACAGTCTGAAGTCTGTGAGGACAGATTTAGTTGTGAAGAAAATTGGAAATAGGAAAAAAAAACTGTATGGTACTAAATATGCTTCTTTTTTTAATATATTAACAATAACAGGAAAGAGAAGAAGAAGTTTGAGAGAAATCATTGTCCAATGACTAGTCCACTGTCTACTACCAGTTACTCAGTTTTATTAGAAGTAAATGCTTTGACCTGTATTCCACTGTGAGTCAGATCATACCGCCGCAAGATTACCAGATGCTATTTAAAAAATTCTACCCCCATCCAAAACCTATAAATATTAAAGATCCAAAAAATTAATCAACTTTTTATTTGAGTTATTTTTAAGAACACACCCATTTTTTTCTTTGTGAAGAACAAGTATAATATTTTGTCAACCTATATCTGGAAGCACTACAGAATGACTTCTCTAGTGGGCAAGCCTAGAAAATAAGACTTTGTTGTGATACCCAAATACTGCACACTGCTTTTATGATTTTTTTTTCTTTAACTCACCCGTATCAGCAGATTTGAAACTATTCAGTCAAAATTGCATTACAGTGATTAAATGTTAATAGTCACCCTAATAGTTATATGTTTCATGTCACCCAGTAGCTTGATAAGCAGCTTACAATGAAAGTTTAAAAAAAAAATCACAATCGTATGATGAGGGGAAAACAAAATCAGACTTGAAAAAGTAAGCTGAAAATGGTAGAAAATGAATAGAGAAAAGGAAAAGCTGTAAGAAAGGAGAACGAGAGGGTAGAGAGAAATGTTATAACTCAGACCTGCTCTCTGGGGTAAGGTCTGTAAATTACAGTGAGCTGTGGACAGCTTGTCAATGTT